>NC_041399.2:27091872-27398917 GCF_900747795.2 Erpetoichthys calabaricus
AGTGTGTCAGAGAGAGGAGGTGCAGCATTGTTCATAATGGCATTCAGTTTTATTTTAACTCTCTCCAGGGGGTCCAGAGCGTGTCCCATAAATGAGTCTGCCATTTTATCTTGTTGAGTTGGTGGGCCTCTCTTGGAGTGACGGCACAAGCCAAGCACACCAGAATATCGCACTGGCCATCAGGGAGTTGTAGAAGATATGAGGTGAGGGGACGCTGGCGCACCCATGTTGTTGCCGCTCCTCCCTGTAAACAACACTTTTCGCAAAATTCGCCTAATTCTACACTTTCTTACGTTTGTTTTATTTCTTTTATTGTACGTATAGTTCGTGGATACAGCTGACTCGAATTGTATGGATTTGGCTTATATTTACAGATTTTATGGACTTTACTTTGACTGGGAACAGCTGAGTCTGTGGATCACGGGACGAGAACCTACAAGCATTTCTTTGTGCCTGGCAATCTAGGACCTTGGGATGATCTGTCTCCGTGATTATATTAAATTCGCTTTGCTGATCTGCTCCCGTTTCATCCTACAATACTCTACGACTGGGAACTGATCTGATATTCATACTAATCTGGCTTTTGGCTCCGGGGCGATCACGCCTGAAATTACCAAGCGTTACAGTTTGTGGCTGTGTATTGGAACCTCCAACTCCTGCTACCTCCTCATGCTATGCTTTCTGCAGCTTTACTATCGCCGCTCACCTACTCTACCACACCCGCCTGTCCTACCGGTTCCGCTGTGCTGTGCTGCTTCTCCACTGCTATTTAGATAAGTATTGCCCAGTATCATGCTAAAATACTCTCATGACAAACTCCTTCTTATTAAACAGTTTGTCCAGAGCAAATGGTCTGACTGCAACATCCTAAAGGACGCCGGTATTTTGCAGCGCCCGAAATATATACATCGCGGGTCAGGTCGCCGCCACCGCCGGGCTGCGAATGAAAAGACCACCGGCAGCATTTGCTCAGGAATACGCCGTCCTTCTCATTACCCTGGAAATAGAATTGTCGGTGTGCCAAATTTGCATTATGTGGAAATAAACCCTGATTGCGGCTCTGTGCAGAAAGAAGCCTCATTATGTAATGTTGCACTGTTTAACTCGAGGTCTCTTAATGGCAAAGCATTGGTGCTGTCAGAACTCATCACTGACACCAAACTTGATATTCTGTGTTTAACGGAGACTTGGCAAAAACCGAATGAATTTGCGTCTCTCACAGAGGCGACTCCAATTGGTTTCACTTTCCACTCAGAGCCTCGCAGCTCAAGACAAGGCGGAGGGCTGGCAGTAATTATCAGAGAAGACTTAAACATTAAAAGAATCCCAATTGACTGCCCATTGTCTTTTGAGTGCCTGGCTCTTAAACTAATAACGGAATCAGGTCCTGTCTCACTCATTGTTCTCTATCGTCCCCCAAAATACAATGCATCCTTCTTATCCGATCTGATTGAACTTTTGACCCACCTAAGCTCTTACTCTCAGAGAATTATGCTTTTTGGTGATTTCAACATCCATATTGACATTACTACATCTAAACTGAGAAATGAATTCCTGTCCGTACTGGACTGTTTTGACTTGACACAACATGTTGATTTTCCAACCCATTCTGGCGGTCATATATTGGACCTGATCTGCACTTCTGGACTATCTGTTGCCAACATTTACAGCACTGATTTGGGACTCTCCGACCATAAAGCAGTATTTTTCACTGTCTCATTACCTATCCCACCTCTTACCTGTAAACGACAAATTTCTTACAGAAACCTTAAAAATATCTGTCCCTCTATCCTTTCTGGATCCATTTCTGATCTTTTACTGTCTGCACCTATTCCACCAACACTAGATAGTTTTGTTGATCACTATAACTCAGCCCTTCACTCAGCATTAGATAAAACAGCTCCTTTAAAACATAAGGAGGTTTCCTTTAAGCGCTCAGCTCCTTGGTATAACTCAGAATTGCGATCTATGAAAACAGCTGGCCGACGCCTTGAGAGAATGTCACGTAAGACTGGCCTCACCGTGCACATCCAGGCTTTCTCTGACCACCAAAGAGCTTACAGAGAAGCACTAACTTCTGCCAAGAACACCCATTATGGCAGAATAATAGAAAGTAGCCATGATAACCCAAGGGTTTTGTTCTCTGTAGTTAATAAACTACTCGAACCCGCATCTGGTCCAACTACCTCTTCCACTGAAGTCTGTGAGGAATTCCTCCACTTTTTCCGTAACAAAATTAAAGATCTAAATAATTCAACTAACATAAATATATCATCTGTTTATATTTCTCCCTGTTTTCCCACTCCATCCAGCTCCTTCTCTAAGTTCTCACCAGTCACCTCTGCGTTTGTTAATAACCTGCTTTGTAAGATGAGGCCGACTACTTGTGTACTGGACCCCATCCCCACCACACTACTTAAATCCTGCCTTCGTGTCATAATCCCGACTGTTACAACAATAATAAACTCATCCCTTGACACTGGCTCCGCGCCACTCACTTTTAAAATTGCTTCTGTAACTCCAATGTTAAAAAAGTCTGGCCTTGATGCTGACAATCTTAACAATTTCCGGCCTATTTCCCACTTACCTTTCCTGTCAAAAGTTCTTGAGCGTGTTGTAGCTTCCCAACTCACCAATTACCTAACCTCTAATAATTTGATGGAACCCTTTCAGTCTGGTTTCAGGGCGCGGCACAGCTGTGAAACTGCTCTGCTACGGGTAACCAATGATTTGCTTATGGCAGCAGACTCTGGACAAACTAGCATATTAATTCTGTTAGACCTCAGTGCAGCATTTGACACTGTTAGACATGACATCCTACTGTCCAGAATGGAGAACATGCTGGGTATCTCTGGCACTGCCCTCCAGTGGTTCAAGTCCTATCTGAGTGATAGGCAAGAGTTTGTTAGTCTTGGCAACAGCAGATCCAACTCCGTGCCAGTCACACAAGGAGTCCCTCAGGGCTCTGTCCTTGGTCCTCTGCTTTTCTGTATTTATATGCTTCCCCTTGGCCATATTATCAATAGTTATGGATTGGGTTATCATTTTTATGCAGATGATACCCAGCTCTACTTCAATGTTAAAAGTGGAACTTCATCAGAGCTTTCTCAGCTCACAACCTGCCTTAGTGAAATTAAAACCTGGATGGAGCAGAACTCTTTAAAATTAAATTGCAATAAAACTGAACTCCTGCAAATTGGGACTAAAATGCAACTTAATAAAATGAGCTCCTTCCCAGTCCATCTTGGCAGTGATCTCATCAGACCTGCCTCTACTGTAAAAAATCTTGGTGTCATTTTTGATTCCTCCCTTTCTTATTCCACCCACATAAATCACATTAAGAAACTTTCTTACTTTCACCTCCGTAACATATCCCGTGTTCGCTCCTTCCTCTCCTTCTCTAATGCTGAGAAACTTGTCCATGCTTTTATCACATCCCGCATCGATTATTGTAATTCCCTACTGGCAGGTGCCCCTTCTAATCTTATATCACAGCTCCAGCTTATTCAAAACTCAGCTGCAAGAGTCCTTACTCGAACCAGCAGCAGCGAGCACATCACACCCATCCTGCTCCGTCTTCACTGGCTCCCTGTGTCCTACAGAATCGAATATAAAATCCTACTAATAACCTACAAAGCTTTAAATAACCTCGCACCAAACTACATCAGTGACCTCCTCCATCACTATGTGCCTGCCCGCCCACTAAGGTCCTCTGATTCTGGTAATCTTGTTGTGCCCCTCACTAATCTACACTCCATGGGTGACAGGGCCTTCAGCTGTATAGCGCCCAGACTCTGGAATGACCTACCAAAATTAATCAGGTCAGCTGACTCCATGAATTCCTTTAAAAAACAACTCAAAACTCATCTGTTCAGGAAGGCTTTTAGCTCTATTTGACTTTATTACCTTTCTCTCAGTTTACTTCTCTGTCAAGATGCCAATGTAACCTGTATGTGTGTGTACTAGACCATCAATTATGTTGTCAGTTTTTTTCAGAATTTACTGTCTTAATCTTCTTTATTTATTTATCTGGTTTGTACAATGCTATATACTGTATATTCTGCCGTTCTTTATTATATTCTGTAAGTGCCTTGAGCATGGGAAAGGCGCTATATAAATAAAATGTATTATTATTATTATTATTATTATGAGAGATGTCATTACCAACATTACAAGAATGCAGTTTCCATAGATAAAAGCCCTTTCTTATGTAGTTCTTCAGTGTTATGGGACTAGTCCAGCCCGTCATTGATGTGGACCTCCAAGTACTTATAGGAGTGTACCACCTCAATATCCACTCCATAAATAGTGACTGAATATAGAGGGTGTTTGGTGTGGCAAATGTCAATAAGCAGTTTTGCCGATGTTAAGATGCAAAGGACTGGCATACTGGTACAAGTGCTTCTTACCTTACACCCAGTACTGCTGGGATAATAATAACACAGGCATTTTGTACTTCAATATAAAAGGCATTGCATTTGTTTACTAGTTACTTTAGAAATGAATCATGCTACATGACGCATGTTATTTTAATGTGTCGCCACTAACACTGCTGCCGACACTGAGCTGCTGAACTAGAGCTGTACGTTCAGCTCATCAACATACATTTATTGATTTCTGAAATACTGACAATGACAATTTCAACAAGGAAGACGAATAATTTGATCACCTGAGAATCTGTCTCAAGAAATTTATCTTGCGGACATTTCTATCGGTGGCTGCTGAAAGAGTGTGCCAAGTGAACAGAGTGCAGACTACAAAATCCTTAAGTGTAAACCCAGGTAAAGGTTTACATGGCCATATAAACATGTGATTCATGAAGAAATGTGTTAAACTGGTTTCTCAGAGATCAATAACCCGGTTTCTCTAACTGGAATTTAAGTGTTTACATGAGATTTTGGAAACCAGGATTCTATGAATAACTGGGTTATTAAAGTGCATGTAAACGCACTGAATGTATACCTGGAGACAGGCCTGCCGCAGTGTCCAGGCGCATCACTCAGCTGATGTCAGCAGTAATTATATAAGGAGAGAAGGACTGAGGAAACGGCTAGAGCTTGCTGAGGTTACACTGGTCAATGTTTCTGTTTTAAACTTAAAATGAATAGGTACAGCTCTGTTATCCATTCTGGCAATTTTGGTTACAATTGTGGTAAATTTACTCTGCTTGATCAGTGCAAGAACTTGGCGAAGAGAGTGACTTGCAAGTTATTATTTCGGATTTTAAATCGGAGATCATGAAAAAAGTTTTGCAAGTTGTCCAGTTTTTTTTATTGGATCCGAAATCCAAGAACTGTTGTGTGAAACCACATTCAAAGCAAAACTCAAACCACTTGAACTTGCAGCTTGGGATGCATTTGTGCTGGAAGTGCAAAACATTTCCTGGGAACCACTAGGCTGTAAGCTATTCTGAACTCGTAAACAATATGCTGAGAGCACTCCAGAAACTCACCTGGCAGATGTCACAGAAAATGCGTCCCTTTCATTGGTATCTAGATCTTTTTTCCAAAAACTTTGGATGATGATGAACATGGAGAAAAGTTCAATTAAGATATCTTATTATGGAAACAAGATGTCAAGGGCACTTCAACTCCAACATGATTGGTGACCTCTGGTAATTTGTGCAACAAGCAACTACGGCCTTTCACATGCAGAAAAGGAAGTGTTTAAACTATTATGTTGAGCTTAAGATGAACCTTTTGAAACAAATATTTTCATTTCAGTTTATTCTGTTTTGCTTTTATGAATCTTAACTGGCACAGAAGTGTCACCAGCCCATCGGAAAATCACTCGGTGTCCGTGATGGCCACTCAGCCCTGCTGTGGTTACTGGAATGTTACATGTCTTTATCAAATACTTTATTTGTCTTACATAACAGGAAACAACTAATGGGTGCACCACAGCAAAACCTTAATACCTATACCAGGGGTCTCCAGCACCAGTCCTGTGGCTGCAGGTGTTCATTCTAACCCTTGTGGTGGGCGGTCGGGACACCCCTTCTACTTATGTTCCGGGGGAGCAGCCATGGGCTCCTCAGTACCTCCCCTGGGATGCTTGGTGGCACCCTCCCTAGCTGACGATGGTGCCTCAGTTTCCCGCAGGGTTTCATGGGAGATGGAGTTCTCTCCAACCCTGTGGGGATCTGGGGTGGCCGCCAGGGGGTGCTGCATGGATCCCAGAGCCAACCTGGACAACTATACATCCCCGCCGGGAAGTGCAATTAGCAACAGCTTATCAAGCACCTAGAGCACTTCTGGGTGGGTTATAAAAAGGGCCGGCATTCACCACTCATGCGCCAGAGTCAAGAGGAGGAGGACGACGAAGCTGCCCTGGGAGGAGGGAAGAAATAAGAGTGTGGTTTGGTGTTTTTATTTGTGATTTGGGACTGTGTTGTGTCTGTGGGGTTCACGGGGAAGACATGCCTCACAGGTGAAGAAAAATAAATATTTTGTTTATTTTGCCCGTGCCTCTGGTGTCAGTCTGTGTTGGGTTGGCACCAACCAAGTGTCTTTATCACACCCTTTTCTTAATAAGTGACTGGTTTCTGCTGCCAATTGACTTTTTTCCCTTTATTATAATTGCCTTGCTATTTAACAGTCAGAACTGTTAATTGTTTGTTTTATCCTTAATTAGCAGCCAAACAACAATGAGATAAAATCGAGTCCACACATGACCAGCAATCTGTGTTCACCATGCTTTATCTGAAAATAAAGAAAGTTGAAGATCTGCTGAGGTCCATAAAACATTTGGATGGTGCTCCTAGGACAAAGACAATCAACAGTTTTGGAAATGTTGGCTGTTGCAGAATGGGAGCAGCAAACAAGACATGGAATTGAATAATGGGTTTAATTAACAAGAAGATTCGCCTTCTCATTAAGAAACTGGTTGGAGTGGAATTGTTTGGAGTTTGAAACCCCAAATTAGATCTCATGAAGCAATTCAGAGGACTAAACTTTAAAAAAAAAAATTCAACTAAAATGAACGGAAAATATGTTAATTAGCAGCAAAAGACTGTCACTAATTACGAAAAGGGTTAGAATGAAACCCTGCAGACGCAGTGGCACTCCAGGGGCCTCATGTGTAACGCCGTGCGTAGAACTCAGACTATAACATGGCGTAAGCATAAAAGCGGAAATGTTCGTACGCACCAAAAAAATCCAGATGCATAAATCTGTGCGAACGCCAACTTCCACGTTCTTTCGCTACATAAATCCCGGTCAGCATGCACATGCACATGCACGCGCCTGCTGTCCCGCCCCAGCTCCTCCCAGAATTATGCCTCTTTGAATATGCAAATCAATATAAATAGCCCTTAACCCTTTAACCGCCAACTCCCTAAATATTCCCCACGCCAGGCGAAATCTGAACAATTTTCGTTTTTTTACTTTTTTACATTTTTTTTACATTTTTTACATTTATTCAAGCAGTATTGACCACTAAATGTTGTGCAAGTTCTAGAAATGGGCAAACACATAATAAAACACAAAATGTACCTTTTCTCAGGCTTCTGGATTTATTGTCAACTACAAAAACGGAACAGTCAAAAGTAATTCAAAAGTCAAAAGTAGTTCAGTCAATCATAGTTTCATTCCCAGTATTTGAGTTTGCTGTGCCACAGGCCAAAGCAGGGAACTGCACAAAGTCCTGGATTGCTGGGACACTTTGAGCAGAAGGTCTTGACGTCTCTACGCTGACCCTTCTTTGAACAGACATGACAGCGTTTTTCTGAAAGTCCAAAGTCCTTACATTCATCTGGCAACACTGCTGAAATACTACTCATAGGATCCTCTTTGCCAGTGTATACACGAAATCTATAAATGTAACCTGAATTCTCAGCTAAGCAAAACATCTTGATACCAAACTGTGCCCTTTTCAATGGTAGATACTGTCGAAACTGTAAGCGGCCCTTCCACGACAATAAACTTTCATCAACTGCAACTGACGGTCCTGGCATGTAGGGCAACTGAAATGCTTCAAATAAATGATCAATCAAAGGACGTAGCTTGAACAAGTGGTCGCGGTTTGGATCTTTCTTATCTGGCTCGTTTCTGTTGTCATTCAAATGAAAGAATTTCAGCAGCAAAGAGAATCAGTTACGTGTCATGACAGCTGCAAAAATAGGTGTTGCATACATAGGATCTGTAGACCAGTACATCTCAATATCTGGTTTTCTGATTATTCCCATCAACATCAAAATCCCAATGAATTTTTTCATTTCGTTTTCATCAGTGTCAAACCAAGCACGAACACGGGAATGTGGAGGTAAATTGGGATTTTTCTCAATAAACTGTGCTGCATACAGATTTGTCTGATGAACAAAATGTCTGATCAAATCAGGTGACACAAACAGCTCATAAAACTGCTCAGCAGTGTAATTGTTTACATCAACAATAAAGCCACACGTTCCCGCAAACGAATGCAGAAAAGGTAGTTCACCTCGGGCAGCAGCCCAGCTGAGATGCTGGGGATACACCCACTCAGCGCCGTCATCTGATGCCTCTTCATTCACAGTATCATGCAGCGCACGTTGCTGCTCATCACTGTCGCTAAAATCTTCTTCAGAACTGCTACAGTCATGATCAGAACTGTCCAAAATCGCCTGCAAAGCCTCACTTGAAGTCAGTTTACGTTTCGCCATATTCACAGCTGTTACATGCGAATCACGTCACATGACCGGCCAAAACAACCACAGACTTGTCGAAATACAACGTAGTAATAATACCCACGCCAAACCGTCAGTTATACTACTTGCCAGGCATTCATATAACCACAGGCAAATGTGCCGGATTATTCCGGCAGTATGGCGTTAGCAATAAAACAACGGTGCCGGATATATCCGGCAGAGGGCGGTTAAGGGGTTAAGCTCAGCCTTCTGTGAAAAGACAATGGCAAAAGCATGAGGGAAAATAGAAGAATTTCAGCAAATACCAAGTGGAGGCAAGAAAAAACATACTATTTGTTGGTTTAAACAGTGGTATAAACAACAAAGGAAGTTGATCAAGTGATATAGAGTGTAGGAGAAACTCGAAAGCTCAAGTTCACAAAGTTGCACAGTGCTTGAAATAAAAAAGAAGTCACATATCAAAGTCGCCGTGAAAAGGCAAGTCGTAGCCCACCATCTGAGTGTCATATGAAAGCTTATTAGAGTAAAGAGAAAAGAAAAAAAGGCACACAGTGGGAAAAAAGCACAAAATGTCAACTTTAATCTGTAGTACTAGGGTGTTGTACCGTGTTAGCCATTATGAATGTAGAGAAAAGCCAAGCAAAATGACACCTTTTATTGGCTAACTAAACAGATTACAATATGCAAGCTTTCGAGGCAACTCAGGCCCCTTCTTCAGGCAAGATGTAATACAGAAACTGGAGTTTCCTATGTTTATATACACACTCTAGGACAAGAAACAACATTGGTAAATATTTAAATGAGAAATTTTAAATGTAAAAAATTAATAGATTCATTCAGGCTAGGGTTAATTTAACAAGAGAGAGAGAGAGAACAATGTATTGTCAAGATCTCTGGATAAGATAACTGTCCAACAAAGTCTTTTGAAGTTTGTAATGAGTTTTTTCAAAACAATGTGGATCTGTAGACAGGTTGACTGTCATTCTGAGAGATGTAAACAATCCTCATATCTGGCCATAAAACTCTTGTCTTTATTCAATCCATGTTGCAAAGTATTAAATTTTAGCATGAGTTTAACTTCCCATTCTTTTCTCTCTTTCTGTGTTTTGAAGTTGCCCATAAGCACTGTGACTTTAAAGTCCTTCTCACAGTGTCCATGGCTGTTGAAGTGGGCCGCCACAGGAACATCTGTGTGGCCATGTTTAATGTGGAACCTGTGTAAATTAATTCTCTGGCGGAGTGTCTGTCCAGTTTCTCCCACATAGAGTGCAGTGTCAGGACATTTCATGCAGAAAATTAGGTAGACTACATTAGATGATCTGCAGGAAAATGATCCCTTGATGTGATGTTCAAGTCGGCGGTGTGGTATAACTATACGGTCTGTATCATAGATGTGGGCACATGTTTTACATCTTTTCTGTAGGCATGGAGATGTGCCATTTTCTGTTGGTTCACTTAGGGAGCCTCGGACAATTAATTGTTGAAGGTTTGGTGGTTGTCTGTATGCTAGGAGGGGAGGTTCAGGAAATACATATTTCAGTGTTTGATCATTGTTTAGTATTGGCTGAAGTTCTTTTATAATTTTTCGAAGTGTTTCAAGATGTGGGTTGTAGGTGACAACAAGGGGGATGCGATCCTTGTTGTCTTTGTTTTTATATTCCAGAAGGTTGTCTCTGGGTATGGCAGTAGCTCTTCTTATTTGAGTGTCTGTTGTTTTCGGGGTGTAACCTTGTTTGATGAAATCTTGTCTGAGCTCCTGCAGTTGTTGATCCCGGTCTGTTGGGTCTGAGCAAATACGATTGTACCGTATTGCTTGGCTGAAAATAATGGAGCGCCTTATATGCTTGGGGTGGAAGCTATCACTTTTCATGTAGGTCCGTCCGTCTGTCGGTTTGCTCAACTTTAATCTGGAAATTTCCACTTTAATCACGTAGTTTATTTTGTCATTAAAGTAGAACATCATAAACTTCATCTTAAAATCGTTTAATTTACTAGTTTCTCAAATCCCATCGTAACTAAAGTAACATGTTAAATGCTTTGTTTTGTATTTGATCTTCTATGTGCTCTATTTGTGTGAATCACTACGTGCTTCTGGGCTTTCTCTTCATCCAACAGGACACAGAACCCATTACATTCATAATATTACAGCTCTCTGAATAATTAAAATACTGAGATGTATGCGTGAAATCATTTTCATGATGATAGGAGTTAAAGCATGTTATTAAACGTGGGAACACGGTGGCGCAGTGATTGTTCATGTCTCACGCAAGATGCTTGCTGCACCATGTGCGACCTTCGATAAAATACTTTTTTGCAGCAGTACTGTCTCTTTCAAATGTATTAACCCCCAATTCCTGTCCTTACTTTTCTTTCTCCAAACACCCAATCGCCACACAATCAGCTCTGTAATAGACGTTAATCCATCTGTAAGTTTAGAATGCCGATTCTTCAAAACTTTTAAGGAACATTGAAATATCTTCGTAGTACGTGTTTAATTATTTTATCCATCTATCCTTCCAGTGTCGTGCCAGCCACAGCAAGAATACAGCACGAGGCAGGAACAATCCGTGAACGGAGCGCCAGCTCCTTGCTAGCGCTGCGGTACCGTGTCCTCACATGTTTAATTATTAACAATATAGATTATTTAAATGAACTTAAAGTTTTATCTGTATAATATAATAAACATGTATTGCTGCATTTCATCTTAAAAATGATATCGTCATCATATGTAAATATGCGCTTTATAAAGTGGCTCAGGTAGTGCAATATTATAACTGTATCGCAAGTTTACAGTGAGGTGATTGTACTTATAAGTACAAACAGTTATACAAGGAGCACTTGATGGACTGATTGAGTGCATTTAAAGTTCTTGGGATGAAACTGTTTGTGAACCGCGAGGTCCGTACAGGAAAGGCTCTTAAGAGTTTGCCATGTGAGAACAGTTCAATAGACAGCATGGCTGAGGCAGCGTGTGCTAGATGCTGTATACCGATAATTCTCTTTCCGATCAGCTGCTGTAGATCTGTGATTCACACTCAGATATAGTGATATAAACACTCCGATTGGTGCAGTGAGAGTAATATGGACAAAGATGATCCGCTTTGGCAACCCCTAACAAGAGCAGCTGAAAGAAGAAGAAGGTGCTGTGAGAGTAACAACACTAAAGCAGTTATGGTATTTGGAATACTTTGGCTATTCCCTGGACCATTATATTGTTACAGGTTAATTACAATCAAATGCCTTAAACTAATAAACAATATGCAGTTAGTTTCAGTGTATATGATAAAGCCGCGTCAGGGATGTGGATCTTAAAAAGAAAGGGAAACCACACAGGAACAGTAGCACTGCTTTGACGCTGGGTGCCGCCAGTTTGCAAAATTGAACGGAGAACTTGTGTATGCCAGGGTTGGAGCTACCGTGGAAATGTGCGTGGCTTTACGCCAAGTTTAGGTTTTATACATCGCAATTTGAGCGTGGAAACGGGAGTATGCAACATTTTTGTGCGTTCGCACCGTTTATACATGAGGCCCCAGGAGTTGGAGACCTCTGGCCTATAGTATATTCTAAAGTGTTACCACTTTATTTTCATAATAAGTATATTAATTAAAACCAGGGACTATATAAGAGAAAGACACATTGGGATCAAAAACAGAGTAGGAGAGAAAGAAAGTGGGGACCTTTTGAGGAAATTTGGAGTTTATACTAACAGATGCAGGGTTGCGGGTTGTTAAATATACAAGAGGATAAACGTATCTGTCTTTTGCTTATAACCAATAAACAAAGACAGAAAGAGAAATAAATATCTGTTTAGAACATTTGTTTAATTTGTATGGAGCAGTGAAAGTTTATCTGAATAAAAATTAAACAAAAGTACAAAGTTGTGAGTGTGTCACCCCAAATGTAAAGGTTGAAATCTGAAAAACTTGAGACGCCTGCGATGAAAGAAAGCCTGAAGCCTGCCTACAGATTAAAAAGAAGCTCATCAAGAAGGACAAGACGACCACCTGCTGTTTTCACTCAGATGACTGCCAGAGACATTTGCTATAACACCATTCTATCCCTTTAGCTGTTCTTTAATTGCCTCTGCAGGCAGGAATCAAAAGAAAAGAAGAGCATTGTTTTTATGTTTAGCTTTCTTTCAGGACAGAGTTTTGTTCAAGCAAATCCACCTTAATAAAAGGATAGGTTTCTGTGTGTCTGTGTATCTGTGGGTCCATCTGGTTGTTATGTCAATCTGAAAGATGGCGTATCACAAACATTTTAGTAATAAAATATTTTGCATTTGTTATTCCAACAGATGGTGCATCATAAACATTAACACTGTTTTTATGAATTCCAAACCAAATAGCATATAACAGGCACATGGTCAACTGCAAACAGTAACAAAAGGTCTACTTTAGATTTCAGCCCATCATAGATGGGTTGCACAGCTAGTTTTGATTATAACAGAACACAATCACAGTAAAGGGTGGGATGGAGCACAGCGGTAGGTGCTGCAGCTTTATGGATCCATACTCCTAGGTTTAAATCCTATTCCTGGTTACATGTGAGTTTCTCCATATCTTTGTTGGGTTTTCTTCTGGTCCTCCAACATAAAGAGAGGTGCAGGTTAAGTCAGTTAGCAGCTATAAAATCCCCCGGTGTAAGTTTTAATATAGATGTGTTCATGACACCCATGAAACTGAGCTTTCTCCTTTCTTGTCCTTAGTGCTATCTAGTTAGGTTCTGGCCATCTACTACACAAAACTGGATTTAGCCCATTTGAGAAAGTGAATTTCCAAGAAAGTGCATGTGCACCTATTGCTACACGTACAGACTGGAGGTCATCCATTTTGCTTTTTTTACATGGAGTAATGTATTGCATTATATAATCCAACCCATCATGATAAATTAACTGGTCATGTTTATCACATTCCATACATCTAACTTACTTTTACTCTCACTCTACAATACAGTGTTTTAACTTACACTAGAAACATTTAAAACTCCTGACTAAATTTTGCTAGAACTGTGATGTAGCTTGTGGTGACATGTGGGTGCTAACATGCTGAACTGGATCAGACAAGACACAGAAATAATATTTTGATTTCAATTGATGTCTCCCAAGATGCTAGAGGGCAAGATGTGTTAACCACACAAGAGGAAAGCCAGACTGGCTCTTCCTAGTATATCTTCATTATCTGTGGAACATAAGCGAGTACCTGGTGTCACTAGGGGGACATCACCCTATGCAACACCAGGACTTTAGCTTTAAAGTCCCCTCCCAGACAGTCTCAGTTGAGCTTGGAATTGAAAGGTAATGACAGACAAAGATATAACTAGTAAGAGAAAGGAAGGCCAGAATAAAATATGGAGAACAATGTCATTTGGAGGGTAAGCAGGAGGTGCTTGTCTCACAGGGAGTAAATGGACCAGACACCCCACAGGATAGTTAGGGAACACCCTGATATAGGATGGTCTTAAGGCTTCAACTTTTCTTGTTTTGTTCTCTTTTGTACTGTGACTGCTTTGATTATTGTTTCTGCTTATCAAACTCTTTGTTTTCTTAAAATTAAATTAAATGTTTTCTAAAATCTGGAATAGCCTGCCAGTAGGAATTCGCCAGGCGAATACAGTGGAGCACTTTAAAAAACTGCTGAAAACACATTACTTTAACATGGCCTTCTCATAACTTCATTGTAATTTAATCCTGATACTCTGTATATCCAATTCATTATAATAACCATTCATGGTGGCTCTAAAATCTGTACTAACCCCTATTCTCTCTTCTGTTTCCTTTTCCGGTGTCCTTTTGGTGGTGCCACCACCATCTACTCTAAGTACCATGATGTTCCAAAAATGATGGATGGATTAAAAGCCAGAAGTCTGTATGACCATCAGCATCAAATGACTCCGTGAGAACCCTAACTACAAAGAGGACTATTTCATTTTTGTTAGGTAGAATGCCCAGAGGGGTCTGGGGTTAACTAATGTTGCCTTATTTTAATTTCTTATTTTGTCTTTTATTTTTCTTTTCTTCATTATGTAAAGCACTTTGAGTTACTTTTTGTATGAAAATGTGCTATATAAATAAATGTTGTTGTTGTTACTTTCAGTTCTCATATGTCTAACTTTTGATCTGTGGTTGAATTGCAAGTGCCCCCGTCCACCATTATATGTATAAAATAAATATTTTTGACAAAGTGGCTAGTAATATTGTTTCCCACTATTCCTGGCCTACACTTTATTCATGAGATGTTTGCACATTATCCATACTATGTCAGTTTGGGGTAACTTTATTTTTTCATCTTCCTGATCCCAAAGATATTCATGTCTTATTGGTGAAATTTTCTGGGGTGGTGCCACTCTCAGACATGAATTCAGGCCATTGAATTCAGAGTGTAAATGTAAAATTTTGGGGCGCAGAATTTTCTGTCTTTATCACATATTGTTTTTTCTGTATACTGCAAAAAAATGCATATGCAAAAATTAGACAAAAAAAAACTTTAAATGGGAGTTGTTTTGCTTTTATTTAGCAAAAATAATTTGCCAATGGGATAAGCAAAATTTACTTGACAAGATTTCTTAAAGTAAGCTAAATAATTGTAAATATATTTTTTTTGATAAGTCAATAATTCATAAAATAAGGAAAACAACATTTGATGTCATTAAATATATATTTTTTACTTGCTTTGATTTCATTTTTTGCAATGTAGGGTCTACCATGGAGCAGTTGCTGGAGATAGATAGATAGATAGATAGATAGATAGATAGATAGATAGATAGATAGATAGATAGATAGATAGATAGATAGATAGATAGATAGATAGATAGATAGATAGATAGATAGATAGATAGATACTTTATTAATCCCCAAGGGGAAATTCACAATGTTAAGACAACGGAGGTCGACCCATTTGAAGATTTCATTTCTTTCATTTTAACTATTTGCATCTATATTGACATTGGGGTGTGTGTGTAATATTTCAGCTTTTTTGCATGAACTTAACCTTTATCTTTCACCAATTTATCTGTTTTTGTCCATCGTCAGGGAAAAGTAGGTGGAGAGTGCGTAAGAATTGAAAGGTTTGATATGGCTGAGTCTGGCCAAAGTGTGTAATTTTCCACCATCCCAGCCTGAGCAAAGTTGTTATAAGCTAATAGCTAATTTGTTATAATATCTCATCCAGATACATTTGAAAGGTTGTCAAGGTAATGTACTAGCTTTGTTTAGTTGACATCCTGCACCTGATTGCATCTACCTCCACAGTAAATATCAAGAACTTGTCATTTATGGTTTAATTATATTGCACATTATTACAGTCATAATTTCGCTGACAATTTTGAGGAGTTAACTAAGGTTCTCAACTCAAAATCTTACTGGAAGATCAGAAATGACATAATAATATGCCAAGAGTCTAGTTACGTCCTTCAGACCTTTAGTGTATTGGCCAGCCTCGAGATAATAATATAAGGAGATGCAGCATAGTTTCATTTGATTGATACACTCACTCCTATTAAAACGTGCAATATGCCTTTAGTATTGACTTATAGTACACTAGCATTTCAACAAAGGTTTTCAGTTTTTTCTTCTGTGAGATATGCTTTGATCTTGAAATTTATGGTGCTTTAAAAATTAAATATTCCCGTTATTCTAATAATATTATTTTTCCCTAATACATTTTCTAATATTGGTTTTGTGAAATGTTTCCCACTTTACATGCCTGAGTTCAGAGTGCTTACCCAGGTGTGAAAAAAGCCTGATAGATTAATATGGCTTCCAAAATCAAGTATGAAACAGAATTATTTCCACAGTTACTGCTGATTCTAATAGATCCTTACCAGCTGTAATAATTCTTCATGCCACATTTCAACTCCTGAAGACAAATTCTGCAATTATTTGTACATCTTGGATGCTGCAAACCTGTTTAAAACCATTTGTCTTAAACTTTACTGAGATGTTATTCTCATTAATGATCTGCCTTCCTGATGGAATAATTTTAGGTCTCTTCATATGCATAGCTAATATCATTTCACTTACTTGAATGGCATGTCTTTTAAACAGTATTACATTAAATTGCAACCAAGCTTCAAAATGATACGTTTGAACCGTTAAAATCTCTTTGATCATAGTTGTCACACTGATGTAATAAGGCATTACTGTATATTCATTTTTCAGCCTTTGGTCTAGTCAGCTACCATGAACCTAGCATATAATAATTATGTTCTGTGTGATAAATATGTGACTGGGGGAAAATGAGAAAAATGTCTCTTTGCATGCCCCTGACTAAAACTTTCAAATTATTTAACTGAAAGTAAACCCTGAAAAAGGATATTTGGACATAGAGAATAACTAATTGTTTAGAGAAGAAAACAAGCAATCACACAATACTAATTGCTTTCTCATCAAAATGAAAATAAAATCAAGTTTCACTTGGATGGAGACCCTGGAAATCCACTCAATCCAACAAATATTCGGAAATGATTGCGAAACTTATAATGGGATCATCAAACACAACATAGGAGGCATCCTTAGACAGGGGGACGTACAGATTCAAATTCAGATTCCTTTCATTGTCATTGCACTCAGTACAATGAAATTGCAGCAGTCCTAAAGGTGCATTCACATATCTTCTTCTTCTTCTTTCGGCTGCTCCCGTTAGGTGTTGCCACAGCAGATCATCGTCTTCCATATCTTCCTGTCCTCTACATCTTCCTCTGTCACACCCATCACCTGCATGTCTTCTCTCACCACATCCATAAACCTTTTCTTAGGCTTTCCTGTTTTCCTCTTCCCTGGCACCTCTATCTTTAACATCCTTTTCCCATTATTCTCAGCATTTCTCCTCTGCACAAGTCCAAACCAACGCAATCTCGCCTCTCTGACTTTGTCTCCCAACTGTCCAACTTGAGCTGACCTTCTAATGTCCTCATTTCTAATCCTGTCCATCCTTGTCATACCCAGTGCAAATCTTAGCATCTTTAACTCTGCTACCTGCAGCTCTGTCTCCTGCTTTCTGGTCAGTGCCACCATCTCCAACCCATATAACATAGCTGGTCTCACTACTGTCCTGTAGACCTTCCCTTTCACTCTTGCTGATACTCGTCTGTCACAAATACTCCTGACACTTTTCTCCACCTATTCTACCCTGCCTGCACTCTCTTTTTCACCTCTCTTCCACAATCCCCATTAGTCTGTACTGCTGATCCCAAGTATTTAAACTCATCCACCTTCACCAACTCTACTTCCTGTATCCTCACTATTCCACTGACCTCCCTCTCATTCACACACATGTATTCTATCTTGTTCCTACTAACTTTCATTCCTCCCCTCTAGAAAGCATTTCTCCACCTCTCCAGGGTCTTCTCAGCCTGCTCCCTACTCTCGCTACAGATCCCAATGTCATCAGCAAACATTGTAGTCCACGAGGACTCCTGTCTAATCTCATCTGTCAACCTGTCCATCAACATTGCAAATAAGAAAGGGCTCAGAGCCGATCCCTGATGTAATCCCAACTACATGTTGAATGCACCCGTCACTCCTACTGCAGAACTCACCACTGTCACACTTCCCTCGTACATATACTGTACAACTCTTACATACTTCTCTGCCACTCCTGACTTCCTCATACAATACCACAACTCCTCTCGAGGCACCCTGTCATTATGCTTTCTCCAGGTCCACAAAGACGAAATGCAACTCCTTCTGCCCTTCTCTATACTTCTCCATCAACACCCTCAGAGCAAACATCGCATCTGTTGTGCTCTTTCTTGGCATGAAACTATACTGCTGCTTACTATTCATCACCTCACTTCTTAACTGAGCTTCCACTACTCTTTCCCATAACTTCATGCTGTGGCTCATCAATTTTATCTCCATGTAGTTACTACAGCTCTGCAGATTACCCTTATTCTTTAAAATCGGTACCAGTACACTTCTCCTCCACTCCTCAGGCATCCTCTCACTTTCCAAGATTCCATTAAACAATCTGGTTAAAAACTCCATTACCATCTCTCCTAAACACCTCCATGTTTCCACATATATGTCATCTGGACCAACAGCCTTTCCATTCTTAATCCTCTTCATAGCTGTCCTCACTTCCTTCTTGCTAATCTGTTGCACTTCCTGATCTCCACATCATTCAACCTTCTCTGTCTCTCATTCTCTTCATTCATCAGCTCTCTCAAAGTACTCTTTCCATCTTCTTAACACACCCTCCTCGCTTGTGAGTATGTTTCTGTCTTTATCCTTTATGACCCTAACCTGCTTCACATTTTTCCCAGCTCGGTCCCACTGTCTAGCCAACCTGTACAGGTCCTTTTGTCTCTCCTTAGTGTCCAACCTCTCATATTACTCATCATACGCCTTTTCTTTAGCCTTTGCAACCTGTCTCTTCACCTTGTGAAAGGTACAGTACATTCACATATAATGGACAGAATTATATTATAATACAATACAGTAGAATAACTAAATATTGCACTTAGGTATATTGCACATATTGAGTGTAATAGAAGAAATAGATCAATATTATAAAGTGCAGAGACATGTACTTGTAGTTGCAAGAGTGACTGTTGTTATGTTGATCATTGTCAGCCATGACAAGTGTTTAGTAGTTTTCAGTTCTTGTGTGGCTATGGGGTAAAAACTGTTTTTAAACCTGTTTATCTGCGATGGGATGGACCTAAACCATCTGCCAGAGGGCAGCAACTCAAACAAGTGATGTCCAAAGTGGGAAGGGTCTTTCAAGCTGTTGGCTGTTCTGTTGAGGCAGTGAGAGCTGAACAATTAGAATTAGGGATAGTGTTAGGTTTTGCTGCAATGTGGAGCCAATAATTTTCTGAGCAGAGTTTATGATCCTCTGAGAGGGTCTCCTGTCTGAACCCACACAGTCTCCATTGATTTATATTGAGTTGTGGTTTGTATTGTGTCTCAGGAAGTCTATTATAAGTTCTTTTGTTTTGATAGAATTCAGGGTGATGTTGTTCTCAGTGAACCTTGCAGTCAGTCTTTGGGCTTCATCCCTATTGGCTGTCTCATCTCCTCCTGAAATTAGTCCAATCACGGTATCATATCATGGTATTAGTAGAATGAAAAGATACACCATCATAAGTATTGAATGCATGTAGAAGAGGGCTCAACACACAGCCTTGTGGGACGCTGGTGTGAAAGTTGAGGAAAAGTAGGGGCCTAATCTAACAATCTGAGGGCAGTTAGTCAGTGTCTTTGATCCAGTGACAGACAGATTGCCAGCAACTTTTGTGACCAGTCCATCCAGGATAACTGTACTAAAAGCCAAGCTGAAGTCTATAAAGAACATCCTCACGTAGCCACCCTGGTGCTCAAGATGGGAAAGTGCAGTATGCAAGGTTGGGGAGATGGCATTTTCTGTGAATCTTTTTGCAGTAGAAACATACTGGTGTAGATCCACGGTGACTGGGAGGGTGGCTTTGATGTGTCGTAGGACCAGTTGTTCAAAACACTTCATAATAACTAGAGTGAGTGCCAATGGATGGTAATCATTGAGGATTCTGATGACAGGTTTCAAATACTGTATAAACATTATCCTTTCATCCATTTTCCAGACGCAGAGTCCCAAGGAAGCTGGATCCTATTCTAGTAAGCATCAGGCACAAGGAATTACAAGTGAACACAGAGAGATACGTCACAGACACAATTACCATTGCATAGCCATAAACTGTGGAAGGAACATGAACCACCCTGAGGAAACCCAGGCTGGTCAACTTGGCAGTTCCACTGCACATGGAGCACCTCAGACATGAACCTCGGTCACTTTATTGCAAGGTAGCACTTTTACCACTGTGCTGCTGTATCACCCCCTCGTTATACAGATGCTAGTTATCTTGACATTTACTTTGTGGAATTTTACAGTAAACTTTGCAGAGAGAGGGTCTGGGATGTAAATCTAAGACTCTACAATTGTAAGTTAGTGGTGCTAGACGGTGCACTAACTGCATAATTTACAATCAATGTCAAATTTCTTTGATACCTTTTCAGTTAAGGTTATAAAATATAGTGATGGATGAAAAATAACAATGTTCTGACCATTGATTCCTGTTACACCAAACTTTTCAGCTCACAAAATTGAATTAAAGATCTTCACATCACACCTCTAAGCAGCTTGTAGATTGATAAACATTCATAATATATCACATTATTAAAGATTTTAAGTCAGTCATTAATGCAAATGAATTGTTTTTTTTTTTCAGTTCTGTTCAGTTCGGTTTATTTTTATACAGCTCTCTTCAGTGATCACAGACTCAATGCGCTTGAACAAGTTTACTGCTGTAATGCAATGACAGTAAATTGCTAAACCTTATAACATTAATATAGATGAACTCTCAAACGGCATTTAAATAAACAGCAAAACAGAGAGATTTCAATTACATTAGCATAAACAAATCACAACAATATAAAGTCAATTATGAATGACATGTGGGATCTAGCAGTCCCACAGCCCTTAAACTCTAGAATGTTAGTAAAAGAGGATCTCCAACACAGTGAGTTTAGACCCCCAACACAGCAATCGTGATCAGCAGTCATTCTCTCTTGTCCCTTTAATTACCAGGGTTAGCACAGTCTAATTTGTAACTTTATATATAATCTTCATTTGGATCTTGATCTTTGTTTGTCCGCGAATTCACTGCCTTGTGTGGTGTTCCTGCTGTGTTCAGTAGAGGGCAGTAGTGATGGAAGAGGAGAGGAAGTGAGGGGGAGGATCGTTGGATGAGGTTGGAGTGTGGTGATTAAAGAGGATTGAACTAAAGGAGACTACATGCTGTTTGTACTGGCTGAATACACCTTGTTTGTTACTTTTGTTTACAAACACTGTCGATAACACTCTTTGTGTTTAGATCTGGCGTCGACACCGTGCTTTGTGTTTAGATCTGGCGTTGACACCCACTTCGTTGTCGAGACTGTGGTTTTTTGTGTTTCTATCGACCATCGTTGGCAGCACTTCGTCCAAATCGAAAGTTCACCCACTTCTTGGAGTCAGCAGTCAGAGTATATAAGTCGGACACACTTCTGTGATTTTCCATCAGTCGGCGTTTGGAGTTCAACAAAGAAGCATTGGTTCTTACTTACTCTTTGGATTGCCACAAAGCAACCTGCGAGATTGGAGAAAGGTTGAGAAGAGATCGTGAGAGGAAACGACAGCGTCATGAAAACGAGATAGACTGTGAATGGAGAGAAGCAGAAATGCTCCTCCACCACCACATAATTACTATTCGGACAGTGATTCCGAGTAGGCCGTTCCTATTGAATCAATGTCCAAGGGTTTTGTTTTGTAATTTTGTTTCCCTTATAAAAAATCATAATGCTGTGCGACGAAGGGCCCAGCTCACGACTGGCAGCCGCGTTTAAACAGGGAGCCCTTCACAGATACCTTTAACACGCGCAACGTAGTTGGGCGCACATGGCTAGTAAAATATAATACCTTAACATTATCTGTTCTGTTCATACTTTCTCAGCTTTTGGTAAATCTTCTGTGAGTCCTCCAAGAAAGATATTGTCCATTTAATAATAATAACAATAACAATAATAATAATAATAAATGTTATTTATATAGTACCTTTCCCTTGCACTTCACAGAGTCACAGAAAGAACAGCAGGGTATATGTAACATTGGATACCAATATTTTCTGCATAGAACACAAGAACAGATAAATACACGATATACAAAGCAATAAATAGAATAAACAGAAGAAAAAATAATAAACTAGTGTAAAATAGGCGTCACGGTGGCGCAGTGGGTAGCGCTGCTGCCTCGCAGTTGGGAGACCTGAGGACCTGGGTTCACTTCCCGGGTCCTCCCTGCGTGGAGTTTGCATTTTCTCCCCGTGTCTGCGTGTGTTTCCTCCAGGCGCTCCGGTTTCCTCCCACTGTCCAAAGACATGCAGGTTACGTGGATTGGCAATTCTAAATTGGCCCTAGTGTGTGCTTGGTTTGTGGGTGTGTTTGTGTGCGTCCTGCGGTGGGTTGGTACCCTGCCTGGGATTGGTTCCTGCCTTGTGCCCTGTGTTGGCTGGGATTGGCTCCAGCAGACCCCCGTGACCCTATGTTCGGATTCAGCGCGTTGGAAATTGGATGGATGGATATTGTAAAATATGAAATTCAGTTCTAAAAGAATGCCTGAACAAGTGACACAATTTGTGATATAACACACACACACTCACACACACTCAAATTAACCTGAGCATCTGGACGGAGAGGTAGCCTGAAAGAAGGGTCATAATGTTAGGTTAAGTTAAATGCCTTCCTGAAGAGATGAGCTTTTTAAAAGAATGAATGGAGTCGGCTGATCTCATTAATTTTGGGAGGTCATTCCAAAGTCTGGGTGCTATACAGCTGAAGGACCTGTCAGCCACAGAGTGCAGGTAAGTATGGGGCACAACAAGATGGCACACAATAACAGCATCTCAGTGAGCGAACAGGAGCACAGTGATGGAGAAGGTTACTGATATAGTCCAGTGCAAGACCATTTAAAGCTTTGTAGGTAATTAATAGAATTTTATATTCAGTCTTGTAAGACACAGGGAGCCAGTGAAGGTGAAGCAGGACGGGTGTGACGTGCCCGCTGTTACAGCAGAGTTTTGAATTAATCTGGAACTGTGATATAAGATTTGAAGGGGCACCTGCCAGTAGGAAGTTACAATAATCAACAAGGGATGTGATAAAATCATTTCTGGTGATATTTTTGCGCAATGCTCTTTTAATCTTTGTGCCACATAGTACTCGATAATATCTAAATACTTTCCTATAAACTGATTATTTCCTGCAAGTATTGCCATATTGCTCACCCTTTCATTTTTGAAAAGGTGTGAAAGTTATTTAAATCACTTCAGTTCTCAAAATAAATGTAAAAACTTTTAGGGCTTTGCATATATTAAAATATGCCACTTAATGTATAAAACATACACGTTAAAAAAACTTATGGAATATCTACTATGCCCAAACACATGCCCAACACATAAATCACAACTGATGAAGCAGAATGTACTTCTTTCTCCAAAGAATTTGACAAAGGCTGTCTCATCGCATCTCCTGTCAAATGAAGATGGCTATGAACTGATTTCAGAAGGCTTACTAATAGCAAACACACTCTGTTTCTTTATAAAGAACAGAGTAGGCAATACACTAAAGGTCCTGAATTTTAAGTAGCAAAACTTGATATGTGTCATGATGATATTACCATACAACCTGATCTGAGAAGAAGAAGAAGAAGAAAAAAAAAAAAAACAAAATCTCAACACTGGTGTCATTTGTGTTTTGCTTGAGTCAGAATAAAGCACAGATATGATCTGACGATTTCAAAAAGATCAGCCTGATATAAAACAAGTGCTTACACTGGAGAACAGCCTACTAACTAACGCCAAGGCAGTATATTCATTCTATCTCACACAATAGCCAAAGGTGAAGTAGTCAATACTAATGTAATGATTGAAAAAAAAGCACAACATCGACTGACATAATCTCCTTTTCAAATAACCAAAACTGAGAACAGAGGACTCTGTTTTTAGTAAAAGCAAATGTTATCTGCAGTTACCTTATCTGCCGGCTTCTTACAATTTATCACTATTAGAGGCTTACAATGCAATCATTTTTCCAATCATAAGTGTGCGGCTGATAGAAAACAAACCATTTGTTTGCTTACGTCTTCTAAAACTGATATATGCTTGCTTTTTAGTGCTAAAAAAAAATACCAGAATGTCATAGCACTCAAAAGGCTTTTCTTATAACAAATGATCCTATCTGAATCAAGGATTTCATGAAGGGCTGCTGTCGTGAAGGCTGCAATTCCGGGAGGACATGGCTATAATTCTGTCATCTAGCAGAATGCTCACTTGCCAATTGATAATTACATTTAAGACATAAACCTCACATTATGCCAGAATTGAAAAGCTGAAGCATGTAAAACTGTCAAGGAAATAAGGATTTAGCATCTATGTATTTCACATCAGTTATATGTTTAAAGATTATATTTTGTTACACAGGCCACACTTTCATTTTTGTATCATACTCGCTTTTGTTAATAATGGCTTTCATTACAGAAAGAGATACAGAATATCTGAGATTCTGTAACACACATCTGTTAATGGGGCAGCACAGTTTCTCTGTGTCTGTTAGGGGTTTCCTCTGGGTGCTCTGGTTTCCCCCCACTGTCCAAAGACATGCAGGTTAGGTGATTTGGCACTGCTAAATTGGCCCCAGAGTGTGTTTGGTGTGTGTTTGCCCTGCAATGTACTGGAAACCTGTCCAGGGTTTCTTCCTGCCTTGTGCTCCATATTAGCTGCAACCCTGGTCTGGGTTAAGCAGATTACAAAATGACAGGACATCTATTAATGGATGGGGCAGTGGTTTAGAAGTCAGCTGCTGCCTTAGGGATCAGAGTTCAAATCATTCCCTAATCGCTGTCTCTGTGTTGTCTGCATGTTCTCCCTGTGTCGATGTCCAACTAGTGAATGTGCTCAAACCATGACTAATTCATGGTTGCTGCTCATCTTATCCCTGTTGCTGCCTGGTTGACTTTAACTTCCTGTAATAAAGCAAAATGGTTTGAAAAATGATGAAAATGAGGAAATAAAGAATTTATATGAATACATTTTAATAACTTCCATTACATGATCAATGTAGGTTTATGGTGTTCCTAAATCCCTAAATTTCTATTCAGCTATCCATTTTGAATTATTATTGTATATTGCACTGATGTCAATTTGTTCAAATCTTTGATGCTTGCCTACGGGTCAGCATCTCTATATTTGGAGACAATTGTGAAAAGATAATGGTTTGGGGATTCACCCCCGTATATTGCAAGGTACAAAAAAAAATAGCAATCGAGTAGTCAAAAAAGAACCCAAAGTAGACTGACTGAGGAAAGAAAGGTACAGGCTTTTATAGTTGATGTGCAGGAAGAGGCGGAGCAAATTGGGGGAAGTTGGAAGGGAGATCAGTAGGAGGGCGTGGTCTGGAGAGGAGAGTGGACGTTGGTGCTGGTTTACATAAGTTTCTCTTCTGTAGAACGGAAGAAGAGAGGTTAGTGCACGTTATCAACCCTCGAACTGACATTTCACGCATGTGTGACAAGATGCATTTCAAATCTACCCTAGCTCTCTAAAATACTTGAAAATGTAGTCACCAATCAGTTTCAGTCTCACATTACACATTAGAATTTATTTGAAAATATCCAGTCTGGCTTTTGCACTGGTCATAGTATAGAAACTGTATTAACATGTGTTGTAAACGACATTCTAAAGTAAATTCCAGTGTGATTATGTTGTTAAGATTTAAGGGCAGTGTTTGACACTACTGACCATCCATCCATCCATCCATTGTCCAACCCGCTGAATCCGAACACAGGGTCACGGGGGTCTGCTGGAGCCAATCCCAGCCAACACAGGGCACAAGGCAGGGAACCAATCCTGGGCAGGGTGCCAACCCACCGCAGGACACACACAAACACACCCACACACCAAGCACACACTAGGGCCAATTTAGAATCGCCAATCCACCTAACCTGCATGTCTTTGGACTGTGGGAGGAAACCCACGCAGACACGGGGAGAACATGCAAACTCCACGCAGGGAGGACCCAGGAAGCGAACCCAGGTCCCCAGATCTCCCAACTGCGAGGCAGCAGCGCTACCCACTGCGCCACCGTGCCGCCTACTGACCATTCTATTTTAATATTATTAATATTAATATTAATTAATTGGAGCAGGTTTACATAGGTTTCTCTTCTGTAGCTCTGTAGTAGTGGAAGAAGAGAGGAAACAGTACAGCCAGTTGCATACTGATCCCATCATCCTGTCCCATGGTTTCTCATATCAGCGCTGTGCTGATGATATGCAGCTGTAGTTTTCGTTCCTGGCAGAGAACCATGCTAGAATCTCTGCATGTCTCACTGATATTGCAGCGTAGATGAAGTAGTGTCATCTCCTGCCTGGCAGAGACGGACCTTCTTGTTATCTCAGTTTGTCTGTCTTTCTAGCAGCCTATCTCTCAGCTTGGTTTATCATTGCTAACATCTGCCAGCTTTGTACATACAGTCATATGAAAAAGTTTGAGAACCCCTTTTAATTCTTTGGATTTTTGTTTATCATTGGCTGAGCTTTCAAAGTAGCAACTTCCTTTTAATATATGACATGCTTTATGGAAACAGTAGCATTTCAGCAGTGACATTGTTTATTGGATTAACAGAAAATATGCAATATGCATCATAACAAAATTAGATAGGTGCATACATTTGGGCACCCCAACAGAGATATGACATCAATACTTAGTTGAGCCTCCTTTTGCAAATCTAACAGCCTCTAGACGCCTCCTATAGCCTTTGATGAGTGTCTGGATTCTGGATGGAGGTATTTTTGACCATTCTTCCATACAAAATCTCTCCAGTTCAGTTAAATTTGATGGCTGCCAAGCATGGACAGCCTGCTTCAAATCATCCCATAGATTTTCAATGATATTCAAGCCAAGGGACTGTGATGGCCATTCCAGAACATTGTACTTCTCCCTCTGCATGAATGCCTTTGTAGATTTTGAACTGTGTTTTGGGTCATTGTCTTGTTGGAATATCCAACCCCTGCATAACTTCAACTTTGCTTGAACATTATCCTGAAGAATTTGTTGATATTGGGTTGAATTCATCTGACCCTCGACTTTAACAAGGGCCCCAGTCCCTGAACTAGCCACACAGCACCCTGCCATACAGATGTTCTTTGTGCAAATTGTGCTGAATTGTAGGACAATGTACAGATACACCATCTGCAACAAGATGTTCTTGCAGGTCTTTGGAGGTGATCTGTGGGTTGTCTGTAACCATTCTCACAATCCTGTGCATATGTCGCTCCTGTATTTTTCTTGGCCTACTAGACCTGCTGGGTTTAACAGCAACTGTGCCTGTGGCCTTCCATTTCCTGCTTACATTCCTTATAGTTGAAACTGACAGTTTAAACCTCTGAGATAGCTTTTTGTAGCCTTCCCCTAAACCATGAGACTGAACAATCTTTGTTTTCAGATCTTTTGGGAGCTGATTTGAGAGATCCCATGCTGTCACTCTTCAGAGGACAGTCAAAGGGAAGCACAACTTGCAATTGACCACCTTAAATATCTTTTCTCATGATTGGACACATCTGTCTATGAAGTTCAAGGCTTCACAAGCTAATCCAACCAATTTGGTGTTGCAAATAATCAGCATCTGGGGAGGATGAAAGCCACTATCTAAATCAAGTGGACTGTATGGTAAACTGCAATAAAAACTCTCTCAGTCTGAATGTAACAAAGACCAAAGAAATGATATTTGATTTTAAGAGACAGAAATCTGTATGTTCACCTATTGTAGTTCTGGGAGAGGAGGTAGAAATAGTGAATGAATATAAATACTTAGGAACTTACCTAGATAAAAATCTTAACTGGAATACAAATACAAAAAAATTATTTTCTAAATGCAACCAGCGCTTATTTCTCCTCCATAAACTCAAACTATTTAAAGTAGATAAGGACCTCATGTTGTCCTTCTATCGTAGTATGATCCAGTCCGTGATCACCTTCAGTTTCATTGCCTGGTTTAATAGTCTGACAAACCAAAACTCAAAAAAGCTCCAGCAGATTACGAAGTATGCAGCTTAAGTTATTGGGGCTGATGTAGATGATTTGACTAGTGTGTGTCAGAGGGCAATGCTAAAGAAACTGGAAATCATCTCAACTGATGACAGACATCCATTACATGTAGAACTAAACTTCAGTAAATCAGGAAGGATAGTTGCTTTGAAAACCCACACAAATCGCTCCAGAAACTCCTTTCTTCCTAGTGCCATACGACTTTTCAATAAGGAATATTGGAGATAATGTTTAAGGTTTTTATATATATCCTGTAACCTTTTTTGTTGGTATAAATATGTTTTATCTAACTGCTTTACCTTAACCTTTCTTATTTCTATTTGTCTGTTTTATTTCATTCTGTCTGTTACCTGTTATTAGATGCAACTGAGAAGGCAAATTTCATGTTTTCCTGTGTAAACATGACTAAATAAAGAAACCAAACCAAACCTTACATGCATTCAAATCAGCAAAATTACAAGGGGACCCCACATTTTTGCACAGTCAGTTTTTCACATTTGATTTAATTTCATACAACTAAATACTGCTTCACTAAAAATCTTTGTTCGGAAAACACCCCAGTACTCAGATGTTCCTAGGAAATGAAAGACATACCACTGTTATCTTTTTTGTTGAAAGTAGAGTAAATTATTATGCAGGCTGAGAGGGGTTCCCAAACATTTTCATGTGACTGTAATCTTGTGGTGGCGATCATTGACCATGCTGCCCTTCACTGACCATGTTGCAGCATTTCCTCTGTCTTACATAATCATTCTGTACACCCACCACAGATCTGAGAGAACATGCAGCACAACGTCTTGTCCAGACTGTGGTCTTGCCATGTCTGGACTACTGTAACTGTTAGTTGGTAGCAGTGCAAGGATTCAAAATGCTGTGGCATCTCTGGTGCTCAGCCTGCAAAGGTGGGCACATGTCACTCCTTGTTTCAGATGACTACATTGTGTCATGTAGCAACATGCACTCAGTTCAAGTCTTTGATGGTTGCCTATGGTTCAGCATATATATGGAGACACTTGTGGGGTCCTGTGTTCATTCTTGACAAAAAGTTACTTTACTTCATCTTTTATTCTTTACACACCCTTAAAGCTAAGATGACAAGATGCATGAAGAAGTAAATAATTTCTTATGAATGCCCAAAATGATGGCAGCTTAAGCTAGTTCTGACTTTTTCCAATTGGAGCACAGACAGTTGAAATGGCTTGATTGTGGTCTCACAGTGTCAGCAGTGGGATTTGACCCAACAACCTTAGGGTCTGTAGTGCCAGCCCTTAACCACTACATCACTCTGCCTGGCAAACTATACTCACTTTTTTCCTGTACATCATCACAAAATGTTAACATTTAAATGGGATAAAATTTAAAAGTAGTTTCCATCAAGCAAGTCCTCTCAACCGCCCAAAGTCTCCAGTGTATTAATGGATTCTTTGGGAATTTGCATTAAAAATATGTGTATTACTGCAATTAAAAAGTTTAGTCAAAATTTTAATTTAGGTAGGGACTTTAAGAGCAATGGAATCATTAATAGTTTCTAAAACAATATAATTTACTGTATTTTGTTTAAGGAGAGATGCATGAAAAAATAAATATTTTAATTTTATTTCATTTATACTGCTGTTCAATGCTAGGTTGGTTCCTGCCTTATGCCGGGTGTACTGGAATAGGCCCTCTCTCCCTATAACCTGGTAACAAATCAAGTTCAGAAAAAGAATAGATGGATGAATATTTTTCTTTTTCACACTGAATCCCCAATAAATTATAAGATAAGGAGTCACTCAACTGTCTTTCCGAGGCCAAACTGTATTCTTTCCATGTTTCAATGTCACCTTCTTACACATAGAATTTTACTTTTGGCATTTTTCACTTATAATAGAATATTTTCTGTCCTGCTAACTGCTATTTTCAGGTCACGTACTTATCACAAGACATCGAAAATATTTTAATTCTTTACAGTTTACTTAGGGGCGGCACGGTGGCGCAGTGGGTAGCGCTGCTGCCTCGCAGTTGGGAGATCTGGGGACCTGGGTTCGATTCCCGGGTCCTCCCTGCGTGGAGTTTGCATGTTCTCCCCGTGTCTGCGTGGGTTTCCTCCGGGCGCTCCGGTTTCCTCCCACATTCCAAAGACATGGTGGATTGGTGATTCTAAATTGGCCCTAGTGTGTGCTTGGTGTGTGGGTGTGTTTGTGTGTGTCCTGCGGTGGGTTGGCACCCTGCCCAGGATTGTTTCCTGCCTTGTGCCCTGTGTTGGCTGGGATTGGCTCCAGCAGACCCCCGTGACCCTGTGTTCGGATTCAGCGGGTTGGAAAATGGATGGATGGACAGTTTACTTAAAATGTCTCATAACCGGATTGGTCTATTGAGTTTTAAAAGCTATCAGTAATACAATGGGTCTCAAAACTGATAGGATAATTTTCTGTTCTTGTTAATATACATAAACAGTTTGGACAAGAATATAATCAATAAGCTAATTAAGTTTGCAGGTGATACCAAAAGAGTTGGAAGGCCAGATAGTGGAGAATCAGCTAATTTATTAGAGGGACTTGGACAGATTTGTAGCAGTGCGATATGCTGAGTGCACATACAATTTTAAAGTAGCATTTATTATAGATATTTATAGCTTATCATATTCAAATAAATAGTTATGGAGGTAAAGCTACTTACCTGTTATTTTAGCGCTCCGGCCAGAGAGAACATGGTGTTGTAAAACCAGCGTTTGTTGTCCCCTTGTGAGTCACCCCACATTGACTTGAAGGGTTGATCCGGCACTACATTGAGGCACGTGTCCAATGCCGCTATATTAACTACAGGTGCACCTTCAAATTGAAGTGGCCTGATGGCAAAACACATGCCTGAAGATCAGAGCACTGAGTTTAGGAGGTTGCCGACTGAGTGAAAACAGGAGAAAGTTCACTGTGTATCTTACCTGAGAGGTGAATGAGCAGCTGGTGCGACGTAGTTGCAAACATGTATACACGTGCAGGGAAATGTGGAGGTTTAAAATAGGGGCACTGCACCTGATCAGAGGAGGGCATGGGGTACAATGCACCACACCCCTGCAAGACCTATATAAAATTAAATGGCAGCCTTGCATGCACGCATGAGCACAGCCACAACATCCTTCATCTGGCCCTTTCACTGATCTTTCATAATGCATGCATCAACCTTACCACTTGACGCTTATTACTCCACAGTGGCAGGTGGCTATGAAGATGCTCACATTTTGACTGGGCACATGTGAAGTCCAGTAGGCCTTTTCTGAACCCTCGTATTTCCCACCGCCAGCATCACACATTTTGCCGGAGCAAAATGAAAATTTTTGCAAAAGGGTACATTCGCACTTCAATTGTTTAAAAAGGTAAGTTGCTTTATTGTTCTAAGTATAACATGTAATACACTAGTCTTAGAATTTCATTTTTATTTCATTAACCTGGTAATGCCTGGCAGAAACACCACAATTGCCTAATCTAGCAGCACGTCAGTCTCTTGATCACCTTTCTGCCCATCACTGAGGTATCAAGAAAGCTCTCTTGGTTGTATTTTATTGGGAAGAAGGAAGACTTCCGAGATAGTTATTTTCTTTTCCCTTCACTAATATTGCATGTTGGCTACCAGATAATACAATAAATTGGACATCTGCTGACCCTTTTAGTAACATGTTATTAATGTCAGGGCCGTGGAGAGCCATTTCTTATTGAGGTAGCACTGGACACAAGGTGGAAACAAAATTTTGGATGGAATGCGTGACAATGGCAGAGCTCACTTTCAAATGCATCGGCCCACATTTGCACTGGCTCAGTCTAAAATCACCAAAAAACCTTCTTGAGATGTTTGAGAATGGAGACACAAGGTGAACTTGCATTCACCAGAGAGGCAGTGGCCAGGCTTGGAATCTCAAAACTGGGATGCAAAGCCATGAGGAAGCCATTGTAACCACTGGATCACAATATATTGTATTTTACGTTAATGTATGGCTTTTATCTTGAATCTGAGAGTTTCCTTTGATATAAAAATATATCACATAACAAATAAAGTATACTGAGCACCAGGAAAACAATTAAGGTCTAAAAAGTCTTGGAGAAATTGTACCCAAATTCATGGAGTGGATATTCTACTTGATTGGATCATAAAGCGGTTTTTGTCTGGGAGACGATGAGCTACTTAAAGTGAACAAGTGCAATAACCTATAGAAAACACATTATTTTACCTCCTTCTGATTGCCACGAAACTCTGTAAAGATGTTTCCAGGTATTTATGGGGAAATGACCCTAGAAGTGCACAGGAGTTAAGAGGTATAAATATAAAGTGTTACTGGATTATGTAAGTAATGCCTATTGGTATAACACTTGTCCACGTGGGGCTTTAAAGGCGGATTAAAAGCCTCACTCATTTAGACGTCACAGTTGTTAAGTTGCCAAGATTAGCAAAAGTCTTAAAAAGCTTTTCTGTTATCCACCTCTCAGAGCTCTTCATTGTTTATAGTACTTGGTTGGTTACTCATTTAATGTGTCATTATGAGTTATTTTACAACCTCTTGGTCCAAAGGAAGACGAATTTAAATAGATGGTAAGAAATGCCATTTACTTTTGTGGAGAATATAAAAATTATTAAAATGAATAGCCACCATTAAGTTTTAGGCTTGCTCTAGTCTTTACCTATTTTCCTTTGCCTGGTCTTTTCATAGGCACTTAATAAATCAATACCATAATTTATATGACATTGTAAATCAGGGAGAACATGCCTCTCATAATAAAAGAGAGAGATAAGGCTCTCTATATTTAAAAAAGGATTTTTGAAAGGCATTTACTTGCTTGGTGGGTGCAGGAAGAACCCATCCATCCATCCATTATCCAAGCCGCTATATCCTAACTACAGGGTCACGGGGGTCTGCTGGAGCCTATTTCAGCCAACACAGGGCGCAAGGTAGGAAACAAACCCCGGGCACGGTGCCAGCCCACCACAGGCAGAAAGAACCAAATTTTAAAAAGTCTGCAGATCTTGAGTATATAAACTTATATTTTTGGTAATGATCAGGCTGGAGATTCAGAGGACCATGTGGCTGGACAGCTACTGAGCTCTGCGTGATGGAAATGGAACATCTCAGCAACCTCGGGAGGGTGGAGATGAGGAGGTCCTGGGAAGAAGAGTGGAAGGAGAATGAGAGACAGGGTTGAGAGTGAAAGGTGCTGGAATGGCATTGTTCTCACTTTGAGTTGGTGACAGAAAGTGGGAGAACATGCTGCGCAGTTGGCAGATGAAAATGAGCAGCATGGTGTACTGGGACAGTGTGGAGTGAAAGAGTGAGTAGAGGGGAACAAGAGTGAAAGGGCAGAGTGCTTCTGGGCTGCAACACTTAAGCGGAAGACAGTGTAGTGAAGTTAAACGAGGCTGAGAGCAATTAAAAAGTTAGGCCGTCTCCCATGACTAGAACAGTGGGAGTGCAGTTGGAAAGCAATTAATAAAGGCTCATCAGTGATTCAAATTCATGAAACATGTACTGGGGTTGTTAACTTAATTTCTTAAGTTGAATTTCTAAAATGAAACATACTACTTTTTCCCTTGATCCAGTACCAACAAAGCTAGTAAAATGGGCAATGGATGTTCTTGCAGCACCTATTCTAAACATTATCAATAGTTCATTATTGCATGGCACAATACCTGATGCACTAAAAGTGTCAGGTATCCAACCATTACTTAAAAAGTCAGACCTAGACCTACTTATACTTAATAATTATAGACTTAACAGAAGGACAAGAGAAAAGATAATGGTTTGGGGATTCACCCTATATATTGCAAGGTACAAAAAAAATAGCAACCGAGTAGTCAAAAAAGACCCCAAAGCAGACTGACTGAGGAAAGAAAGGTGCAGGCTTTTATAGTTGCTGTGCAGGAAGTGGCGGGGCCATGTGGGAGATGGTGGAAGGGAGATCAGTAGGAGGGCATGGCCTGGACAGGAGAGTGGACGTTGGTGCTGGTTTACATAAGTTTCTCTTCTGTGGAACGGAAGAAGAGAGGTTAGTGCACGTTATCAACCCTCGAGCTGACATTTCACGTATGTGTGACAAGATGCATTTCAAATTTACCCTAGCTTTCTAAAATACTTGAAAAAGTAGTCACCAATCAGTTACAGTCTCACATTACACATTAGAATTTATTTGAAAATATCCAGTCTAGCTTTTGCACTGGTCATAGTATAGAAACTGTATTAACATGTGTTGTAAACGACATTCTGAAGTAGATTCCAGTGTGATTATGTTGTTAAGATTTAAGGGCAGCGTTTGACACCACTGACCATTCTATTTTAATACACAGACTGGAAACTGACGTTGGGCTTACAGGCAAAGTCTTTGCCTGGTGTGAGATATGGCCATTCATCCCGGCCAATACCCCCAGGCCACCAGATGGAGCCCTCCTTGCAGCATGGAGGTGCCCCGAATGCCAGCAGGGAATTATGAACAGTGGACTTTTAATGCACAGCCCTGCTGGATACCATGGGGGCCACCAGGAGTCGCTGCAGGGAGGCCCAGGGACTGTTATTTGCAAAATAACCCGGAAGTGCGTCTTAGTCACAGCGACAGAAGGAATGACGTACTTCCTGGATAAAGAAGAAGAGTTTTTACCTGACCCGCTCAGAAGCACTTCTGGGTCAAGGACTATAAAGGACTGTGGGAAATCCCAGACAGACGAGCTGAGTTGGGAGGCAGGGTGACTAAGCGTCTGGGAGTGGAGGATTGTGTATTGATTTATTGGAGTATTGTGGAGCGGTGATGCTTTGTGCGCAGTATTATTGAAATAAATAATTATTGAACTTTTTATCTGGTGTCTGATGTATTGTCCGAGGGTTTCAATACGTACATAAATGGTCTCGCAGTACTCCATCATTATACACAGAAGTGAGATATGGTGTCCCACAGGGCTCACTATCTGTACCTCCACAGTTTTCACTTTACATTCTTCCACTGAAGAATCTATCATTAGAAATATAATGTTAATTTTCACTCATTCGCAGATGACATCCAGTTATGCCTTTCTTTTAGACCAAATGATGTTTCTCCGATGATGTCCTTAATTAGATGTGTAAGTGAATTAAAGGAGTGGATGGACTGAAAAAACAGAAATGTTAATTATTGGATGGATACTGACCGCAACAATATTTTGTCATTATTTAACTCAGTTGGAATCACCATTAGTTTTACTGAATAAGTCCACAATGTAGGCTTTACTTTTGACACTAGCACGTCATTTAAAGTGCACAATACAAAACGTTTTTTTTTCTGTCTTAAAAAAGTTGGAAAATTAAGGCATTTTCTAAATATGCGGGATACTGAGAAATTAATTCAGGCATCTGTTTCTAATAGGATTGACTAGTCCAACGTGGTGTTTACTGGCAATTCAAATCGCTCTTTATACAGCTTTCAGTTAACTCAAAATGTTACCTCAAGAATGATTACAAGAACAAGAAAATACAAACACATAACTCCAGTTCTCAAGTCCTTGCACTGGCTCCTGGTTAAGTTTAGGGCAGATTTCAAAATCCTCCTTTTAACATATAAAGCTTTAAATGGCCAAGGCCCTGCTTACTTGTCTGAACGTATCATTACTTACAAACCTGAGTGCATTAAGATCCAAAGATGCCAGTCTGCTTATGATTCCAAGGATTAACAAAATAACAGTGGGAGGTAAACTTTAAGCTACAGGGCCCTGAAGCTGTGAAGTGGTCTGCCTGCTACGATAAGAGGTTCCCCTTCACTCTCAGCTTTTAAATCCCACTTGTAGACTCACTTCTTCAGTTTAGCATACCCAGAGTAGCACTGCTGATTAGTCCTCTATGCTGCATCTCTGTGGTTAGTACTAAAATATCAGTAATATGATAGTTATAATTTGTTACTAACCCTCCCCTGTTCTGTTTCTCTTCTTGGTACTCACATGTGGCCCATGGCACCACTGCTGTACTGCCAAATTGTTTGCCTGCCTATGGAAACATCATCTCTGATAAAGGAGCACTGGAATAATTAGGTAGAGGGGTCCTTTCATCTGATTGTCCAGCCCAGTACTGCCTCAGCTGTGGAATGACCAGTGGAGGGGAGGCAGCTTGTGAGCCAAGGTCTGTATCTTCATGTGTTGTGAGTGCTATAATCTACTGTTGCATTTTATTTTGTAGTTTTACTATTTCTATTGTAGTATTGTAAAGTACTATTGTATTTTATTCCTGAGGTGGCAATGACAGATTACCTATCTAGCTATGTGAGGAGGATTACATGTGTTCTGGTTTGTGTATTTACCCCATTTTTTGACACCCATTGCATGAACACCCTGCCAGGAAAGGGGTCTCTCTTTAAATTGATTCCAAAGATTTCTTCAATTTTTTGTCTGTACAAGGGACTTTTTTTGGCCATTTTATTCTTGTCTTCTTAGGGATTTAAGGCTGGAGAGCTGTCAAAAAAATGACCTATTAAAGCCCATTGTGGCACTCCTTTTATAATTTTGGGCTATACAAGAAAAATGTTTTGTTGTTGTTGTTGTTCCCTGCCTGGTTGTGGGTGTTACAATATATGCAGAGCTTAAAAAAGGTGTTCTCCCCTTTGACGATTTTACGTTTTCTTGTTATACAACTTTAATTTACAGTAGAATTAATTTGGCTTTTATGACACTGATTAACAGAAAAAAACATTATTTAAGATCAAAGGAAAATAAATCTCTGCAAAATGGTCTAAATTAATGGCGAATATAAAACCTAACAAAATTTGTTGCATAAGTGTTTAATATGCTGTCACGCACGAGCAGCATGGGGAGCGGCTTAAGGACCCGACGGGCGCCGCGACAAGTCGTGCCAGGTGACAATGGCGGGGTACTAACCTCTCTTTTCCTCTTCCTTCAGAAAGAATGAAGCACCGCCGCCATAACCATTCCTGGAAGACTCTTGATACACCTCACTGCTGGGTTCCTTTCTTACCTCTGGTCCCTCCATGATGACGTTAATTACCCATCAATCATCACGGCTTTCCCCATCATTTCATCACTTCTTGTCCTCCACTATAAATTGCCCGACCTGCCTTTGTTTCCCTGTCTGTTGTACTTGAGAGAAAACACTGATGAAATTATTTGTTTTGCTTTACAGTATACGGGACCTAAAAACCCTAAACCTTTATGCTTGTCTGGTTTGTTTATTACATATGCAAAATACTGCAGACCTCCAGAGCCCCACTCTCCTGAGGAGGTTGTCCCCTTAAATTATATGTCAGTGATACGCCTAGTTACTATGGTTAAGATTAGGGTTGGGGGATGGTTATTTGACTCAATTCTAGTAAACTAGGTCACAATAACCTGCAATCCAATTGGCCCTCCAGCAGAGCTACTGAATTGCGGAGCTGCGGAGGTCTGCAGCTGGACTCATCTCTTAATATGTCAAACCTAAATCATCACTTGTGCGGCTCACTTGGGTTAGACGTTACAGGGTTATTTCAATGGAGATCGGCTTTAGAGTTTCAGTTGTAGTCTAAATGCACCTTATCTGGACGGGTAAATTTATAATGGTGGCCTAGCTTACACAGTGAAGATAAAACAAAAGTCCAAACATCTCTGTAAAAAGTATATTGCAAAACACATGTCAGGGGATGGGGGCAAGAAAATATCCAAGTCACTGAATAAACCTTTGGAATCCTGTTAAATCAATCATTAAGACATGGAAAGAGCATGGGACAGCTGTAAGACTGCCTAGAACAGGCCATCCACAAAAACTGAAGAAGACTAGTGATGGAGGCCATCAAGAGACCAGTGAAAAGTCTGAAGGAGTTACAAGTGGTTGGAGAGACTGTGCAGACAGAAACATTTGCTTCAGCAGTCACAGTTTTGAACATGTAGGTGAAATGGTGGCTCTGTGGCTAGGGATCTCTGCCAGTAATCGAAAGGTTGCCAGTTCGAACCCCATAAATGCCAGAAGTGATTCCACTCCATTGGGCTCTTCAGCAAGGCCCTTAACCTGCAACTATTCCATCCTAGTTATGTTGTAAATCTGTATCCGGCCCTGCAAGCGGGTCCTCCAACTTGCAAGGGAAATTTTGGAGGTTGGTGGCAGGACTGGCACTCCAGCCACTATAAAACACCCAACACTGTTCCATTCCATTCAAACTTGTGTGGTGGTGAGGTGTCACCCATTCCATGGCTGCACTTGAGTCCGAATTTGGGACTAAAGCGGTTCACCGTGTGCTGGGTGCTGTTTTAGTGCATGCTGCTAACCTCTCCTTTCTCTCTTTGAACATGCATCCTCCAAACATGGGTACAATATGTTTGCTGACAAGTAGGATTAGGAAATAGAACAGGAATACTGCTGATGTTGCTTGCTTGGGAAACCTTGAAATAGCTGTCGACCGTCACAACCCTGGCCATAATATTGATCATAACCCACACTTCAGTATTGTAACGGGACTCATCTCATCTCTCTGTCAGATTCACCCTGTCAGTTGGATTCTCACTGTAAATAAAATAATGTGTATGAATAACTCTCACAGATCATAGTGGCACACTTAAAACCTTTGCTTACATTGCCATGTTACACTGTGTGTTATCAAAAAAATGCCATCCCTGCCATGAAGCATGATGGTGGCAACATCATGCTATGGGGATGCTTCTCAGTGACAGGCCCTAGGAGGCTCGTGAGGGTAAAATGAATGCAGCAAAATACAAGGAAATCCAGAAGGAAAACAAGAAGCTTGCACCTTATGACAAGGTTTCTTCTTCCATAATGCAACAACCCCAACCACAACTACACAGGAAAAGGTTAAGAACAACAATCTTAATGTTCTGGAGTGGCTGAGTAAAAATTCAGATCTCAGTCCAATTAAAAATTTCTACTTGGTCTTAGGATCCTCATGCAATCTGACAGCACAGAATGAGGAAAAATGGCGGTATCCAGATGTGCCCAGCGGACAAAGAGAGACCTGTACACACAGACTCAAGGCTGTCATGGCTACCATAGGTGTGAATACTAAATACTGACTTGAAGGGGCTGAATACTTACAGAATCTATTCTTTTGTGTTTTATATTTGTATTCATTTAGACCACTTTGCAGAGATCTGGTTTACTTTAGCATTAAATAGTTTTTTTCTGTTGATCAAAAACAGAAAACCCAAATTAATTCTACTGTTATTTAACAATGAAATGTGAAAACTTCCAAGGGGTGAATACGTTTTACTGGTCCTTTATTTTGTGGCAAATGTGCATTATGGGAGCCCGTGCAAGGCACTGAGCAGGTTGGCACTACCTCATTAAAGGGGGGAAAAGTGCAGTCAGTAACCATGCTTCCATTTTCCCTTAAAGAGAGAAGGAGGATTTCAGGGACAGGTGATCCACCTGAAGCTAAGCATGTTTGGCCCTGACAGTGCTTAACTGAGAGACCAACAAGAGAAGTTTGGGTTGCTGCTAGAATACGTGTTGGTGAAGCCAAAAGTGATGGGGACACTGTGCAAAAACAATGGGGCTTTCCTTCAGATGAGTTGTAAATCAGGGCTCCTGACTCTCTGTGGTCAAAAAAAATCCCTGGACATCCTTCAAAAAGAGATAGTTGTCCCCAGATGTCTTGGGTAAATTGCCCATCATGGCCTCATCCATTCTAGCCCCCTAATCATCCCCTTTCTCTAACTGGCTAACTATCTCTCTCACTCCTCCATCACCTGTGGAGCACAGTGGCCTAAAAATTGCTGCCTTCAGGGATGCTGTACATTGGTGGTGATTGAAATGGTTCCCCATCATCTTTGTAAAGAACTTTGTGTAATTAGAAAAGCACTGACTAAATGTAATTAATCATCATCTATTAATATAGAGGGAATGCCTGGTGTCACTTCCTGTCCTGATTTGGAAGCTCCGCCCCTTTCCACTGTGGGCACTGTTTAAAGATCTTGGCAGTCGGCTTTCATTATCTCATCGACTCAAAATTACTTTTTTGCTTTTTGTTTTGTTTATGCTCATTAGTACAGTGGAACCTCGGTTTGCGAGTAACTTGGTTTACGGGTGTTTTGCAAGATGAGCTAAAATTTTTAATAAATTTTGACTTGATAAACGAGCAAGGTCTTGTAATACGAGCAGCATGTATACACTTTGTCTGCTGAGCGTCATGTGATCACAACTGAGCTGATGGTTCTTCTCTTTCTCTCTCGCTGCGGGATTGTAGGCAATCGTCTCCTATTCTCTATCTGAGTTGGTGTGCCCCACTCATATAGTCAACATCCGTACGAGTGTATGCTGTTTACTACAGCATTGTGACTGTGTGTGTGTTGTGTGCGTGCGCACGTGTGTGCTGTGACGCGAGAGTCCCTGTCATGCGCCCCAAAACACCAGGCTGAGTCTCAGTACTTTAGCGACACCAACTTTATTCAGCTTGAAGCAGCAACAGTGCAGTTATTTATTGTAGCGGGATCTGCCGTTCTCCTATACACAGACACAGCAGTCGGGCAGGATCGTGGCTAGGTAGTACTGTGCCCTGCGCATTTATAATGTTCCTTGTTCCTTGTATCACCCATCAACGGCAGACACTTATAGCATGTCCTTGATTTTTTCGGATTCGCTTTTACGGCGAACTGCTACAGCGCTGGGAGTCTGCGATTGCTTTGAGACGCTCTTCCGCGTGTCGCCCCGATGGGTGGAATCCCATAAAAGTTTAGAAACTCACTCACACCAGCCATGATTCTTTTAAAAGATAAAGTGCAGGTTAATTTGTTTTATGTATTTTTACTTTATATTTTGTATTATTCATTTTTATATGAATAGTTTTGGGTTTTGGAACGAATCATCTGAGTTTCCATTATTTCTTATGGGGAAATTCACTTTGATATACGAGTGCTTTGGACTGCGAGCACGTTTCCGGAACGAATTATGCTCGCAAACTGAGGTTCCACTGTATAAGGTCCTAAGGTTTGGACCCCATAACTTAAAGCTGTTTTACTGTACTTCATTTCACAATATACATACACTCACCAACATATTTATATAGGGTCAGTATATTCCATTGTATAGTATGTTTATATTGCATGGTGATTTTCTGTGTCAAAACATTTAACTTTGTGTTTTATATAACTGTACTATATTTATAAATGTTTAAAACACTCTAGCCTTTGTGAAGGGTATGACTGTTCTGAGGAGGCAGTAGAAAATGCCATAGAAGTCATGCTTCCTTTACAGCTCTGATCTCTCTGACCCAGAAGAAGAGCCAGGACCACCATCTGAATCATCCGCCTCGCTGTCTACTGTCACTCCCCCATCTGGCTCTCAAATGACTTTTGCACCAATTAAGTCTCATCTTGCATGACTAGATCAACGGACACAAAGCTATGCTGATAGTGAACTTGTGCTAGATTTTATATGGCTAGGGTTCTGTTATTCCTGGAACTACATTAAAGTACACAGAGTGTATTAAAAGGCAAGAAGACACCAGAAATAATGAAGGTAATTGTGACCTTCAAAACCTGACCTATGGTGCAAACATCTAAAAATGAGTGATATAAAAGAGTAGAAGCAAGTTTAACCTCTTTGGTGTTAACCTGTGATATCCCGTGTAGAGGAAAGTGGCCCCAGCCTACACTCTGGACATCTGATAGTTTATGAACCGAACAGAATCAGTGGAGAGATGAGACACAGACAAAAACTGAAGGGTGAATGGTGCAAGTTTATTTACAAAAGAGCTGTACAAACAAAAATGCAGTAGTGTCAGGTGGGCTTTGAGACACAGTCCTTCAGCACTGACACTTCTTCAGAAATAAATAAAAACACTAAAAAGGAAAAATATGGTGTATTTACAAAAACAGTGAACTCCTACAAAAACTACACACACACTCCAATAATGAAGGTTGTCTTCTTTTATCCCTGGCCCAAGATGCTCTTCCAGCAGGAAAGAAAAATACACAAAAACAAAAACAAGTGTGTGTATATACAAAAACAAAATACAAACCCAAAATCAAAAACTATCCCAGCACCAAATAAGTATATATACCTCCACCAAAAATGATCACTAGGAGATATATGACTCTATATACAAAAGAATACAGTAATCCCTCCTCCATCGCGGGGGTTGCGTTCCAGAGCCACCCGCGAAATAAGAAAATCCGCGAAGTAGAAACCATATGTTTATATGGTTATTTTTATATTGTCATGCTTGGGTCACAGATTTGCGCAGAAACACAGGAGGTTGTAGAGAGACAGGAACGTTATTCAAACACTGCAAACAAACATTTGTCTCTTTTTCAAAAGTTTAAACTGTGCTCCATGACAAGACAGAGATGACAGTTCTGTCTCACAATTAAAAGAATGCAAACATATCTTCCTCTTCAAAGGAGTTCATAGGGCTGTTTGGCTTTTAAGTATGCGAAGCACCGCGGCACAAAGCTGTTGAAGGCGGCAGCTCACACCCCCTCCGTCAGGAGCAGAGAAAGAGAGATAGAGAGAGACAGAGTTTGTTTTTCAAAAGAAAATCAATACGTGCCCTTCGAGCTTTTAAGTATGCGAAGCACCGTGCAGCATGTCGTTTCAGGAAGCAGCTGCACAAAAGATAGCAACATGAAGATAATCTTTCAGCATTTTTAGATGAGCGTCCGTATCGTCTAGGTGTGCGAACAGCCCCCCTGCTCAATCCCCCTACGTCAGGATCAGAGAAAGTCAGCGCAAGAGAAAGAGAAAAGTAAGCTGGGTAGCTTCTCAGCCATCTGCCAATAGCGTCCCTTGTATGAAATCAACTGGGCAAACCTACTGAGGAAGCATGTACCAGAAATTAAAAGACCCATTGTCCGCAGAAATCCGCGAACCAGCAAAAAATCTGCGATATATATTTAAATATGCTTACATATAAAATCCGCGATGGAGTGAAGCCGCAAAAGGCTAAGCGCGATATAGCGAGGGATCACTGTACAGTGGTGTGAAAAACTATTTGCCCCCTTCCTGATTTCTTATTCTTTTGCATGTTTGTCACACAAAATGTTTCTGATCATCAAACACATTTAACCATTAGTCAAATATAACACAAGTAAACACAAAATGCAGTTTGTAAATGGTGGTTTTTATTATTTAGGGAGAAAAAAAAAATCCAAACCTACATGGCCCTGTGTGAAAAAGTAATTGCCCCCTGAACCTAATAACTGGTTGGGCCACCCTTAGCAGCAATAACTGCAATCAAGCGTTTGCGATAACTTGCAATGAGTCTTTTACAGCGCTCTGGAGGAATTTTGGCCCACTCATCTTTGCAAAATTGTTGTAATTCAGCTTTATTTGAGGGTTTTCTAGCATGAACCGCCTTTTTAAGGTCATGCCATAGCATCTCAATTGGATTCAGGTCAGGACTTTGACTAGGCCACTCCAAAGTCTTCATTTTGTTTTTCTTCAGCCATTCAGAGGTGGATTTGCTGGTGTGTTTTGGGTCATTGTCCTGTTGCAGCACCCAAGATCGCTTCAGCTTGAGTTGACGAACAGATGGCCGGACATTCTCCTTCAGGATTTTTTGGTAGACAGTAGAATTCATGGTTCCATCTATCACAGCAAGCCTTCCAGGTCCTGAAGCAGCAAAACAACCCTAGACCATCACACTACCACCACCATATTTTACTGTTGGTATGATGTTCTTTTTCTGAAATGCTGTGTTCCTTTTACGCCAGATGTAACGGGACATTTGCCTTCCAAAAAGTTCAACTTTTGTCTCATCAGTCCACAAGGTATTTTCCCAAAAGTCTTGGCAATCATTGAGATGTTTCTTAGCAAAATTGAGACGAGCCCTAATGTTCTTTTTGCTTAACAGTGGTTTGCGTCTTGGAAATCTGCCATGCAGGCCGTTTTTGCCCAGTCTCTTTCTTATGGTGGAGTCGTGAACACTGACCTTAATTGAGGCAAGTGAGGCCTGCAGTTCTTTAGACGTTGTCCTGGGGTCTTTTGTGACCTCTCGGATGAGTCGTCTCTGCGCTCTTGGGGTAATTTTGGTCGGCCGGCCACTCCTGGGAAGGTTCACCACTGTTCCATGTTTTTGCCATTTGTGGATAATGGCTCTCACTGTGGTTCGCTGGAGTCCCAAAGCTTTAGAAATGGCTTTATAACCTTTACCAGACTGATAGATCTCAATGACTTCTGTTCTCATTTGTTCCTGAATTTCTTTGGATCTTGGCATGATGTCTAGCTTTTGAGGTGCTTTTGGTCTACTTCTCTGTGTCAGGCAGCTCCTATTTAAGTGATTTCTTGATTGAAACAGGTGTGGCAGTAATCAGGCCTGGGGGTGGCTACGGAAATTGAACTCAGGTGTGATACACCACAGTTAGGTTATTTTTTAACAAGGGGGCAATTACTTTTTCACACAGGGCCATGTAGGTTTGGATTTTTTTTCTCCCTAAATAATAAAAACCATCATTTAAAAACTGCATTTTGTGTTTACTTGTGTTATATTTGACTAATGGTTAAATGTGTTTGATGATCAGAAACATTTTGTGTGACAAACATGCAAAAGAATAAGAAATCAGGAAGGGGGCAAATAGTTTTTCACACCACTGTATATACAAAGCCGCCAAAATCACAACTGCTCCTCCAAATAGCTCAGCAGTGCTTACTCCTACCTCGCCTTTAGGTCCAATGATGACCCCTGTTGGTCGGTGACTTCTTAAATATAACCGGCAAGATAGTTCAGCCAATCTGCCAACCCGTCTACCCCACACACCTATCTAGATAGACGCTAGCGCATTCATGCCATGCGCCACGACACGCCCCAGGCAACTATGTATTTAAACTCGAACCCCTGTCGGTCGCACGTGTAAGGGCTCATTTATACTTCACGTTCAGAACGCACACGCGCCCGCATCATGGCCACCACGCATTCTGAGCGTTCATTTGATGCGTTCTGTGAGCAGGTCCTCAGAAATTAACGCGACGCGTGCACGAGTTGCAGTACCAGCAAAAAGTCGGGGGGTGCAGCGTGCTAAAAGTTGGAATGTGACGTCAGAGTCTCTGTTTACTATCTACATGTGACAGAAAGCCGCTTTGTGGATCCTACGAGATCGGTGTGCGCGCTTCGATATTTGATAAATGGTTCGATGTGGTGAAGCAGAATGCCGACATACAAATGTATTCGTGGTGCTTTTATATTCAAGTGTCGCATATTCCCGATCATAATGACATGATATATTTTAAAATTCTCACATACCGTCTTCTGTACTGTCTTTTTTTCTAGGGCTTCCTCTGCTCCTGACAGCAGCGAATCGCCAGCAATAGATCGCCACACTGAGCACATTAAATGTATGATATTCCAACTCTCTGCACATTTAGAATCCTTAGATTTATACTTGATATCACTCTCATGATGAAAAGCTTTAAAGTATGTATATTACATTTTACAGATAATTCGGTAATTTCATTTAAATAATGAATACTGTTAATAATTACACACTTGGGGTAACACAGTGGCGGAGCGTTAGCGCTGCTGTCTTGCAGGGAGTCATGTCACTGATATTCCCTGCCTGGAGTTTACATGTTTTCCTGCTGGGTTTCCTCAGTGTGCTCCAGTTTCCTTCCAAAGATATGCAGATTTGGGGATTTGGTGCCGCTAAAATGACGCTAGTGTATGTGTGTGCTTGTATTCACCTTGCAATGAGCCGAGGCATCTTAAAGGGATTGTTTCTCACTTGTGCCCAATGCTTGCTGGAATGGACACATCCCTGGATTTAATCAATAAACATCCTTTTCAGAGATATTGCGGTAAGGTGTCATCAGAATTTAATGAGTGTTCTAGGCAATTCACAACACAGAGAAGCCGAACATGTTCTTACCGTGATAATATTTCGCACTGCCACCTGGCGGATTCCTCCAGATTTACGTAAAGTACGCGCGAAAGTATAAACACTTCAACGCTTGCGTAGCAGGAGTGTCCGCTGCAGCATGCGTCGCATCACGTGAAGTATAACTCCGGCCTAAGCTCCCCTGGACGGCCAACGGCTATGCTGAGCTCAAGCACACCCATTGCCGACTCACCAGTAAGTAAAGTCATTTATTTAAAATATGGGATCCCCAATCTCAGACTCAATCCTGTTTATACAAACAAATGCCGGCTTTTTCTTTCAGGCGCACCGCACCTCAAACCACCTGAGCTGGGCAGGCTGTGAGGACACCGGCGTGTAAAAATGAACACGTGCAATGGAGCCCGTACTGGCCATTATACCGGCTCCACATGTGTCCAGACACACCATGCCTCACAGTGCTCACCCGCTAGACGGCCAAGCACTCCCTCAACACACAAACAGTAAGTGCACTTCCTTACAACCAAATAATACCGCTGCTTCAAGTTTAATACTTTTTAGATAGATAGATAGATAGATAGATAGATAGATAGATAGATAGATAGATAGATAGATAGATAGATAGATAGATAGATAGATAGATAGATAGATAGATAGATAGATAGATAGATAGATAGATAGATAGATAGATAGATAGATAGATAGATAGATAGATAGATAGATAGATAGATAGATCGCATAGTTTGGGGAAGGAACGATCTCCTCAATCTGTCTGTGGAGCAGGATAGTGACAGCAGTCTGTCGCTGAAGCTGCTCTTCTGTCTGGAGATGACACTGTTTAGTGGATGACGTGGATTTTCAATAATTGATAGGAGCCTGCTGAGTGCCCTTCGCTCTGCCACAGATGTTAAACTGTCCAGCTCCATGCCAACAATAGAGCCTGCCTTCCTCACCAGTTTGTCCAGGCGTGAGGCGTCTTTCCTCTTAATGCTGCCTCCCCAGCACACCACTGCGTAGAAGAGGGCGCTCGCCACAACTGTTTGATAGAACATCTGCAGCATCTTATTGCAGATGTTGAAGGATGCCAGCCTTCTAAGGAAGTATAACCGGCTCTGTCCTTTCTTGCACAGCGCATCAGTATTGGCAGTCCAGTCTAATTTATCATCCAGCTGCACTCCCAGATATTTATAGGTCTGCACCATCTGCACACAGTCACCTCTGATGATCATTGGGTCCATGAGGAGTCTGGGCCTCCTAAAATCCACCACCAGTTCCTTGGTTTTGCTGGTGTTCAGGTGTAGGTGGTTTGAGTCGCACCATTTAACAAAGTCATTGATTAGGTCCCTATACTCCTCCTCCAGCCCATTCCTGATACAGCCCACGATAGCAGTGTCATCAGCAAACTTTTGCACATGGCAGGACTCCGAGTTGTATTGGAAGTCCGATGTATATAGGCTGAACAGGACCGGAGAAAGTACAGTCCCCTGTGGCGCTCCTGTGTTGCTGACCACAATGTCAGAATTGCAGTTCCCAAGACGCACATACTGAGGTCTGTCTTTAAGATAGTCCACGATCCATGTCACTAGGTATGAATCTAATCCCATCTCTGTCAGCTTGTCCCTAAGGAGCAGAGGTTGGATTGTGTTGAAGGCGCTAGAGAAGTCTAGAAACATAATTCTTACAGCACCACTTCCTCTGTCTAAGTGAGAGAGGGATCGATGTAGCATATAGATGATGGCATCCTCCGCTCCCACCTTCTCCTGATATGCAAACTGCAGAGGGTCAAGGGCATGTTGAACCTGTGGCCTAAGGTGGTGAAGCAGCAGTCTCTCCATGGTCTTCATCACATGTGATGTGATTTTCAACTTAAATTTGGTAATGCGCACATAACCCTGAGCATGACTCAGTCTTGGAATTCTATGGAATTATGATTAAACGTAAGTCAGACCCTTGGTGATGTTTATTGATCGTTTTTACAGTGTAAAGCCTGGATTAGAAGATGGGAGACACTGAGCTACAGGAAGCAACCTCTGAAAACGATTGAGGGGTTTATGTTGACACATTTTCATTAGTTAACCAATGGGCAGAAGCGATTGAAAAAGTTAAAATGTTATGTTAGGTTATATCATAAAAACTGTTGAATGTAAATCAAGGAACATTATAATCAGACTCTATAATGCACTAGTGAGATCACAGCCGGAGTAGAAACACATAGCAGTTCTTCAAGCTGTGCAATGAAGAGCAACAAGATCCATCCCAGGACTTAAGGACATGTCCTACTGTGGCAGACTCAGAGAATTAAATCTGTTTAATCTCAAGGAGAGTAGACTGGGTGAGGACCTAATTCAGGGGTTCACAATTATCAAAGGCATTGATAAAGTAAATTCAGTAGCAGTCTTTTAACAAAAGCATTAATCACATACTCAAGGACATCAATGGAAATTAAGGCAAAGTGCCTTTATACAAAGAGTTGTGGGAATGTGGAACAAACTACAAAGGCATGGAGTTGAAGTAGAAGCCTTGGCAACTTTATCTGGATGAGATATTGGGACAGCTTAGCTATTAGCTAAACAAACATGTTTGATGGACGGAATGGCCTCCTCTCATTTGTTAAATTTCTTATGTTCTTATTGTATCTCTATTATTTTGCAGATCAGACAGATGGTTGGGCCACAAATCATGTGATAAAATAGAAAAAGGCAGAGTTTTATCTCAATAAGAAAAGATTTGTTAAATTTGTATGCAAATTCTATAATAAAAATTGGGTTGGAATTATTTTCAGAGTCTTCCAGACTAGACTGCACATTACAAGAATTTATTTATTTCTGTCCTACTCCTACAGACTTCCAGTCGCACACTTCAGCTATATAATTTGGGTGATAAATAAAGGCATTTAAAGACTACCTTTGTCTATGCACTACACTCACAAATTCACCAGAAAGATAAAGATGGACATAACCAGAATCCCTTTTTAACACTTATTAATGGTTCATTCAGTATTTTTTAAAAGAGTGACAAAAAAGATAATCATATTTTGGGGAGTCTTCTAAATTGAATATTTAAATAAGAATAAGGTTACCGTCCTATTATGCATTGATGAAGTACACTAAAGGGCATCACAAAAGGCATCCAGATGTAAACATTTCAGCTCATATATCCCCTTTGAAAGGAACAAGAAACAATACCTGATTGGGTGAAGAGGAAAACATATCATGGCTGGAGGTGTTGATGGATAACATGAAAAGAATGGGTTTCACTTCAAAGGATAGAAGAAAAAGATTTGATGAACCTGGATAAATCCAGAAATTAGCCCAATGACTTCTACCTTAATTAGTTGCTCCTATTTATTTCCCACTACTTAATTGTTAATGCTAAAGCTTTGTGCCTGTGGACTTAAAACTTGTGCCAGAAGAACGCTCTTGCAGTTATAAAAGTCATTTTCATTAGGTCACTTCTTTCATGCAGTTTCTCTGTGAGTTTTTCTCCTCAGCCCGTTCAATGCATGACTGTTGTAGGTAAACGTTCGATGAAAATAATTAACATTGGAAGAAGATAGAGGAATTTGTCTTACTACTGTGGAGCATTAAATAAAAGGTCTGCAGCAATAGAATGAATTGTTAAACACTAAAAAAATAGGATTTCTGCTTTTAAAATAAAAAAATTAATAAACATAGCAGATGTGCGGGTTATTTTAGGAATAGATTAAGGTAAGATATACTAATCTTCATATAGTCTTCCATGTATCCATTCATTTTCCCCAATTTTCTTATTCTAGAGCATGGTTGTGACTTGCTGGAGTCTACCCCAGCATCCTATAGCAGTCACAACGACTCTCAGATTCTCACTGTTTTTTAAAATGGTGATTTATTTATTATATTTCGGGACTCCAGGAACCCATCCAGCTTTGAACTGTCTTGCACTCTCCCACACAGAACTATTACATAAAGTGGCTCAAAATGAATGAATAAAGAATATGTTAACTAACTGAAGAAAGCAAAAAAAAAATCAATAAACAAATAACACGTATGCAAAATCCCTGAAGCCAAAAAAAAAAAAATCAATGAACAAAAAACATGTATACAAAATCCCTGGCGGCAACAACTATTCGCAAACACTGCACAAATGAAACTGAATGAAACTCTAGGCACTAGTTGATAAACAATCAACACTAATAAAACAGTCCAAAACGCAGTCCAGTATAGTAGGTGTGGATGATGATGGTGAGTTGAATGAATAAGCCTCTGAATGAAATGTACGGTTTTGTCCTACCAGGTTCCAAATGATGTGTAAAGATTTGTCATGACTGGGAGCACTCCCTAGATGAAGACATATCACACTAAGACAAAATTACATAGACAAGCAGGCACAGCACAAGCACATAAATTCAGCAAGAGCAGCAATCCACAATGGCTGATATGTAATCCAATAGAGTGTGAAGAGTAAAAACAAATAGTCATAGATGATTGTGATTCTTTCTTGGGTCTTTTTTAAAGAGGAGAGAGGGGGGAGGTAGGGAGCAGGCACTGATACAGTGCATTGCCACACCCACCACATGACAAACCACCCCAGGATCCCAAATTAAGACCCGAGTGTAGCCATGCAAAAGGTGGAACCTCAGTAGCACACAAGAATGCCTAACTGTCCTTCTTCCCAGCAAAACCTGCAAAGTTCGTAAGCTGCCTGATAATGTAATACTACTGGGGTTCCTGGGAGTTGTAGGCCAATTAAGCTATAATTCTTAGGCAGAAGACAGGGACTAATGTTGAGTGGAATACCCACATATAAAATTTAAACTTGCCAATCCATTTCAAATACCCAGAGAAAATACATGTAAACACAGGTATACTAAACAACACTGACTATAGACCAAGATTTCAACCCTGTAGGCTGGAGTTGTGAGAGAAGAAGAATAGCCACCATGCTTCTCAAGTGTGCAATTTGTGCCATATTAGTGCCCCTTACACTTGCCATTAACATATTGTAGATTCCACATGGGCTGGACGAACATCCCAGCCAGGAGAAGGGATGGTTCCTTACCCGGACAGGAGGACCAAAAGGGATGGACAGACAGCTCACTAGGAACAAAAGACGTCGCTGGAAGCTTTTTATTCCCCCAAAGTCCCGGGTTCAAGTAAAGGTAGGTTTATTAACTTTATCACCTCAAATACGTATGTTACACAAGCACAAAACACAGAAAATTCTTTCTTCCTGCCGTAATGCTCTCCTCCACTCAAGTGTTGCTCCACTACCTCCCAGCTCCAAGTCGCCTGGATAAGGTAGTGCAGTCCCTTTTATTACAGACCTGGGAGTACTTCCGGTTCCAGGGCGACTGCCCGATGGAAGCACTTCCGGGCCACATGGAAGTCCATTATAATAGAGAGCTGTCTCCCTGCAACACCCTCTCGTGGCCCCCAGTGACTCCAGCAGGTCTGCTCTGTTGAACTACATGTCTTGCTGGTTTCCTAGGGGACACAAACATCCGGGGTTGCTGCCATCTAGCATGCTGGGAGAATAAACAGCTTCCAGCGACATATTTCTTTGCTAGTTAGCTGTCCGTTCATCTTTTTCGGTCATCCTGTCTCGGTTAGGAACCATCCCCTCTCCTGGCCGGGATGTCCGTCCAGCCCTTGTGGCATCTACAATATTTTTTTAGTAATGACAGTCATATTAACACATTATTATATGTATATGTTTGTGTATTTGATGTTTTTCCCTAATGATTCCTTTTTCCTTGGTTAATTTTTATGCTGGTTTAAGCTGATATTGTTTATCTTGGCGCAGGTCTTGTTTTCTTTATTTTTCGCCTAGCCGTCTAGAACTAATATGTGACTGAAAATGTTGCGTGGATGACATCACAATTGTGACAATATTCAAACGATGATCCCAGCTTGTGTTATGCCTTAGTAGATGCACTAACCTAGTTGATTTCTAAACTCAAATACGACCTAGCGCTAGTTTTGCATTTTTGGTTTCAGGTCCTTTTTGCTCCTGACTTATGATTTGCATCTTGACCCCTTTTGATTTTGGTACAGTCTCATGGCTTTGACATTTGCCTGTTTTGTTCATGTATCTCATCATTCTAGTTATCTCCTGATTAACTGAAATCTCAACAACAATCGTCTTGCATGTTCAGTGCGCCAACAACCCTGACCTCATAGAACATGACCATGTCAAAAATCAGATGATGAGATTCTGATTGATTGCACGGCTCATATTCAGAGATTTTCAGAAACAGATATGGAGCAAAATTAACACAAGTGTAAAATTACACAAGTTTTCTATCTGAATAGCAGCAGCAGATTTAAATGTTGTACAATGAAAGGCGATGTCAAATCACTATCCAGAAACAATGCAAACACTGGAGACACATTTTAATGTGTAAATTTAAAGCGTAAATATCCATCCATCCATTTTCCAACCCACTGAATCCGAACACAGGGTCACGGGGGTCTGCTGAAGCCAATTCCAGCCAACACAGGGCACAAGGCAGGAACCAATCCCGGGCAGGGTGCCAACCCACCGCAGGACACACACACACACACACACACACACACTAGGGCCAATTTAGAATCGCCAATCCACCTAACCTGCATGTCTTTGGACTGTGGGAGGAAACCGGAGCGCCCGGAGGAAACCCACGCAGACATGGGGAGAAAATGCAAACCCGGGTCTCCTAACTGCGAGGCAGCAGCGCTACCACTGTGCCACCGTGCCACCCCAGTGTAAATATAATCCAGCTAAATCATATTTTAAGGTAATCTAGATACAAAATGCATGTTAATACAGGGTTTAAAGGTGTCCATAATGTAAAGTAGATGGTATGTGTGAATAACAAGAATACATTACATGCTGACAAGTTCACATTTTGTCACCTGTCACTTATTATTATGTGAAAATAGCTCACTGCAGTTACTGTTGAGCCACATGGATGACTTCATGTTGCTTTTGTTTTCAGCTGGAATTGAATAACTGATAATAATAAGAAAACACCCTGCTGCTTGAATGCTTTAAAAACATCTGCTTACTTCAGTACATATTTTTAAAAACCATTTTTTCATGTTCTTCATTAAACCATTCTATGGACAAGTTGCACATTGAATTAAAAGATTCTCAATTGAATGTGTCATCTGATGTGGCCCTAAAAACTGTGTGATATTTCTGATAATAATGTTCTAAAGTGGGCGTTCAATTTCTACTGAAGCCAATTTGGAAATTATCCCTGGGCCAACCTAAAGGCCAATCAGTTTCACACAGCAGCTTGTATCCTAAAAGACCTTGAACCAATGTTTGCTGCATTTCTAGCCCTCTCTGCTATTCAACATTATTCTGACCATAATTAAATAAATCCAACTTGTTAATGACATTGAAATTGAATACTTACGCAACTGGGACATTTGATTTTATTGAGTCAACCAAACAATCGATTACTTTTTACTACATCATGCAATTTTATTGTCAGTTTAAAATACAACACAGAAGTGTATTGCATTTTAATTCACATTCATAGGTCATATGTCATTATTAAAATAAAAGAAGATGTATTGCATTCTGCTTATAGTCAGCTCTGTGTGTATTGTATTTTAATTCGAGACCACGCTTTAATCGTGCCAAAACTAGAAGTAATCAAAAGACCAATTCAGCATCAAAAGGGGGAGCATGAGTGTCAACAACTGGGGAAAGTGGTGTTCCACTTCTAAATGTTTCTGTATTCTGCTGATGAGCATAAGCTTAGACCAGGGGTCCCCAACTCTGGTCCTGGAGGGCCCCAGTTTGCTGCAGGTTTTCATTCTAACCCTTTTCTTAATTAGTGAACTGTTTTTGCTGCTAATTAACTTCTTTTGAATGAATTTAATTGATTTGTTTTTTTAAGATTTGTTCCTCTGGATTTCTTTATTTTCTTTCTTAAATTGCACCCAAACAGAAATGAAATGTGAAGTGAGTGAGCCAACAGACGACCGACTACGTCAGGGCCTCAAACTCCAACATACTTGTAGGAATGGACCACCTCTTCATCCACTCCCTGAATAGTAGACATTGAGATTCTTTGGTGCAGTGAAAATCAATAACCAGTTTCTTGGTTTTGCTGATGTTAAGATGCAGACAATCCAAGAAACAAACTTCTCCACCCCACCTGACTCCTGTCCTCTGTCTGTTATCAATACACTCCATAAGTGCAGAATCAACTGAGAATTTCTGCAAGCGACATGACCTGCTGTTATCTTTATAGTTGGAGGTGTACAGAGTGAAAGGAAATGGAGACAGGCCTGCTCCTGGTGGTGCTCCAGTGTTGAGTCTCAAAAATTGCGGTCTGCCCACTATCCTGGACAGCATAAGCTCATCCACTCTGAGTTTATCCCTTAACAACGATGGCTGGATGCTACTGAAGGTGCCAGAGAAATCAAAAAACAGGATCCTCACTGTGCTGCCAGCTTTGTCCAGGTGAGAATAAGTCTTGTGGAGCAGACAGATCATTGCATCCTCCACTCCAATCTGCAGTGGGTCCAAGTGGTCTGCTATGACAGGACTCACAATCACTAACCCCAAAGGTCCCACATCTTGTACCCTGGGAGTTTTTTAAAGAGCGAAGGCATCTGAGGTTTGTTACAGTCAAACCATATTCGCTTAGTGAATGGAACTCCTCAATGGAGAAGCTTGTTTCCAGGCAGAAAGCAGTCAAGATGTAAGACGTCCATTTCTTTTAAACCCTTTACATTTCATTTTTACCCCCAGTGAATTAAATGAGGTATCCGGCTGGTCCCTAACCCTTTATGAATTTCTTTTCTAATTTTTTGGCAGAATTACACATACTGTACACTGCAAAAAATGAAGTCTAAGCAAGTGCAAAGTATTTATACCATGACATTAAATCTTATTTTCCTTATTGTAATAATTATTATCTTATCAAAAAATTTGTATTTACGATTTCTTAGCTTACTTTAAGAAATATTATTAAATATATTTTGCTTACCCTGTTGGCAGATATTTTTGCTAAATAAAAGTAAAACAACACCAATTTAAAGTTTTTTTTGTCTAGTTGTTGCATATGCATCTTTTGCAGTGTACTAGCTGTAAGAAAAGACATTTGTAATTTTTAACTTTGTGAAAAGCATTCTACATCTACAAACAAACGCTGGATTTGGGCTCTTTAAAGTCACTGTTGAATATGACTCACTGTTACCAAACTATGTAATATGCAAAGTTTTGCTAAGAAACTCTTAAATGAGGTGACTAGAAAATGAAAGAATCCTGCCACTTTCCAAGCAGCTAAACAAGTCTCTGAACATGGCTGACTGTGAGGCCATGCAAACATTTTCTTATTTGTTTTCTCTTTTGTCCATTTGCAGAAGTCAAAGACAGAGGCAGGCCCTTCAAGAACATGCTGAAGTGACATTACTATGACCTCTAGTGGGTGAAACAATCCCATCAGTTCACTTCACTTTCTGTTAAAACTAATAAAAAAAATAATAAAAGCTGTCCATATTTTTAGAATGAAGAGATATATCTAATACACGTGATATTTAGAAGATTTTGAAAGCTTTCCTAATCAGCTTCATAGACCCACATCTTTTGAGCTGCTGGATCTTTCATGAATTTTAAATTAAAAATATTAGGTATATTACAGTATAGCAATAGAAGAAGGTATATTCTTCTCTTTAAATCCTTCTATCCTTTCATTTTCTGAACCTGTGCCGGAATTGGAAGATATCCCAGCAACACCTGGTACAAAACATGACCCACGAAGAGGCAGCAGCCCATCACTGAGCACACAAATGAATGCATGTACACTGACTCACTCTGAGCCATTATGACTCATGAACTAATCAAACTGTCGCTGCCATTGGAGTACCTGGAGAAAACTCACAAGTGTGAAATGTGCAAACTCACTACAGACACTGGCCAGGCCAGAAGTAAGCAAAATACCTCCGGAGCAGGAAAGCCCTCCCATCAAGCACTTGGCCACCCTGAAATTCTGTTTTGCAGATTATACTAAACCTAAGCTAGTGTCCATCTTTTTGAGACCATCTTTCTGGAAGTCTACCATATGTAACATTATTTTTTATGTTACATTTCAGAAATCTGCAAAACATAATATGCAAATGAGCAGAATATTATTGTCATGTTGAAGCAATTTTAAAGTCTCTCCACAGAGTTAAACAAAGCTGCCAAAGGGTAAGTAAAGAAAAGTTTTAAGTAAGTCGGAGAGTTCCTTATATTTCAGCTGGTGATTTGCTTTCTCTATCTTGTGTATGGGAGTGGTGGGATCTATCAAACATTCCTGCATGTACCTGGTAACACCGCAATCACCGCCACAGTCCTGATACGACCTGTCAGAAGAGCTGCTCCTCCAAAAATGAAAAGGGAAAATATCTGGAGCAAGAATTAAAGTTACAAGCTCGTCTGGAGATGAAAGAGGTGGCGATGAGGTGCAAGGATAAAAGTAAGGTGGAAAGGATTTAGACCTGACCTGACTTCATATAATGAGAAATTCACTTGCATTGGGCATTCAAGCAGCTGTCAAATGAGCAAAAAAGAGAAAAATATACAAAATATTTAAGTTCAAGCAACCGCTTTCATGATAAAATTGAAACACTAAACTAATTTGTAGTTGAACCTGTAACAGATAGAGGCACTGTCGACCCCTTGAACCCTCAGATCACACGTCAGACGCCAGGTAAAAGTCCAAAGATTAATATTTATTATAATAATAAAGTGCACAAAGCACCACCACTCCACTATACTCAATAACAAATCAATAATCAACTAACAATAACCAATCCTCCACTCTCCCAGACGCTTAGCCACCCTGCCTCCCAACTCAGCTCTCCATCTGGGATCTCCCACAATCCTTTTATAGTCCGTGACCCGGAAGTGTTTCTGTCCCTCTGTCCATGTGACTTTCTAGCACTTCCGGATCAGGTAAAAACTTCTTTTCTTCATCAGTCTGGAAGCACTTTATTTCTTTCAACCATGTGACTAGGATTTACTTCCGGGCTGTATGGAAAATAAACTTGTCTGTGTCTCCCTGCAGCGTCCCCTGGTGGCCCCGACGTTATCCAGCAGGGCTGTGTATTTAAACTCCATAGTCCACGATGCCCTGCTGGATTTCGGGGCATCTCCACGCTGCAAGGAGGTCTCCATCTAGCGGCCTGGGGGTATTGGCCGGGATGAATGGCCGGCCATATCCCACAAACCACACTGAAAGTTTCTTAGTTTTAAGATAGACACAAACTTACCAATCCTTTTCATTGGAATATTTTAAAATTTTACTACTGTGTACAGTTTGATCTGTTTGAGATATATCAACAAAAATTGAACTGTCTCGACACATTTCCTTGAATAATAAGTTTGCCACATTACAACAAAATTGGTCCATGGGTGTCCAAGTTGTGTCATGTGGACAGACAGTACAACATAACTATCACAGTACAAATGCACATAAAAAGCCATGAGAAGAGTTCAGTTCTTGCTTATTCTACAAACACATGCAATGCAAGAAAAGACAAACTTACCGAAACTCAAAGTTAAAAGAAATTATTGCCTTGTAATGATATTTCAAGCAGACTAATGTCTTTTAATGAATATCACAGGTGTCTTTAATCTTGTAATCACTCAGGCAGTTTCAATGGAGAGAAGAACTCAGTCAACTGTTTTGTGTTACACTGAACATGAGTAAAAGAAGGAAAAGCAGGGAGTTTTCTCAGGAGGCAAAATAGACAGTAGCAGCCAAGCATGAAAGGCACACGACCATTTCCAAAGAGGCTGACGTTTCTGTGGCCACTGTTGTCAATGTCATCAAGAAGTTTAAGGCACGTGTACTGTATAACTGTAGCTGACGTCTCTGAATGTGGCTGCAGGAGGAAAATTAACCCAAGACCGGAGAGAAAAACTGTTAAAATAGTGGAGAAAGAAATGAGGAAAATTTTAAAAAGGTTCAAGGTGCTGTTCAAGCTTAAGGTGTTACAGATTCAAGTCGAAACCATTCGTTGCTGTCCTGATGAAAATGAACTGCAAAGTTGGAGATCGGTAAAGACCCCACTTCTAAGAGAAGAGCAGAAAGAAGCTCTGGAGTTTGTCTCAATGCATGTTGACAAGTCACAGTTCTTCGAAGAGAATGCTCTTTGCTCAGATGAAACAATGAAACACTGTTTTGGTAAAACACACCAACTTTATGTTCATAGAAAGAAAAGCACGCCATCCTTAACATGAAACCTGGAAGAAGCTCTGTGATATCTGAGGTTGATTTGCAGCCTTTTTCAATTTGTACAGGGCACAATAAAATCACAACACCATCTGGGTATTTTTGGGGTGGAGTGTACTTCCCAATGTCACAAAGCTGTGTCCTAGTTGCAGGTCATGGGTACTGCAGCTGGATAATGATTTGAAATATATCTCAAAAAGCACCCAGCGATGGAGGAAAGAAAACTATGCACAGTTCTGAAGTGGCCTGCTATGAATTTTGATCTGAATCCCATTCAACATCTGTGGAAAGAACTTAAAGTTGTAATTGGGGGTGTCGTGGCGAAAAATTGTCACCACAAGGCTTTTTACCTGAAATGAAGGCTATTAGGAGACTCAGGGTAGGCAAACAGAGTCTATAGTTTTATTGCAATAAAATAACAATAATAATAACACGGACTGAACCCAATATGGCCAAATTGAGCTGAGCCCTGAACAGTTCAGAACTCAAAACTGATAGATAGATAGATAGATAGATAGATAGATAGATAGATAGATAGATAGATAGATAGATAGATAGATAGATAGATAGATAGATAGATAGATAGATAGATAGATAGATAGATAGATACTTTATTAATCCCAAGGGGAAATTCACATACTCCAGCAGCAGCATACTGATACAAAAAACAATATTAAATTAAAGATTGATAACAATGCAGGTAAAAACAGACAATAACTGTTAACGTTTACAATTTTTCTTATCACTCCGCCCTCACTCAGATGAGCTCATTTGCTCTTTTCTCTGACTCCCCTCTGCACCTGCCCAGCCGATACCTCGAGTTCTCATGGGAAACATTATTATCTCCTGACTTTCCCTGCAGCTGGCCTTCGGTATTTTTACTGTCTATTGTTCATTTTTACTTTCTGTTTTTGCTTATTTTGATTGGTCCTCAGCTGGGCAGAAGTTCTTTCTTCCATTTTTGCGCGTTTCTCTTATCACTTCCCTTTCCTTGGCTTGCAAGCTAGTTTATACTTGGTAGCTTAAAGCTAAGCTTTAATTAAAAAGAAATATGGCATGTGCTTTTATTTAATCATTTGCTTGGCAGGCTTGACTTGTATTAATATCTGCACTAAGGTTAATGCTTATATATTTCTCTAGATTTATTTATACTAGTACATCCATCCATCCATTTTCCAACCCGCTGAATCCGAACACAGGGTCACGGGGGTCTGCTGGAGCCAATCCCAGCCAACACAGGGCGCAAAGCAGGAACCAATCCCGGGCAGGGTGCCAACCCACCGCAGGATACTAGTACATGAATATACTAATTTTATTTTTCATGCATTACATCATCTTGACCTTGTTAGTAGTAATGTCTTTGCTATTTCTGCTGATTCACTATTCCAGCTGGCTTCTCACGTGCCTACCAGGACCATTTTTCTATATTATGTCATTGGTATCGTTCCTCAGCTTCCTAACTTTTGAACAACAGGTGTACATGTTCCCCCTTCTTCTGTCCTCAATAGTTTCTGTGCGTCATTCTTCTTCTGTTCTGTCCTTCATTTTTCAGTATTAGTAATTTTGCTTCAAGCTTAAAAATAATGCAGTATGACTAATATCTCTTATTTAACTATTGACTTGACATATCTTATTTGCTTGACATTCTAATTTATGTTAAATCTAATGTTTCAGAAGCTGTTAATTACTTTTATGGCTATTTATGCTAACAGATAATTTTTTTCTCTTCCATAGGGGAAGGCAACCTGTGAGAACTGAAGAAAAGTGGGCCAAACGACAAGTCAGCAAGTCTAGAGATCTCACTCAGAATGATAGAAATCACTTGATGGTAGTTATTGTCTCCAAAGGCTATACAATGTAATATCAGATTAAGGATACCAATATTTTTGTCCATGTTATTTTCATTTGTTTAATTACTTCAAATAATATTTTCGATCTTAAATCAAAATTTCTGTTCTGTTAAATGTGATATAAAGCATGGTGGATACCAAATGATTTTGTCATTTACATTTCAGTTCAAAGAAAACTGTGAGGAAACAAACCAGGACAGATGTATAGAGGTCCCATCAAAGGGCACAGTCACATCAGGCTATTTAACAGTGGGCAATGAACTGTCATTCATATTCTTGGATAGCTGCATGGAAATTGAAGAAGGCGAAGAAAATCTTGTACAAAAACAGGGAAAGAATGTGAAAACTACAGTCTGATGGCTCAGCCAGAGTTTAAACCCAATCTCTGTCTGTATTTGAGAACAGTGCATTTTGCAAATGTGCTTAAGATTGCAAGCATGCATGGTAAGTTTACAAAGCTCGCATAGGAGATTGTAAGTGCAAGCATAACATTTTGAATGTGAGCAATATGATTTGCAAAATCACAAAGCACAGGTTGACCTCACACAGTTCAATTTTTAGTCGTGTGACTTTTGGCAAAGTACTTGCTCCACACTACTGCCAAGTCTGTGTGGGAGCATGACACACTTTTGGCAAAATAATCACAAGACCCCTTGCAAAAGAATTGAAAAAGAATGGTTAACCCCTTTCACCTTCTACTATCCAAGCCATGCAATTCAGCCTTTCCTCAAAGGCTAAGGTGTGTACTATGTATACTGTCAGAACGAGGACTCAGTAAAGTCATTAAGATGAGGTTTGAAACATTTCAAGGTAGGTTTATAATCGGTACAATTTTGAGTGGTTATTCAGCCCAGTAAGCTTACACATCCTATTCATTTAATTTTTACAAAACAACATGAATATGAGTTTTGAATGTCCCTAATGTCCTACTCTTTAAAACACCACTTAGTAATTTTTTCCTTGTGCCTAGGTTTCTCTGCTTGAATAAAAACTTTACTAAAGATTGGGCAAAATCTGCCATTATCAAGTTGTTATCTGTGTCCTTGTGTTTGTGTTAAAGAATTTATTTTAAAGGAATAGCCAGGTTCCAAGTTACTATCTTCCTTCATAATTTTAAACAATTCAATCATGTTACCACTGAACCTAGTATGTGAGTATATATATTGTCAATATATATATATTGTCACACACGTGCGAGTAGGAGGCAGCTAAAGGGCTTAAGTATTGGTAATACCATATCAGATCAGGGGGCGGCAGAGTGTGCTGACTGTCTTTCTCAGTTCCTTGCAGACCATTCCCAAGAAATCCCACTAGGTTCCGGTGCCATTGATGACATCACTTCTGGTTTTCGGTCCTTTTGATGATGTCACGTCCGGTTCCGACCCAGATGATGTCACGTCCTCTCTGGGCCTTTAAAGTTGCCATCTTACCTCCACCTCATCAGCTCTATTTTGGACTCAGTCGTGTGAATATCTCTGTTAAAACTTTTTTAAAACTTTTGCAGCCGGGATATAATATATGGGTGGCTGCCCCAAACCTTTATAACGTCTGAAGTCTCGTCCTTGTCACTATATATATATATATATATATATATATATATATATATATATATATATATATATATTGTGGCAGGTGGCTGGTGTCCATGCCCAGCTGGGATGCCCGTGCACACTATATTCAGGGGGAGCAGCCCTTGACAGTGCAATACCTCCCCCTGAATGCTAGATGGCCACCCCCCTGGGCTGGAGTAGTGCCTGGGTTTCCCACAGGGCTCCCTGGGAATTGGAGTTGGGGGCAGCCCTGTTGCGTCCCGCAGGTACCGCCAGGGAGTGCTGTGTTTGGGACTCCTGAGCCAGTGTGGGCAACAGATTCATCACACCTGGAAGTTCCGCCGGAACTCGGTGATCAAACACCTGGAGCACTTCCAGGTGACCTATCAAAGGAGCCAGCGACCACCACTCAGGGGCCAGAGTTGGGTGGAGGAGGACAAGGTTGCTAGGGAGGAGTGGTGGGGCCAAGGAGAAGAAAGTGCTTGTACTGTACTGGTGGTTACTAGTGCTTGGGACTGTGTTGTAGCTGGGGGGATTACGGGAAAGACATGCCCTCCAGCTGAAGATAAATAAAAGTCTTTGTATTTCACACGTGCATCCCGTGTCCAATCTGTGTCAGGTCAGGCGCTATATAGCGTCTTCTTACAATATATATATATATATATATATATTGTCAAAGCGGCGGGGGGACAGACCCAGCCGGGATGCCTTGAAGGACCTGGAGGTGGCGTATTCATCCTCTGGGCCATGAGGGGGCAACCACCCTGGATCAGGAGAGGACCACGGGAGAGGAGCAAGGAGGCTCAAGCCCATTAAGGCCCGTGGCTACCAACAGGGGGTGCACCGAGCCTCATAGAGCCCGGGAGGCATTCACTTCCGCCACATCCGGGAAGATGAATGAAGAGCCTTCCAGGGACGCCCGGAGTGTTTCCGGGTGCAAATTCAACACTTCCGCCACACCAGGAAGTGCTGCCGGAAGAATGTCATCAGGCACCTGGAGCACATCCGGGTGAGAATAAAAGGGTTCGCATCCCTACAATCAGGGAGCTAGAGTTAGGAGTGGGAGCAGGACGAGGCTCCCATGGAGAGAGGAAAGGCGGACAGTGAAAGAGAGGCCCATATTAAAGGTAATTGGTGCTGGGAGCACTGTGTGCTGTGCGGGACTGTGTTTATTGAAGAGAAATAAACGTGTGATTTTTTATAAACATGTGGTGTCAGTCTGATGGTGTCCGGGCATGTCTCACAATATATATATATATATATATATATATATATATATATATATATATATATATATATATAAATATATATATATACATACAGTATATATATATATATATATATATATATATATATATATATATATCCATCCATCCATTTTCCAACCCTCTGAATCCGAACACAGGGTCACAGGGGTCTGCTGGAGCCAATCCCAGACAACAGAGGGCACAAGGCAGGAACCAATCCTGGGCAGGGTGCCAACCCACCGCAGTATATATATATATATATATATATATATATATATATATATATATATATATATATATATATATATATAACTAAATAATTAATACCGTTAACACAGAATATGAACAAAATATGGAATGTTACTTGCTTTTAATAAATTTAATAAAATGTTAAAAAAATGTAAAAAAGAATAGGAAGAAGATGATCCGCTGTGGCAACCCCTAAGGGGAGCAGCCGAAAGAAGAAGAAGAATAAGGAACAAGATAAACATAATAACATTTAAACCCTCATTAAAACATGATACCTACTTGCTCTTACCTGTACTTTTTCTACTGCTGCTATGTCTTTTTTTGTAATATGGAGACTAAGTCTGCACACAGTACACTTGGTGAGACCTCACTCTTGTGTTATATAACATGAGCGTAACTTCCCTTGATTTCTATTGTACACATCATGCTGTATAACCTAACTTCTGAGTTGCCTCCTTGATGGCTTCTGTACACTGTCTGGATGTAGACAGTGAAGAGTCCAATGTGATTCCTAGCTCCTTCTCATAAGGTGTACATTTAAATTTCAAACCCTGCACTGTGAACTCCAATCTAACATTCTTACTTCTACCATGTAATACTTCAGATTTACTTACATTAAATTTTATTTACTACAAATCCGCTCAAGTCTGACTTTTGTCCAGGACCCTCTGTAATGATGTGGGTGATTAGATGTCATCCGCAAGTCCGCCTAGCTTAATACCATTACCAAACTTAACTAGCTTGTCACTTATATTCTCATTAAGATTATGTATTTATATTAAACGAGCAGTGACCCCAGCATCGATGCCTGAGGGGCACCACTTCTAACACCAAAAACATTCATAAAAAGTTCAACACACTTTTGCACACCTGTTGCTTTTGGTGTTTAAGCCAATTTTATACCCACCTGCACCCTACGGCATGAATTTCTAGTACTTCTTTTTTGATCACTTGCCTCTCTGTTCCTGCCTTTTGTATTTATTAAGTGCTTTGTAAATGATACCACTGAGGTTCATCTTAAATTTCTGTTCCGTCTCCAGGACCTATCCTTGTTTTCAAATTGGCAATGTGCTATTATGCATCTTTCTCTCCTTCTCTGTTCCCTTTTCTCTTTCATCTGCTGTTTAATGAATTTCATATAACTAACTGAAGCCATTTGAAAATACAATTGCTTTAAATGTAACACTAAACAAAATATACTGAATAATATTGGTCACATATAATATTACAAATTGGACCTGTTAAGATCCAAGTGTTTAGCCCATAAATAGTAAAACCGGCTCTGAATGTTATGTGTTTAGGAAAAAAATGTAGCAGAAACAGATACATTGATGAATTGCACATAACTTATAAATAAAAACTATAATAATATTAACATTCTATTTAAAAAAAGTAATTCAAGACTATCCCACATTGGATTAAGCAAGTTTGAAAATGCTATGAAATGATGCAGTATAATTCAAGCTGTTAAAATGGTAAAGATGCCGTTTTGTTAATGAACAGCAGTGGGCGATATTTTACAAAAAATACAAAAAAAGACCATTCAAACTGAATATTGTCATTTTTATTGATTTCTGTATGCAATCATATGTGAAAATTTTGGATTGTCAACATATTACAGCATTGATTGTGCCATTGAAAGAAGAATACAGTAAATGATTGCAATGATTGACTTTAACCTTGCATTCTCAAGTAGTTTTTGTTGCAAAGTTGGAAAGCTTGACAATTGGGACAGTTTTACCTAACACTCACCACATAACAAGTTCCACGAGTTCCTTCTTAAACAATGGCAGACAGAATGGGCGTTGTCTTGGTTCAGTCCTTATTTTATCCTCCGCTTATACTCATCTAGCACAAATTTTTCAATTAAATAGCCACGTCTCGCCTGAAAAATCAGACTACAAAATGTAATCAACCATATTAAACAACTTTACGTTATTACAGTTTAGACCTTGCAGCCAAATATTGCGAAAGGCCACCACAGTATCTTTTGTTTGCCGTTAATTCCACCAGAATGAGTCAGACTAAGAGTTTCTGCAGATGACCTGCTTAGATAACACCAACCGTCACACAAACAGACAGAAATGGCAAAGTGGTTAGGTCCACAGTTTTTCCAAACACAACATTCCTTGAATTTTTATTTAGCAGTGAGGAAGAACAGATGTCTTTTTAATATGAAGTTGGGAGAGTGCCCAGGAGAACCAGAAAAAACAAAACAAAAACGCCTATAATGTGTGTATTAAATATGTTATAGGACATGACATGACATGACAAATGGTCTTATTTCACAACAAAGAAAGAAACTCATGGACAGCTCAAGCTCAAAAGAGTGGTCAGATAGGGGCAGCATGGCTGTTGGCACTGCTGCTTCAAAGCTCCGACCCCTCACATTCTTGCCTGAACTTTGTCTGTGTGGTTTAAGCACAATGTCTCCTTCATGTCTATGTGGGTTTTTCTCCAGGTGCTCTGTTTTTTCTCCAACATGCATGTTAATTTAGTTGGTAACTTTAAACTGGCTTCATACAAGTAAACTGTGTATTTGAATGTGCTTTGCAATGGATTGGTACCCTGGACGTGGCTTTTTCCAAGCTTGTCCAAAGTCCTGCCAGGGTAGGCACCATCTTCTTTAGATCCTGAGTTGAATTAATGGGGTAAAACCTGGATGGATGGGTGTGTTTGACATGTGGTATCTATTCTCTTATTTTCCATGCCTTGCTTTTCCACTACATGGTGCAGAGAGCCACATCCTATCTTATTATAAAATTATTGACATTACAAGAGCTTAATATAAACTTGTAGTGACATGCCTTATAAAACACTGCAAGAAGAAACAATCTGCCTTGATAAATATTCAGTGAAATCTGCGACGGGAATGAGGCCTGGTATTAGTTACTTTAAACAAATGAGCTGAAAAAAATGCCCAAAGGCTTGTTTATTCATTACAGTGTGTGCTACCATGTGTATTCCCAGTAATCTCGCCTCCTGTGTACTTTAGTAAATCCAGATGAACTTTAAAACAAGAATTTGAAAGTTTACAGCTTAAATTCACATGAACCAAGTCTCAGGACAGAAAGTCACCTCACAGGTAGATTTGAGGCCCTGCCTGTATAGACTTTGCACATTTTCCCCACGTCTGTATGGATTTTCTTCATGTACTCTGATTTTTCTACCACACCCAATAGATGAGCAAAATAGAACATTAAAGAATATTATATATATATATATATATATATATATATATATATTGTGACACTAGAGGGCACTGTCGCTACTCAAACCCGATAGACAAACACACAAGACACCAGGTAAAAGCACCAAAAGGATCTTTTATTCCTTCTCTTCTAATAGTGGTGCCTTGAAGCACCTCTGCCACCATACAAAAACAATAATAATAACACAATAATTCTCCTCCTCTCCTCCCAGCAGCTCTGTCACACTCCCTCCCAACTCCGGCTCTCTTGCTGGGTCTCCACTAGACCTCTATATAGTCTTTGACCCGGAAGTGCTTCTGTCCTTCCAACCACGTGACTTGCTGGCACTTCCGGGTCTAATAAAGAACAGGGATTTTCTTCAGCCTGGAAGTACTTTAGGGCTTCCGCCCTCGTGATTACCTCATACCCATGGCACCCAGCAGGGCTGTGTATCCAAACTCCATGTTCCATAGTGCCCTGTGGGAATCCGGGGTACCACTGCACTCCAGGAAAGCTGCCATCTAGCGTCTTGGGGGAAGTAGTGTCGGCAAGTAGCTGCCTTCCCCCATCCTTCTATTCCAGGGGCGTCCCAGCCGGGTTGAGCTGCTGGCCGTCCATCACAATATATATATATATATATATATATATATATATATATATATATATATATATATATATATATATATATATATATATATATATATATATATATGGTCACACACGTGCGAGTAGGAGACAGCAAAAGGGCCTGAATAATGGAAATTCCACATCCGGCCAGGGGACATCACTTCTGGTTCCAGTGCCTTCGATGACGTCACTTTCTGGGTCTGGCGCCTCTGATGATGTCACTTCCAGTTTGGGTGCCTCTGATGACGTCACTTCTGGTTCTGGTGCATTAGATAACGTCACTTCTGGTTCTGGTGCTTCTGATGACGTCACTTCCGGTGCTGGCATATAAAGACGCCATCTTTACTGTCAAAAATCAGTTCGGTCATGGACTCCAATCTGTAAAGATCTGTGCTAAACCTTAACCTTTTGCTGTCAGGACATTATATACGGGTGGCTACTCCAAACCTTCATGATGTCTATATTATATATATATATATATATATATATATACTGTGTATATATATATATATATACAGTGTGATTCAAAATTATGTTAGCATTTGAATGGTGGAAAAAATGTATTCACAAAACATACTTCATATGTGCAAGATGATTTACAGGAATGTCTCGACCTGTTCGCCATCATGTTTAACACATGCATCCAGCATACTTCAAGTCGACTACCATCATACCAGTGCCGAAGAAGTCATCACTGACATGCTTGAATGACTACCGACCAGTTGCACTCATGCTAATCATCATGAAGTGCTTCAAAAGGTTAGTCATGTCACACATAAAGACTAATCGCCCTGCCTCCCTTGACCCTCTTCAGTTTGCATACCGCTCAAACAGGTCAACTAAGGATGCCATATGCTCTGCCCTTTACCTCTCCCTGACACATCTGAATAAAAATGACACATATGAACGCCATCCTCTGCAATTGGATCCTGGACTTCTTGACAGATAGGCCACAGTCAGTTCGGATGGGCTGCAACACTTCCAGCAACATCACACTGAGCACTGGAGCACCACAGGGCTGTGTGCTTAGTCCACTACTCTTCACCCTGCTGACTCACGACTGCACAGCCACGCACAATACCAACCACGTCATCAAGTTTGTGGATCATACAATGGTGCTGGGACTGATAAGCAGGGATGATGAAACAGCATACAGAGATGAGGTGGAACAGCTGTTTGCATGGTGTGAAGACAAAAATCTATCTCTCAATGTCGACAAGACTAAAGAGATAATTGTGGACTTCAGAAAATCACATCCTGCCCACATCCCACTCAGCATCAACGGTTTAGATGTGGAGACTGTCAGGAGTACCAAGTTCCTCGGTGTGCACCTAACTGAGGAACTTACATGGACGCATAACATCTCATCACTAATCAAGAAAGCCCAGCAGAGACTATACTTCCTGAGGTGGCTGAAGCAAGCAAGTCTTCCCCCTTCCATCCTCACCATGTTCTACAGAGGCACCATTGAGAGTGTTCTGACCAGCTGCATCACTGTCTGTTATGGCAACTGCAACATATCTGACCGCAAGTACCTGCAAAGGATAGTGAAGACAGCAGAGAACATTATTGGGGTGCCTCTCCGCTTCACTACAGGACATATTTTACAAATGCAGTGTCCACAAGGCCTGCAGCATTGTGCAGAACCCCTTACACCCCTCACATGGACTTTTCACACTGCCATCCAAGAGAAGATACTGCAGCATCAAATCCAGATCTGCCAGGTTGCATGATAGTTTTTACCCCCAAGCTGTCAGACTCCTAAACACCATGCTACCACCTGGGATCTTCCACACTACCTCAACCACCTCTAAAAACAGAACTTTTATGCATGCGAACCACTGTCCTGCAAAGAAAGTAGAAAAGAACTGAAAATCTCCTACTGACCTTTAAGTATTTTGACACTCTTGATATCCTTCTACTGTGAAACATTCTCACCTGTCATTGATCATGCAGGAGCAGCTCCCAAACAAGTCTTTGGCAGTCTTTGAGTGGCCCTGTCAAATCCCAGACTTAAACCCTATAGAACATGTGTGGAGAGACCTGAAGATGGCAGTTTACGGTTGCTGCCCATCTAATCTAATGGAGCTTGTGAGGATCTGCCAGTAAGAATGGGATGAACTGTGCAAATCTGGGTGCAAGGCTTACGGAGACGTACTGAGGAAGACCCAAAGCCGTAATTACTGCTTAAGGGGCTACTACAAAGTACTGAATTAAGGGTCTAAATACTTATATGAAGGAGAGATTACATTTTTTGATTTTTAATGAACTTCTAAGCGTTTTTGAAAACATGTTTTCACTTTGTCATTTTGGGTTATACGTATCTCCATTGATTGAAACAGTGCTGGAAGTCTTCTTGCTTGAGGCTCTTCAATAGGCTTGCCGCTTCTGTCTTCACTTCATCCATTGAAGAAAAATGTGTTCCCTTCAGGTCACTTTTGATCTTTGGGAACAAGTAAAAATCACAGGGAGCTAAATCGGGTGAATAGGGAGGATGATCGACGACAGGAATGTTTTTGTCAGTCAAAAACTGCTTTAGGGAAAAAGGATTGTGCACAGGAGTGTTGTCTTGTCTTGTCTTGCTGTTTGCTTTTTTCAACCGACATTGTCGCGGTAATTCGTGTAGCGATTGTTGTGCAAATACTGACTGGGCTAGTCACAGGGTATACCTTGCCGGTCAGTGGTTTAAGAGGGTGTGTAGAAGGGGATATAGTTCTATAATTCACATCCAGCTGACCTCCAGGCAGTTTTCCAGGAAAGCCCCAAGCCCAGTCCGGTCATTTTGGTGTCTCACCTCATATAGTATTTGTTTTTATATACAGTGTCACACATGTGCGATTGGGAGGCAGCTAAAGGGCCTGAATAATAGTAGTACCATGCCAGACCAGTGGGTGGTGAGCTGCACTGACTTTCTCTCTCAATTCCCTGCAGACCATCCACAGGAAATCCCACTAGGGCCCGGTGCCATTCATGACATCACGTCCAGTACTGACACCATTGATGACATCACTTCTGGTACTGGCGCCATTGATGACATCACATCTGGTACCAGGCGCTGATGATGACATCACTTCCTGTCCTGAAGATGTCACTTCTGGTTCCGGCACTATTGATGACATCACTTCCAGTCCTGATGGCATCACTTCCAGTTCTAGGCCCAATGACTTCACTCCCTGCACCAGCCTTTAAAGCCGTCATATTTTCACCATCAAATCAGCTCTGTTTTGGACTCAAACCTGTGAACATCTCACCAAAATTACCCATTTGCAGCCAGGGCATATTATACGGATGGCTGCCCCAAACCTCTGGTGGTTGTTTTTGTGACAACAGTTACATACTGTATATTATGAATTTGTACATGCAGTACATAATATTATGAATTTGTAATGTGTTCCTTAAATGGGAGCATGCAGATTTATAACAACTGTAGCTTTTATTTGTGTACTAAAACAGGGTTCATAATTTAGTACACCACCAAGGTTATACAAAGAAGAATCAACATTGGTTAAGAAATAGAATTTAAATATTGTTTTGAGTTCTTACACAAAAGTCCACAGTTTTATTGTAATCTAGCTCTAGAATACATCAAAGCTTGGAGTTTACTAAAAGTATAGGAAAATCAACTGAAGAATCATTGCCTATAGCAATGTCAAAATGAATGTCACTTGCATAAATGTAAAACTGCAAACCTGTTTTATTAATGTACTGTAATTACATGAGGAAAATAATTATTATATAATATAAGAAATTAAATAGAGCCTAAAACTGAGCCTTGGGGAACACCAGAACAAAGAGGAACAGTTGCAAATTTTGAACTATTTAAAGAGACCGATGACGATCATCAGAGGGGGCGGAGGTGTCCCTTAGGTCTGTCAATTATCAGAGCAGAGCAATGAAAATTAAACAGCCTTTTTTGACCCATAGTGATACACTTCAGAAACCATAAACGACCCTTTCCTATATAATGCAACAGTGATTTGCGACCCAAAGGCACCAACCCATAGTTTAAGAAACTCTGATTTACAGCAATAAACTGTCCATAGTTTGACTGAAAGGAACAGAAATCGTTTGGGGACAGTACTTGACTGAGCTGTTTCTCAGGGTTTTTCCCACAAGGCTTCAGGTAATGGGAGCATAGAAACACATGTAAGTAACTGTACTCTGTATATGTGACAATACACAAAAGTGTTTTGTAAATTACAATATTTGTTATAATACGAGTGGCTGTTCAGTAATGTTACAACATGAGGACAGAAACTGGACCTGAACTAATGTGAGGACCAATGGTCCTGGACTGTTTGCCACAAGGTTGGAGTGAAAAAGATGAATGTGCAGAATGGCTGATGTCTTTACTTACCCTGCTTGCCTTTCTAAGACAGGGAGTGTTGCACATGTCCTGAAATGAAGGACGTTCATTGCCAGTAATATTCTGCGTCACCCTCACCAACCTCTTGTGGCCTGCAAGAGGGCGCTCAGCTCCCCACACCCAACACAAACAGACGCAGTACACAAGTTCACCCACACGTGTTTTTTTTAATTATTTTTCTCGTGGGAAACACTTTTCCACCATTTCCCAAACACCCAGCACAGTGCACAGTCCAAATCACAATAAAACACCAGGCACTTTGTCTTCTCTCTTCTTCTCTCTTTCTTTCTCTCTCTTTCTGCCAATGCTCCTCCTCTGACAAGTGTTGTTCTCTCCTTCCTGACTCTTGCTCCCCAAATAGAATTGTGAATTTCCCATCGGGATTAATAAAGTATCTATCTATCTATCTATCTATCTATCTATCTATCTATCTATCTATCTATCTATCTATCTATCTATCTATCTATCTATCTATCTATCTATCTATCTATCTATCTATCTATCTATCTATCTATCTATCTAGAGTTAGGTGGCTTCTTTTATAGAGCACTCAGAAGTACTCCAAGTGTCCCAGGTGGCAGAAGTCCTGCAATAAAGGGTTCCTCAGTCCCTGCAGCACCCCCTTGGCAGCACCTACAGGACCCACCAGGGCTGTACCAAACTCCAACTCCCATGAAGCCTTGTGGGAGTCCATGGTATCTTAGCAACCCAGGGGACCTGTCCTCTGGCATTCTGGGGGAGATAATACACCGCGCATGCTCTCACCCCAGGTGCTTCCATCTGCAGTGCTTTATGATCTGGAGCTGAGCAGGAGTTGTACCAGAACGTGATGCAGCACTGAAAATGGTTGCCACTCTGCACCTCTACAAGATAGTTAGAACCAAAGGAGAAACCTGCATTTTCCTCGTATGTCTAAGAAAGTTGAGACAGTGGTGAGCCTTTTTGAATCCAGCTGAAATATGTTGTGCCCACATTGGTTAATCAGTGATACTCCAAGAAGCATAAAGCTGATCAATTTCTCCAAAGCATCTCCTCTATTTTGGATGTAAGCAGAAGCATGGCTGTTTATTCACTTAATTCTCTTTCATTTGATTTCTGTTTAAGCCTCTCAAGTCACTGTTGTTTAATTGTTATGTCCTTTTAAAATCTTGGAATATACAGGTAATGTGTTAGGTGGCTTAAATTTATTCCATAATCACAACTCCATAGAAATTTGGTGAACTTGTTTAATGTGGCAATTGGGTAAAGGTAAAACAGCAAAGCCTTTAGGAGCTTCAATTGTAAACAGATGTCTCAGAGGATGTCTCAGCTCTAGATACAGGGCAGCAATCAGTCCTGAATAGGGAGCCAGTCCAATGCATGGCACACTCTTGGGCACACCTAAATTCATACAGGGTCAAGCAGAATCAGCAGTTGATCTAACACTCTCATCTTTGGGGTTATGGGAAAAAAACAGGAGGATCTTAAGAAAAAACAATATAGAGACACAAGGAGAACAAACGAAGACAAGAGCCTGAAATTCACTAGCATACTAGTTGTACGAAGCAGCAGTACTAATTATAATGTCACCATTTCTCCTACAAAAACATGTACTTCAGGTTAACTGGTGACTGGTGTTAAATGGCCTAGTGTGGTATATGAATAGATAAGCATTCCTTCCATGGTTGGCTTTTATTATGATCCTGATGCTGCTGGGCTGTGCCAGACCACAACTCGTTATAAGACTAAGTAGGTTCAGAAAATGAATAAATTTTACTCTAAACATAAGTTGGTGACCTCTGAGCTGCATTATATTTTCTCCATGCCCTGACTCTCTGTACAAAGTTTTCACTTTCTCTTTGTGCCTGTTATGGACAAAAATGGAAATAAGTACGTTTAAGCTGGGGTCCTGGGGGATGCCCAGTATAATTCTAATGCCCAAAGGACATAAACACCAGTGTGCCCAGTAAGGTTTGGCATAATGCCGTTAGGTAAAGAGGGTTTGCAGAGGTGAGGAGCTCCGTGCTCCTCCGAAGTTGGTCAAAAAGTGAACACCAAATTTGGCGGAGGCTTTGTTAATATAGTGTCAAGCCCATAAGGGGTGTGGCCTAGTAGATGCAGGAAGTGATCTCATTTGTCTTCCAGTGATTTCTTTTTTTCCATTCTAGATAAACAGAAAGCTAGAGGTGGCTCCACACTCTTTTACTTCCCAGTATTATTACAGGGTATGCCCATAAAATTCTTAATGTGCTTACATGTCTGACAGTGGGTAGGTTTTTTCCAAGTACAGTAATCTCTCGCCTATCGTGGAAGTTACGTTCCAGACCCACCCACGATAGGTGAAAATCCACAATATAGAAAGACCACATTTTTTTATAGTTTAAGCCTTAAAATACCCCTCCCACACGCTTTAAACACATGTAAACTTATTAAAACACACTTTGGATACACATATGATACACGGATGTCAGGCTAAAGATATGAGTAACATAATAATAATCATCATCAGTTTTACCTTCTCCTGTATGGTGAAGGTCTTCCTCTGGCGCTTAGGATCACTGCTACCAGAAGGCTTACAAGATGCAGGAGGTATGGGAGCCATCATAGGGCTTAAAACAAACGAAAAGCTCACAGAAGTTTGCTCACAAAAGTCAGACCACAAGCAAGGTATGCGATACACAATTCATCCGGGACCCACGCCTGCTCTTCTTGCGTGATTACACCACGTTAGCAGCAACTAATCAGAGCCCAAGAGAATAAAATCTGCTCTGACTGGTTGCTTCTCCTCTTTCAGCCAATAACGGGCGTTGTAAGAAATCATCTGGGTGCTGTAACGCGAAACTCTTTGTCTGCTGAAAATCGTATGCTTTGTTATGAATTGGCTGCAAAGTACACTACAGGTAGGATGAACTTATTGAATTTTTCCGCGATATAGCGGTGGCGCGATAACTGAACCGCGATAGAGCGGGGGATTACTGTACACCTATTCCTAAGGACAATAACTGGTGACAATAAAGTAGCCCAGTCATTGTGCAGGTGATGATGTCCTGGAGTAAACATGTCCTCCATGGGTTATATAAGTGTTGTGTCCATTTCTGCGGATGTAGTACCCAGTATCAAATGGCCATTTATTCATTTATTAAAATACAATGTTTCTGGTGACCAGATAAGTTTGCTTAGTAGACATAGTTGAAAACAATTCACAATGAAGCTAGATAAAATAAATGGAATTTCATTGACCATTGTGGTTTAGTGTAACAGACCATATAGCGATTGAGAAAGGACTGTAAAGAGCTTTGCTGTGAACTGGCATTAGGCATTACACAACATTCTCAAACCCTCTTAAAAGGTGGTCTAGTAGCATTAAGCTCATGGTGGAAACCAGACTTAAATGGATTGCCGTTCTATCCTAGGGTCTACTAGGATACACACTCTCATCCCCACTCACAAGGCAAATTTAGAATTCCAAACTAACCTTGGAAATGTTGGAGGATAATTGGGATACCTGCACATGTAAATGGAGTCTTCAAACTAAGAAGAACATACGTAAAAATTTGACAAACGAGTGGACACATTAAGTCCAACAAGCTTGTTTGTTCAGCTAATAGCTAAACATTCCCAATACCTCATCCAGATACTTTTGAAAGGCTGTCAACTTCATGTCTCGGTAATTTGATGCAGAATCCCACATTTCGTTGAATAAAGAAGTGCTTCCTGGCTTTAGTCCTAGGTGCATTTCCCTTTAATTTCTACTGGTGTCCTCAAGTATGTGACTCACTATTCACTAGAAAGAATTCTGCTGGATGAACTTTATCAATGCCTTTGAAGATTGTAACTACCTGGATTAGGTGCCCATGCAGTCTCCACTGCTCGAGACTAAACAGGTGTAATTCTCTGAGCCTGTTCCAGAAGACCATGTCATTAAGTACTTAATTCACTGTTAAGTTTCATGAATTCTAGTGGATCAGCTTTATTGATTCCTTTAACAAACAACTTCACACAAATGCACAGCAACTGGACCTCAGGTCACGGTGTCCATGACACAGCACTCCTAACCACTTTCACTTAAAGTTTTTAATGATGTGTTGCTAACTGTTAACTCTGGGGTTTCTTTTGCAAATTGGACTCCTTGGTTTAGCTGCTGCTTTTGATACAATAGACCACAATATCCTTTTATCCAGATTGGAAAAGGTTGTTGACATTAGCTGCGGTGTGTTTGCACCCTGCCCAGGATTGGTTCCCTGCCTTGTGCCCTGTGTTGCTGGGATTGGCTCCAGAAGACCCCCGTGACCCTGTGTTCGGATTCAGCGGGTTGGAAAATGGATGGATGTTGACATTAGAGGCTCAGTGCCTAACTGGATTAAATCTTATCTTAATAATAGGACCTTTTCTGTGTGTACAGTAATCCCTCACTATATTGCACTTCGACTTTCGCGACTTCACTCTATCGTGGATTTTATATGTAAGCATATTTATATATTTTCACTGTTTCATGGGTTTCAGTGGACAATGGGTCTTTTAATTTCTGGTACATGCTTCCTCAGTTGGTTTGCCCAGTTGATTTCATACAAGGGACGCTATTGGCAGATGGCTGAGAAGCTACCCAATCAGAGCACGTATTACGTATTAAATAAAACTCCTTAAATATATTGTGAGCAGGGGGGCTGTTCGCACCCCTAGAAGATACGGACGCTCCTCAAAAAACACTGAAAGACTATCTTCACATTGCTCCCTTCCTTGCTGGGCTTACTTGTGGCTGCTTTGTTGCGCGATATGCTTCCCTCACAGTGCTTCGCATACTTAAAAGATCAAACAGCACTTATTGATTTTTGATTGTTTGCTTTTCTCTCTCTCTCTCTTGCTCTGACATTCTCTGCTCCTGACGGAGGGGGTGTGAGCAGAGGGGCTATTCGCACCACTAGAGGATACAGACGCTTGTCTAAAAAATGCTGAAAGACTACCTTCACATTGCTCCCTTCCTTGCTGGGCTTACTTGCGGCTGCTTTGTCAAGCGATATGCTTCCCACACGGTGCTTCGCATACTTAAAAGATCAAACAGCACCTATCGGTTTTTGATTGTTTGCTTTTCTCTCTTTCTCTCTCTGACATTTTCTGCTCCTGACGCACACTCCTTTGAAGAGGAAGATATGTTTGCATTCTTTTAATTGTGAGACGGAACTGTCATCTCTGTCTTGTCATGGAGCACGTTTAAACTTTTGAAAGAGAGACAAATGTTTGTTTGCAGTGTTTGAATAAAGTTCCTGTCTCTCTACAACCTCCTGTGTTTCTGTGCAAATCTGGGACCCAAGCGTGACAATATAAAAATAACCATATAAACATATGGTTTTTACTTTGTGGATTTTCACCTTTTGCAGGGGGTTCTGGAACGCATCCCCCGCAATCGAGGAGGGATAACTGTATTGGCAATTTTTCATCCTCCACGGCCAATTTTAATTATGGGGTTTCACAGAGGTTTCATCCTTGTTATTTTCCATCTACAGTATATGCTTCCTTTAGGTTCTATAATTAAAAAGCACAGTCCGTCTTTCCACTGCTATGCCAATGACACCCACTTTTATTTACCACTTAAAAACAACTCTGTACAGTCTCTATTGGAATGTCATCATGGATGACATCAAGAGATGGATGTCCTTAAACTTCTGGATGTTAACCCAAAGAAAACTGAGGTTTTGAATTTTGGTCCTTCGAAGGTTTCTGGTATGACCGCTAGTAGTCTTGGTCCAGTGGTACAGTATCGGACATAATCAGCTTGGAGCTTGCGTGTCATCTTTGACAGCAGTCTTAAACTGGATAAACAGATAAATTCTGTTGTTCAAAACTGTTTTTTCCAGTTGAGACTGTTGGCAAAGGTAAAATCTTTTATTTTATTTTATGACTTTGAGAAGGTCATACATACTTTTATTTCATCCTGTCTGGATTACTGTAATTCTCTGTACACAGGGGTCAGGCAGTTCCTTCTGTCTTGTCTACAGCTCACTCAAAATGCAACTGCGAAGTCTTTTGACAAAAACTCAGACGCGAGGACACCAATGTTGGCCTCTCTTCACTGGCTACCTGTTAGTTTTAGAACCGATTTTAAGCTTTTATTGCTTGTTTATAAGCCTTTTAATGGTTTAGCACCAATATATCTCACCAGTCTTCTTAAACCATATGCCCCATCTCCGTCTTTAAGATCATCTGACCAGTTGCTACTGGTGGTACCTCGGACAAGACTGAAGCATAGGGGTGAATGTGTATTTGCGGTGGCTGCTCCAAGGTTCTAGAACAAACTGACACTGCAGATTACATCTGCTCTGAATTTGAACATTTTAAAATCCTGATTGAAAACATATCTTTTTCCCCTGGCTTTGCAAATTCAAATTAAAAAGGTTGCTGATTTATATTTTATATATTGGATAGCCACGGTACTTTATACATGTTGACTGCAATTATGGAACGTTTCTCTGTTATGCTATGTTATTTATTGTCTTTCTATTATTTTACTGTACAGCATTTTGGTAAAAACTGTTGTGTTTTTTATATAGGTGCTTTATAAATAAAATTAACATATATCAATCATACCAATCATACAGCTGAATCTAGTTCTTGCTTATTACCTCTGACATTGCATTATTCAGTTTTTTACATAAAATCCACATAAAAATAAAAATCAATTATTGGAATATATAAATATATATATATATATATATATATATATATATATATATATATATATATATATATATATATATATATATATATATATATCTTGGCCAATCCCAAAACGTACTAGTCTGAATTTATCCTGGCAAATCCCAAAAAGTACTAGTTTGAAAATTCAGAACACACATAATGAAATGCAGAATAAAGGTGAAGATTTCTAAACACGAAACAACAACAACAAGAGACTTGCACTTATAACCACAAATCCTTTCAAAAATGCATTCATCTGATGCCAAAAGTTCATAAAGAAGACCAAAATTTTGGAACACAGCAATGAAAATGTCTGCATCCCTTTTCCTCACCTAATTGGCCCTTGTAGCAGGAAATAAAAAATGAATAAAAAAATCAAACGTGACTTTTTATACAGTAATTCTTGGCTGTCTGAGTTTGAGAGATGTTCTTAAGTATCTCTGTCATGTTCTTTTTTCTGTTCTGTCTGTAGAGTGGAGGCACTTCACTGATAATGATGTTCACGTTGGTTCAGAAATCGTGGGCGGCCTTAGGCGATACTGAGCGTGGATGGATGGCACTGTTGGACAGTTTGACGTTTTATGTTAAAGCTGAGGAGAAAGACAGAACATTGATATATTTAGCAGTCCCAAGTGACCAGTAAAGATGATAACAACTCCAGCACTTAGCACTCAGAATAAATAAATTGCTACTGTATAGAGAAGCACTTTTATAAAATCATTCCATATTGCAATAAAGGCAAGGAGTTTTTTTTTTTTTTTTTTGTTATTGTTGTTGTTTTTGGCATATCAAACTGATCTAATTTCAGCACGTAATATTCCTGGCAGCACTTGACTGGAAAAATTAGCCAAAGAATTGAATGGATGGGTGAATGGACAGATGTTTTCTTCTGATGTGCCTTCTTCTTGAACCTGATGTTTTGCAACCACAGCTTTCCACTTCCCCTTATCTGCTGCCCTTCTTTTAGCTTTCCCCTATTCTTTCAATGCTGACGATTGTTTTATATCGGCACCACATGTTCAGATAAAATATTTAAAATAAAAATCTTTAAGTCAAATGCCCATTTTGCTGAGGACTTATCAACTACATCCTACAATTTCCTCATTCATTGATGTCATCACTATGACAGCACATAAATGATTGTGATTGAAACCAGACTGTTCATTTGAATTTTATTAGTTTTGTACCAAAGACAAACCTCAGCTGTGTTTTTGGGCAGATCAAAACAAAACACACAAGGCTAGTTAACTGTAGTATATGCTTGAGATGGAACAATTTTATATCAAGAGGCTAGTTGTCAATAAAAATCCTTATAAAAATAAAACATTACCCATACATACAACCAACCTGCTTACTCTAATTTGGAGTCTAATGGAAAGGTCAGTTTTTTGGACATTATGTTGAGGTAGGGAGAGTACAGAGGCACCTCTTATTCTTTTAACAATCATTTCATTATTTGAGATTTCATTTTTATTTAGAAGCAAAACGTAAACAATTACACACAATTTGATCAAAATAAAATTGTTCAATTGAAGCAGTAATAGAGAGATTATGGTGGTGGCAACATTATGCCACAGGCCCTGGAAGGCTTGTGAGGGTGAAATGAAGGCATCAAATTGGAGAGAAATCCTGCAGGAAAACCTGAGGTAGTTTGCAAGAAACCTACAACCTTTGGAGAAGATTTGTTTTCCAGAAGACAAGGACCCTGAGCATAAAGTCAAAGCTACACAGGAATGCGAATGTCCTGGCGTGGCCAAGTCAGAGTCCAGATCTCAATCCAACTGAAAATATTTGTCTGGACTTGAAAAAGTTTGTTCACTCGCAATCCCCCTCTTGATCCTTATCCAGAGCTGGAGTAGCTTTACAAAGAAGAAGAGGGAAAAATGGCAGTGCCCAGATGTGGAGAGCTTATAGAGAGAGAAAGAGAGAGAGAGACGTGGGAACACAGACTCAAGCCTGTCATGGCTGCCAAAACTGCATCTACTAAATACTGACTTGAAGGGGTAAATACTTGTATGATTATTTTGTGCTTTACTTTATAAGTAGTTTGGATCACTTTGCAGAGATCAACTTATTTTTTGTGCTGATCACTATTAAAAAAGCTAAATTAAATCCACTGTGATTTAATTTTGAATAACAATAAAATGTGAAAACGTTGAAAGGGGCGAAGTGCTTACCTTATATATTTTTTAAATCTTTGTCCCACATGTGTGCTTTGGAAACAACTTCAGGGCTTTTCAGCTTGTAAATCCACCCCAAGCCAAAGGTTGGCACTGCCTTGTAGTGACTCTCCTCCGCTTCCCACTGCAGATCCAGAGACTAACATCTTGAGGGGATGTGACATCACTTCCAGTTCCAGGGCTCCTGGGCCTGCCCATTCTGCCTTGCCAACTTTATAACTGGCACCACCACCACCATGTTTCTATTCATAGACTCACATCTGAAAGGACTTCTTTCTCACAAATGTTAACTCTCTTCATGACAGCGATGAAAAATCAAAACAGAGATCTCCTTAATATATTTTTGGCTTATCCTATAGAACAATGTGATCAGGAAGAAATAAAATGGAGACATTTACTTTTGTGTCATGTTTCTCATATTTTTCTCCTGAGACAAAATACCTCTGTAGTGTATCCTCTGTTACACGATGGGCTCAGATTTTCAAAGTAGTTTCTTGAGATTTTTTGCAATTTAAAAGTGCGTGCTCAGTAATATATGGTGAAATGTATGGATAGTTGCTTGTGGTGATAAAACACTTTACTGTGATTATAAAATTATTGTCCTTGCTTCTGAATAATACTATTATTTCCTCTCACTTTCATTGCTGTGCTACAATTAGATCATACTCATTCTGGAAAATAAAAGGCAGGCAGTGTGGCATAGTGGTTAAGGCTTTGAGCTTCAAACCCTGATGTTGTGAGTTCAATCCCACTACTGACACCACTGTGTGACATTGAGCAAGTCACTTCACCTGTTTGTGTTCCAACTGGAAAAACAAAAGAAATGGAGCTGATTGTATCTCAGATGTGGTAAGTCACTTTGGATAAAGGCGTCAGTCTAATAATAAGTTTAAAATATGAAGTCTTAAAAAAGATTGAAAAAAAAGACCAAAAACAGATCTCACAAATTACAACATGCTAATCAAATTCTCAATTTTTGACTCCTGTGGCAGATGGCCAGGACCCATGCCCGGCCAGGATACCTAGAAGGACCAGGAGAAGGATTAAACCTCCTCTGGGTCACGAGAGGGCGGCCACCTTGGTCTGTATAGGGACCATGGGATCGGAGCATGGAAGTTCAACCCCACTGGGGCCCGTGGCCACCACAGGGGGGCGCCCGAAGGATTGTGGAGCCCTGGGTGGCAGCACTTCCGCCACACCCGGAAGTGCTAGGGGAAGAGATTCTAGGGACACCCGGAGTGTGTCCGGATGCTCATGATGCACTTCCACCACACCAGAATCATCAGAGAGCATCTGGAGCACATCCGGGTGATTATAAAAGAGGCCGCCTCCTGCAAGTGAGAGAGCCGAATCGGGAGGAAGAAGGCAACAGTCGGGAGGAGAGGTGGAAAGGCGGCAGGAGAGAAAGTCCGGAAAGGAGAGAAAAGGACAAGAAAGGTCTTTGGTGCATGGGCGTTGTGTTGTGTGCTGGACTTTTATAAATTAAAGAGTGTGGTTTTGGAACATTGTGTCTGTGTCTGTCTGTGTCGAAGCTGAACTACCACACTTCCTTTACCTCAGCTGTATCTCCTTTTTGTCTAAAGATATTTCTTCTGAAGAATTTTAGGAGTAATATCTGTAGCAAAGTTGATTCTTATATGAAACATAAATGAGAATCTCTTTTAACTCTCAAGAGCCATCAAAGATCAACCTTTGAGCAGTAATGTTTTCCTGTGTGACAGGGATCAGCTTGGTGCTCCAACCCTTTATAATCTATCATTGTCTTTTGTTTCAGTATACATGTCACAGGTGTCTGGTCACACTTATAGGTAATCTAACTTAGACACCATTAAAATATCCGACTACGCCACCCAGTTTTATTAAGAGACTGGGAACTCCTGAAATTTACCAATAATAGCACACAGGTTTCTTTAAATTGGGCGGTGAGTAAACACACAATGAAATACACAACAGTAATTTAGAAAAAAGCAACAGTAAGTTCTATTGTACAAGACAATATAAGGTACATTAAAAAGATAAATTAATGTCCTTGTTTTAAAAGGAAAATACACAGTCCACACTCTAAAAGTCCATAAAAACAAGAATTGTAGGATACAACCTTTAGTGGTGTAGAGTCCAGTTTGGGCACTGTGTTACCCCCAACACTTAATTGTTCATGGATGCACTCTGTTCCCCAGCAGAAGTTGTGTCAAATTGTTGACTCCCTGTCAGCGTCTCTTCGTTGTTCCTTTTTCTTCCACTCTGGGCTCCTTGTGTGGCTGGGACCTAGGCACGCCTCATTCCTCGTCTGTCAGCTTCGCTTGGTCCTCTCATGCGGCTTCCCTCTTTCGCTGGACCCACAACTGGCGTCTCCTTGTGGAGCTGTCTCTTCCTCCCTGGAAGTATATGTTGCCGTCCTTGTGCCTCACGTCGTGCCAGCCAGGTACCTTTGTCTGCCTGCGAGGCCCCTGTGCCCTGTCCGAGTGTCTTGGCAGCGTTTCCTGTGGACTCTCCCTCTTGACTTCTGCTGGCCAGCAGTTTATATTTACTTCACCCATCTGTTGTCAGTCCTGGACAAACAGTCTAATCAATGGCACCTCTAAATTGCCTGGGTTTAACAATTAATAAAAACATAAGTTAACAAAATGTATGGTTACCAAACATTAATAAGTTCAGATATGCTGATTAGGAACCAATGATTTCCAAGCCAGGTAAATACAAACATTCTCTAAGGTCAAACTTCAAAGCCGTGATTGCCTTGCAGGACAGCAAATACCACTAATAGGTACAGATAGCCTTTTAACTTCTCACCCCCCCAGTCCCAACAGTGGTGCCTAATGGAACCACCCAGTGCACAAAAAAAAATGTAAAAGTGTCCCCCTCTGACATCCATATAGTTTATATTCAAAGATGACATGATAACTAACGGTCATGAAGGGACTGATCTGATTGCCAGTGATTTTTAGATATACTGTGTACTATGGAGTGAAAGTACTGTGGAGCATAATGCCATAATCCCTGTCCACCATTTTGTACTACGCAGGATAGATTTACAGTATGAGCTCTTTGGTCTTTCACCATATCATAGTCCATTAACAAGTTACAGGTTTCTGTATACCAATCAAAATGTATTCAGTTATCCAGGGTGTACAAATGCAAGCAGAAATCACATGTATCTTTAAAAGTCATTGTGGGTGATGATTTTAGTATGTCCGTCAGGAGTAGTTTGTGCTTGGAAGTCATTTCTAAGAGGGTTGAAGTGCAAGATGCACAAAATGGCACCTAGGTGGGTAGAGAGAAGACATTTAGTGCCAACAGGTAACCAGAACACTTCTTTACTTATAGGGAGCAACACGTTGTGTAAAGCAGGGGTCCCCAACCACCGGTCCGCGACCCACTACCGGGCCGCAGCCGTCTGACAGCCGGGCCGTGAGAGAACTGCCGGCAACAGAGACTCACTCTGACTTTTTCAGAACGCTTGGTGGGCGGGGCTTTGCAGCGGCCCAAAGAGAGGAGAGAGACCGAGGTGAGAGAGTATTACAACAAAGTATTTTTATGGTCCCGACAGTTTCCCCCATATGACACGAGACTATAGAAATCTCATTACTACGAAGTACATTCAGCAGATGCTTTCATTACAACGAGGGTGACCTTGAAATGCTTGAATGAATCATCCACAGAGCAGTAAGATCTGTGGCCGCAGCTCAGTTGTACACATTTAGGCTACACAACGATCCCCAAACAAAAACATTGTAAAAAAAAAATGATTTCTTTGAACTTTCCTCGTACTGCTTTTTTTTTTGATGTTTTTGTTTTCTGTGGTTTTCAGTGATACCTTTTGCTTATTGCTTGTCAACATCTGAAAAACATCCATTGGAATTTAACTCATTGTCACCCTCCTATAGAAACGGCAGACACGAAAAAAACGATAACAGTGTTAATGTTTGTGATGTGCAGTCTGTTGGAATGGCAAATGCAAAGCATATCCATCCATCCATTATCCAACCCGCTGAATCCGAACACAGGGTCACGGGGGTCTGCAGAAGCCAATTCCAGCCAACACAGGGCACAAGGCAGGAACCAATCCCGGGCAGGGTGCCAACCCACCGCAGTGCAAAGCATATGTCTTTGTTATATGCAAAAAAAGAAGAAAAATCTCGGGTTGCAAACATATGAGAACTGCTTAATAATAATAGAAATGTTATGTAAATTGTGTATAAAACTGCCCCCCCCCCCCCCACCCACCGGTCCATGGAAAAATTTGCATCTAATAAAGTGGTCCTTGCTGTCAAAAAGGTTGGGGACCACTGGTGTAAAGGATATCAAACTAAGAGCCGTTGTAAAGCTGAGCGATAGATAGATAGATAGATAGATAGATAGATAGATAGATAGATAGATAGATAGATAGATAGATAGATAGATAGATAGATAGATAGATAGATAGATAGATAGATAGAGCACTATACACCACTCTGTGAATAACACAGTAAACACAAGTGCAAACTATTACAGAAATTCAAGACCCTGAACTATACACAGAACACAATGATAACTTAATAATATAAAGACATTTCTCTATTCCAGGGTGCCTGTTATAAAACACTAAGGTGTGCAGAGAGGGAGGTAGCATTACAATCTGATGACTATTAGAAAAGAAGAACCCCAGCAGCACCTCTTAGCACATTGAGGTGGAATAAGCCAGTGGTGTTATAGGACAACATGTCATGGAGAGGATGGGCACCATTAGTTACAGAGACATCTGCCTCTGTCTTCAATACATCCAGGGTCAGTCCTGCAACACAGCTGAATTTTTTGATCATTATATTCAGGCATTTGCTGTTACTGTAACTTACTCAGCAGATGACACTGCAAACCAGCACTGGCTACAATGGGCTTGTAAAAAATCCCCAAGACATTAAAGGACCTGAGTCTTCTCAGAAACAAGAATATGCTATTGCTCTTTTGAACAGCATGCCTGAGTTTTTCATCAAGTATGGACACACAGACCTCCACATTTTTATGCGCCTCCAGTTCCTTCATTATTGTGATGACTAGCACAACACAATCCACCACCAGCTCTTATGTCGTGGTAATTTTCAGTTGCAGGTGGCTGTCCCAACTCTGTATTCCTCCTCATCTTTTTTGCAATGCAGGCACCTTAGCAGGAGTTCTGTACTTTCCTTCCAAAACATTAAGTGTCCAGACATGGATGTTGACTTGTAGGGGTAGGACTGTGTTGCTACATTAAAACAAACCCCAGAAACAGCAATTATGCTTTACTATATTATTTAACATACAGTAACTGTGTTTACAGGTTATAATGTTGTGATGATGTCATGTATTGTATACTGTATTGTTTAATTCTTTGTACATTTTATGTGTATGGATGTAACACCAAAAGAACATCCTAGAGAATATGTTGTCTGGCAATAAAGTTCAAGGACCCAGTTCTTCAAGGTGCAGATGATTTACGGGCCACAAGAAAGGAGGCAAAGACAGACACTCTTGATCTCTAATTGGACTTCCTGAGCTTGGTCCGGAAGTGGTTATGGGACACATTTAATGTTACATCAGACCAGACGCCTCAGCAATATGGAGGTAGAAGTACAAAGTTAGGTCTTAATGGCAAGGAATAAATCTAGACTACACATAGAGGAAAGCAGGAAGCTAATATAGTATTTTAGTTAGACTTTTGATAAACAGGTGGAAAAGCCACATCACTTAGAAGACAGCATGACTGCCAGTGAAGGCAGAATGTTTACTAAAGCCTTTCCCGGCTGTGCTAATAAATGGTGATCCACTGTAACATTATTTTGATACCTATGCTAAAAAGAAGGACATTTTTCTAACATCCAAGGATTTCTTGCCTTTTTGTTGCAGTAGATAGGATCAATATTTTAAAGTGGGAGACTACCATGACCAAGTATCTCTTATGTTGGTACTCACAAATATTCCAACCTTCTGTTGTGGTCTGTCAGGGAGAGGGGTTTGGAGCTCGCTTTCTCTCTCTCACCAGCTTTCTCCGCCCTGCTTCATTCTTCTCCATTAACCTCCCGTTCTTTTTTTTCTTTTCTCCTAGCCGCCCAACACTTCTATTATTTATCACGGAGACCATGGATCAGGTGTGGCAATTAGCAGCTCCCGGCAGCAATTACGGATGCGGACGCTGTGCACTTAAGCGAGGACTGCCCGCATCATGAATTCACCCGGGAACCACTCCAGCCACACTACCATGCCCCCTCTCTAAGCCACAAGTGTGGAGATTATTTATTTAAAAAGTGGCCCTGTTACACCACACCATTAAGAAGCATAAAAGAATGTTAGATTATATAGCACCCCTGATGTGCAGAGTACAAGTCCAAGGAGGTTATGCTTAAGATTTTTAACGCGCTTGTGAGGCCTCATCTGGAGTACTGCATACAGTTTTGGTCTCCAGGCTACAAAAAGGACATAGCAGCTCTAGAAAAGGTCCAGAGAAGAGCGACTAGGTGGATTCTAGGGCTATAGGGGATGAATTATGAAGAAATATTAAACAAGCTGAGCCTTTACAGTTTAAGCAAAAGGAGATTAAGAGGAGACATGATTGAAGTGTTTAAAATTGTGAAGGGAATTAGTACAGTGGATTGAGACGGTGACTTTAAAATAAGTTCATCAAGAACACGGGGACACAGTTGGAGACTTGTTAAGGGTAAATTTTGTACAAACATTAGGAAGTTTTTCTTTACACAGAGAACCATACATACTTGGAATAAGCTACCAAGTAGCGTGGTGGGCAATAAGACTTTAGGGACTTTCAAACTACACTAGATGTTTTTGTAGAAGAATTAAATTGATAGGAATGGGAAGCTTTGTTGAGCTGAATGGCCTGTTCTCATCTTGATTGTTTCTAATGGTGTTTGATGTGAATATTAACGGAACCTCCTGACCTATACCTGCATGATTTTATACATTATGTCCGTGACGCATATTTGGCTGATTAGACAGTTACATGGATAAGCAGGTGTATGAGTGTTACTAATAATTTGTGCTGTGTGGTCATATGGAACCTAATACATATATAAATAAATGAGCCTTCTGTGGATGGTTCTTCTGGAGCATAAAAAGGATTCCGCTATGGCATCACTCTGAAGAACAACTTAGGTGCCTCTGTATTTAAGAGTGCAGAAGCTGTGCACAGCCATCTGACAAAGGGCAGTGTCGTGTGACTGGCAACAGTAAACAATATGGTAGTAACCAAAGTTCCATGTCCATGAAGAAAAACAATTCTAAGATGACATCAAAATGGTATCATCATCATAAAAACAAAAATTATGAACCATTGAAAACAAATAAAAATAGTTCAAACATTAAAGAGACGGAAAATTGAATGCCAAATTCCAGATAGTGAACAAGAAATTCTATGGGATAGGCTGGTGATCAAAACCTGTCTTCCCCTCCTTCTTTTTAGTTATGTTCAGCAATAAGGACACTATTCACTTTTAGTTTTGGCCTCCTCTGACTTCTGAGCATGCAGGTCTGACACAAGAACTCCCTGCTACCGCAATGATCTTAACAGCGGAAACTGTGGTAAGCTATAAACGTTCATGGTATACCACAGTGCATTCTGCTATTTTGACCATTTCACCATTTTTTCTGGAAAACAATCGTCTCTCCTGCAGACTTTAGTTTAGCTTAAAGTGCAGTAAATATTTATTGCTGTTTCCAAGTAAATCACTACAGTTTATCTGGAGGATTAAGTGCTTATGATCTGTTATTATTTTGAATAAGCCTGTCTGTGCCAAGGTTTTTCTTTAAAAAAAAAAAAACCACTTACATGCCAATACAGTTTCCAGGCATTTTCCCTAATTCTGGATAGGTTTCTGGAAGTTTCCTTGAACAGAACGTCAGAAATTTACAATTCACTTGCAGTTCTTAGACAGAACAATCCTGAATCCCCATGCTCCTCATTTGTAACAGTAGTAGTACAGCGTAGTGAGAATCTGTTACTCACACGGGTAACCAAAATGCAACATGGCACCAGTCTGTGGAACCTATATAAACAAGAATGTATTATGTTCAGACTAGTATGACTTTGAAATGGTGGTCCCTACTCCAAGTACAGTGCCATTCTTCATGGACTTACTACTCTAAGACTTGACTACTATCCAGCATATTTGACCTGCCAAGCTTCTCTCTGCTGCCTCTGTTGCTCAACCTCCTCTCATTCCAGCATGTCTGCAGGTGCCGGCAGCCTCTTCTCCCTACTGAGCAATTTACTGTGTAACTTCCTCTGTTTCTCACACCATCTGCTCCATAATCTCCATGACGCATGCTTCTTCAATATTTCAGACAGCTCTATATCCCATAATCCTTTTGAAAAAGTGTTTATAAGCTTATAGAAATAAGCAGTTTTTTGAATCATAGCTTTCTTCTGCACATGCCGGGCCTTCAGAAAGTATTCAGATCCCTTCTTCTTCTTCTTTCTTCTCTTCTTTGCATTTATATAGCGCTTTTTCTCACTACTCAAAGCGCTCAGCAATTGCAGGTTAAGGGCCTTGCTGAAGGGCCCAACAGAGCAGAGTCTCCTTTGGCATTTATGGGATTCGAACCGGCAACCTTCCGATTGTCAGTGCAGATCCCTAGCCTCAGAGCCACCACTCCGCCTTCTTTAATTCACTTTTTGCTACACTGTGGCCTTATGCTAAAATTATTTAAATACATTTTTTCCCTTATCAAACAAACCTCAAAACTTCAGAATGACAAAGCAAAAACTGAATTTTAAGAAATTTGGCAATTTATTAAAAATGTATTAAAAATAAAAAAAACTGAAATATCATGCTGACCTATTCCTTTAAGTATTGTTAAGATGTTTCTACACCTTATTTGGGTCCACCCATGGTCAATTCAACTGATTGCACATAATAAGTATAGGCACACACCTGTGTAGAGAAGGTCCGCCAGCTGACAAAGTGTAACAGAGTGAAAACCAATCTGTGAGGTCAAAGGAATGGTCTGTAGAAAATGGAGACAGGATTGTTTCGAGGCTCAGATCTGGGGAAGGTCACAAAAACTTTCTGCAGCATTGAAGGCTCCCAATAGCACCTTGGCCTCCATAATTCTTAAATGGAAGAAGTCTGGAAGAACCATGACTCTTTCAAGAGCTGGCCACCCAGCCAAAGTGAGCAATCAGGGGCTAAATGCCTTGGTAAGAGAGGTGACCAAGAACTCACTGGCCACTCTGGCCAAGCTCCAGAGAACCTGTGTGGTGATGGTGACACTGGTCACCATGGTAGGATGTACTTAACACTTAGATGTAAAGTTGACCCCTTAGTAGTTCATTATTGTAAGGAAAGGCCACTGGAAAGTCATAGACTTGAGAATCAAGTTCAAAGGGAACAATATTTATTTTAGACTATGCATCAAAGTGTAGAATAAATTGCAGTTCATAAATAGTTAATAAAAAACAGTGCATTTCAAATAGTCAATAAATAGTGCGATAAATCCATAAATTCCATAAAAACAATTGAAAGGTTCACAGTTACATTCTTAGAGCAGCAATCACAATATATTCTCCCATTGATGTACCTTGTTGCATACTTTACCCCCTTTACCAACAAAGTGTCCTAGCAACTCTACTCACAACGGATTTGCTTACTTTAAAATGTCAGCAGTTCCTCTTCTGATGATCCCCACATACAGTTAGGTCCATAAGTATTTGGACAGAGACAACTTTTTTCTAATTTTGGTTCTGTACATTACCACAATGAATTTTAAATGAAACAACTCCGATGCAGTTGAAGTGCAGACTTTCAGCTTTAATTCAGTGGGGTGAACAAAACGATTGCATAAAAATGGGAGGCAACTAAAGCATTTTTTAACACAATCCCTTCATTTCAGGGGCTCAAAAGTAATTGGACAAATTAAATAACTGGAAATAAAATGTTCATTTCTAATACTTGGTTGAAAACCCTTTGCTGGTAATGACAGCCTGAAGTCTTGAACTCCTGGACATCACCAGATGCTGGGTTTCCTCCTTTTTAATGCTCTGCCAGGCCTTTACTGCAGTGGCTTTCAGTTGCTGTTTGTTTGTGGGCCTTTCTGTCTGAAGTTTAGTCTTCAACAAGTGAAATGCCTGCTCAATTGGGTTAAGATCAGGTGACTGACTTGGCCATTCAAGAATTTTCCACTTCTTTGCTTTAATAAACTCCTGAGTTGCTTTGGCTGTATGTTTTGGGTCATTGTCCATCTGTATCATGAAATGCCACCCAATCAATTTGACTGCATTTAGCTGGATTTGAGCAGACAGTATGTCTCTGAACACCTCAGAATTCATTCGGCTGCTTCTGTCCTGTGTCACATCATCAATAAACACTAGTGTCCCAGTGCCACTGGCAGCCATGCACGCCCAAGCCATCACACTGCCTCCACCGTGTTTTACAGATGATGTGGAATGCTTTGGATAATGAGCTTTTTCATGACTTTTTCTTGCCATCATTCTGGTAGAGGTTGATCTTGGTTTCATCTGTCCAAAGAATGTTTTTCCAGAACTGTGCTGGCTTTTTTAGATGTTCTTTAGCAAAGTCCAATCTAGCCTTTCTATTCTTCAGGCTTATGAAGTGGCTTGCACCTTGCAGTGCACCCTCTGTATTTACTTTCATGCAGTCTTCTCTTTATGGTAGACTTGGATATCGATACGCCTACCCCCTGGAGAGTGTTGTTCATTTGGTTGGCTGTTGTGAAGGGGTTTCTCTTCACCATGGAAATGATTCTGCGATCATCCACCACTGTTGTCTTCCGTGGACGTCCAGGTCTTTTTGCATTGCTGAGTTCACCAGTGCTTGCTTTCTTTCTCAGGATGTACCAAAACTGTAGATTTTGCCACTCGTAATATTGTAGCAATTCCTCAGATGGTTTTTTTCTTTTTTCGCAGCTTAAGGATGGCTTCTTTCACCTGCATGGAGAGCTCCTTTGACCGCATGTTGTCTGTTCACAGCAAAATCTTCCACATGCAAGCACCACACCTCAAATCAACTCCAGGCCTTTTATCTGCTTAATTGATAATGACATAACGACGGACTTGCCCACACCTGCCCATGAAATAGCCTTGAGTCATTGTCCAATTACTTTTGAGCCCCTGAAATGAAGGGATTGTGTTCAAAAAATGCTTTAGTTGCCTCACATTTTTTATGCAATCGTGTTTGTTCACCCGACTGAATTAAAGCTGAAAGTCTGCACTTCAACTGCATTGGAGTTGTTTCATTTAAAATTCATTGTGGTAATGTACAGAACCAAAATTAGAAAAAAGTTGTCTCTGTCCAAATATTTATGGACCTAACTGTACTGTACAACCGGGTCTCAGACAGCAGTTACACCCTACGCCTAGTAACACAGCATCCAGACTATTCTTGTGCCATCACACCTCGGTGTCTGCAAAATGAAACGAATTCCAAGATGCCTCTACCATCCCTCGCTACAGCAGGACAGGATCAACCCTGATCTCTACAAGGACAAACACTTTGCGAAGGAGACCACCGCACACCAAGCACCGTCATCTTCCATTCTGCCAGATACCGCTCATTCTCGGTGTAATACCATTCTGACACTGAAGCACGGTGGTGGCATCGTCATGCTATAAGGTTGTTTTTCAGTGGCATGGACTGGGAGACTAGTCAGGTTTGAAGGAAAGTTGAACGGACCCAAGTACAGAGAGATTATTAATCTTTGTGAAGGGTTCTTGAGTGGCCCAGCCAGAGCCCTGACTAAAGCCAAATCAAAATATCTTTGGATAGACCTAAACTAAAACCTGCAGATTACAATGTTAGAAAATTCTCAAATCTAGTTGTGCGAAGCATGTTGTGTCCATACCCAAAAAGAATCCAAGGTGCAATCACTGCCAAATGGGCCTACTTAACATATTTAGATAGTGGTTTTTTCTACAATTTGCTTGAACATTCAGATTGATTTTGCGATTTCTCTCATCGCAGTAAGAATCATAGTTTGCTTGTAGGAACGATACATTTGCACTAATCTGAGACGGAGGCTGCGGGCCAATGGTAGGGGGAAGTGTGATGTCAGGAGCGGGAGAGTAGGTCTACCTCTGCGTTGTGGAGTGTACCTTGCCTCTGCTTAGCTAGCAATACGTTTCGTTTATTGATTTTTAAAGTTTGTCCTGTTTCACTACTACGCGGGAGGAGATGCGGGGGAAGGCTAGTATAAATATATATATACAGGTAAAATTCCATTATAACGAATATCTTTACAGCTTCCCCATATGACACAAGTCTATAGAAATCTCATTACTACGAAGTACATTCAGCAGATACTTTCATTATAACGAAGTGTACAAAAGACCTTGAAATGCCTGAATGAATCATCCACAGAGCAGTCAGTTCTGTGGCCGCAGCTCAGTTGTGCACAATGACCCCCAAACTGAAACACTGTAATTTTTTTTCTTTTTTTGAACTTTCCTCGTACTGTTTTTTTTTTTTTTTTTTTCTGTTTTTGTTTCCTGCGGTTTTCAGTGATACTGTTTACTTATTGCTCGTCAACATTTGAAAAACATCCATTGGAATTTAACTCATTGTCACCCTCCTATAGAAATGGCAGACACGAAAAAACAATAACAGTTCAAATTAGAAAAAAAAAAAAAATTTTTTGTAGCTCTCGAATGCTGAAAAAAGACATTGCCAGTGAATTCGGAATTTCGGAATCGACATCTGTCAACTTTCTCGAAAGACAGAGCAAAAAAAGTAGAAAATCTCGGGTTGCAAATACAGTATATGTGAACTGCTGCATTTGAAGGACGTCGAAAAAGCCGTTTTTATGTGGTTCAGTGATGCTCGTTCAAGAAACATTCCTATTACTGCGGCACTCGATCAAGAAAATGTGAGGTTTGTAAACTCTCTTGGGACCTCCCCAAATAGACAGCAAGCCGAAGTGTGATTTCCGTGCCTGTACGGGGAAATAGCAGGCTCACAGATAGTGCTGCGTCTCTCCGCCAAAGTAAACAGAAAAGATCTCGAGGGGTGATGCAAGGTTAGGAGCACGTAAATTGTAAATGCAGATACTGTAACAGGATTACTTGATCACTGACCTGGCCACGACTCTGCCTGACTGCTGTGTCTGTGTATAGCAGAGTGGCAGATCACGCTACAATAAATAACTGTGCCGTTCCTATTTCAAGCTGAAATAAAACTGGTTTTGCTAAAGTACTGAGACTAAGCCTCGTGTTTTGGGGGTGCAAGGCAGGGACTTATAGCGCGACCCCGATCTTTATGATTTGCTTCTGTGGCGCTTCACTGCAGCAATGTGAGCCTCCTATTGCCCTGCCCCAGCAACGGACAAACAATCTTCCACAGACGCTGCAATCTCGCTTCAGGTCGCACTTCAGCGTGAGGTAATTGCAAACGCCTGGATACAAGTTAAAGAAAGCACTATAGTAACAAATACAGAATAATGATAATAATAATAATACATTTTTATTTATATAACACCTTTCCCATGCTCAAGGCACTTACAATCTCATTACAATCTCATTACAATCTCATTAGAACGAAATATTCGTTACAACGAAATATTTTTTAGGTCCCGGGAGTTCGTTATAATGGAATTTTACCTGTATATGTGTATATAAGGAATTTTTTGATATATTTTTTGGACATTTATTTTGAACTTTTGAAGCTAAGTTGACTTTTTGTGTAGGCCGAAATGGTGGGATCAGGCTGGTTAGGGTTGGGCCTATTTTTCAAGGTCTCAAACCTTTTTGCCATTTTGAGTAGACTGAATCATAACAGTTTCTCCTCCATTGTAAGGGAGAAGATGGAGTACAAGTCATCGGTGTCATATCTATTTCATTCCCCCACGCACCATGTGAAATTCATCAGAGTCAAATAGTAAAACTAGTGCGACTGATGATTGATTTAGACTTTGAAAAGAGTGAGAATCCTGTCACCAAAATCTCATGCATCTAGTAAGCGAACTGAGAATGAGAGAATGGAAGCAGGATGGTCAGCATACTGACAATGAGAGATGGCGGCCGTCAGAACATAAAAAGTTTGACAAATGAAAGGTGATCATTCAGTCCATCAATCTTGTTTGGTTGCTTCATCTAACTGAGCTGATGGAGTTAGCAAGCCAGTAATGTATGCTTTTCAGACACTCTTACAGCCTTGGTCTGTCAGGCAGAAGAAAACCTTGCAAGACAGTAAAAAGTTTTAGAGCCCAGATTTACAGTATATGTCTCCCTGGAACCAACACAATGAAAAGACAACAGATTTGGTGACATAAATCTTGACAATATTTTCTTTCTGGCTTCTCAGCATATATTAGTTTGTTGCTGCATCATGTAGAGTGTAGCTGCTCCTACCAATATTACTTGATAGCTGTGTAAATGTTGGGTTGATAGGAAAGGTACCATAATAGGAAAACAATCTCTGTCTGTAATATAGCAGCTTCTGTTTTAGCTTCAGTCTCTCAAGGCTACAAAAGTGGCTGGTAGGAAGTCTAAAGCTTGCAGCAATAATTTGACCTTAAAAAATGTGTTTCATTGATGCTTTTAATTGTTCATACCATAAGAATTACAAATGGTAAAGCTCTAACACCTCACTTGAGCCAGCGCATCAGACACTGTTAAATAGCAGGTTGAGCAGAAGAGGCGGGCTAGTGACATCAAAGAGGATGTGATGTTCAGGCATCTTCCACATGCTTCTCTTTCCAGTCTAAGGTCAAAAATGGAGCAGAGGTTAGTAAATGTGTCACCTCCTCAGTCTTTTCCCGTTGTGCTCGCTACATTACCAAGATTGTATTGCTTTCTTAAGGAATAGTTATTTGACCTAACTGATTACAGCATCAACAAGGCAAAGGACTCTGTGGTCTTAGATCACAGACTATAAAATCCCAGGTGTAGTGCTTCATTGTCAGTATCCAGTGTCCATGAAAAGAGGCATAACAAATTACTGTAAGTAGTGGAACACAATCAAAATCAGCTATACAAAAAAACTGTTACCAATGTATTGATGCCATTGGTTGCCCTTAAAATGAGATCTTTCATTAGAAATTAATTTGAAATATATAAAAACTCTAAATGTAAAATAATACTTTTACATAGGAACATTTACAATGTTGTTTGCTAAATATTTATTCCTCAATGAATAAGTTAGCTCTAATTAATGATATTATAGCAGCTGCAAAGACTTTTGTGGGATGAGCCGTGTCAGGTTTTTTTTTTTGGCACACAGACACACTTTGGCTGAGGTTTGTCTGGTATGTGCAAAAAACTTGTCAGGCTAACATGTCTCTGGGGAGAAGGGACCTTCATGTCAATGTGGGTTTTTCACTATGGGCAAAGGGAGTGGTACAACGGGATTGTGGGTGGTGGAAAAGAAGACCCAGGTTGATTTTAGGAAGCCTACGGTCAGAGGAGGATATACTTGCCATGGAGGTTAGGGGTTAGAGCCCTCAGGTTGATTTCCATGTTGTCTGATGCTGCCATTCTTTTACTGAAACAAGCAGGAGTCATTGGTCAGGAGTCCTGCTCAGTAATAGCTCATTCATTGGCTACCATGACACTTTACGTTATATCAACATTGCAGAGCATGAGAGAGGTGAGCAATTAGGAAAAGAAAGTGAGGAAATACACTATCAGGTGGAGATTATGTCTCGTTTGTTTATATTGAACAATATTCTTTTTTTATTGAATTTCTTAAAAACAAATAACATTCCATACAAACAAGTCAAATGTAACAAAACTAAATTCAATTTAACCCCCACCCAAGAAACAGAGAGAGGCCAATAGCCAGAGTAAAACTTTAGGAGTAGAAAAGAGGGAAGAGAATCCCTTTCCCCAATGTAAAAGCTTATTCTAAAATGTTATTGATATTAGATCCTGCCAGGTTTTTAAAAGTTTTGATCAGATCCTCTAAGTGAGAATTTGATGTTTTCCAATTTCAAATAGTATATAAAATCAGTTATCCACTGACTTAAAAGAGGTGGGCTAGGATTCTTCCAGTTGAGCAAGATAAGTCTATGTGCTAATAGTGAAGCAAAGGCAATTATAGTTTGTTTGTCCTTCTCCACTTTATGCTCATCTGGGAGTTCACCATACACAGCTATTAGTGGATTAGGAGTGATTATGACACCAAGTCTGTCTGACATGTATTTAAAGATTTTGGTCCAGAATGATGTTAATTTTGTGTGCTCCCAAAACTTATGGCCCAATGAGGCTGGAGCTCGATTGCAATGAGATAAGTGTTCTCAATAAAATATTTTGAGTTGAATAATTGTATACTTGCATGGCTGCCTTCCATTCCTCCTGGATCTTTGAAAGGAAGGGACTTTTAAACGGTTTTATATATTATTCATATCTGAGTCCTCAAGACTGATCAATATTTCTTCTGGAATAGAAATATTTGGGAAGTGAGGAAAATTGGGTGTTTACCAATATTTCTAATTTGGAGAGTGTAATTGTTCATAGGATGCAAAGACATTATCTATGTACAAACTTCTAAGCGATTTAATCCTGTACATTTTCCAAACATTAAAAACTATGTTGAGAAGGTGGAAAAAGGTGGTTATCGTGTAGAGGTGCCACAGATAAAAGCTTCTCTATCTTGAAATGCTTCTTACATTAGTTCCATATTTTGAGTGAATGAAGGATAATTGGGTTGTTAGTATATTGACGATAACTTGTATTTACTGGGGCACAAAACAAGGAATATAAAGAAGTACTGCAGACCAAGCCTGTGTGTGTTCATCTACTTGTGGCAATGTAGATGCGGTTAATGCGGTTTGGTCTTGTGATATTACTGAAGGAAGTACTTTCTCAATCCTTCTAGCTAGGACTTTGGAGAGTATCTTAACATCATTATTCAGAATTGAGATTGGTCTGTATGATGCAAATTGGAACAAGTCCTCATTTTTCTTAAGAAAGATGGTATTAATTGCTTGGTGAAAAGTTTTGGGTAGGAGTTTATCATCACTGGCTTCAATAAATGTTGCTAATAAATGGGGAGCTGACTTAATTGAAATTTCTTTTTAAAATTCAATTGGGTAGCCATCAGGGCCTGCTGCTTTGCCACTCTGAATTGAGTTTATAGCGTCTACTAATTCTGAGAGTGTCAGAGGTTTATCCACTTCCACTGCACTGCGAGTATCTAGCTATGGTATCTGTAATGCATCAACAAATGCATTAGATTGTGTCTTGTCTTCTTTAAACTGAGTAGAATATAAGGACGTATATTACTCTCTAAATGTGTGCATTATATTTTTATGGTCAATGATTTTGTCTGTGTCTGCGTTGGTAATTACCTGTATTGCATTGTGAACTTCCTGATTGTGGATTTGTTGAGCTAAGATCTTATTTTTGTGGGAGAGATATGAAATAATCTGTCCTCTTAAAAATTCCTTCAGAGTTTCCCAGAGTATTCCTGCAGAGACCTCTGAGGGTGTATTTGTCTCTAAAAAAGATCAGTTTGCTTGGATATAAATTCTGTACAGTTCTCGTCAGCTAATAAAAGTAGGTTAAGGCGCCAGCTGTGAGATGAGTATGTAGGGCATAATAATTTGAGCTCCATGATCAGAGGGGTATGATACCAATAGTGTTGTACTTACTAGATTTGATTGTGGGCAAAAAATTATTATCTATAAAGAAATAATCAATTATTGAGTAACAATGATGTACTGGTGAGAAGAAGGAATATGCTTTTGAGTTTTGATTTAGAAATATCCAAGGGTCTGATAAGGTATGATCAATTACAAACTGTGTATTTGTTTTTGCAGTGTTAGATGTTATCACTTGCGGTGGGTTGGCACCCTGCCCGGGATTGGTTCCTGCCTTGTGCCCTGTGTTGGCTGGGATTGGCTCCAGCAGACCCCCGTGACCCTGTGTTCGGATTCAGCAGGTTGGAAAATGGATGGATGGATGGATAGATGTTATCACCCCTGTGGCTAAAGATCTATCCAGGTCTGGATTTAAAACACAGTCTCTGGCCATTATAATTTTGTGAATGTTTACATTAGGAATAGATGCAAATGCATTTTGGATGAAATTTCTATCATTCATATTGGGTGTGTAGATATTTATCAAAATTATTTTACAGTTAAATAAATTACCCATAATGATTGCACATTGCACTTCAGAATCAGGTACTACATCTGATACTTCAAATGAAATTGTTCAATTTATTAAAATTCCCACACCTCTAGTTTTCTTTGTATAGCAGGAGTGGAATATTTGACCAGTCCAATCTCTTTGCAACCAAAACTGATCCTTGCTTAATAAGTGGGTCTTCTATAAAAATACTATCTTCGTGGTTAGACCTGTTAGGTGAGAGAATATTTTCTTTTTCTTTAATTCATAATTAAGACATTTGACATTTCAGCTCACAAATTTCACTGTTTGGTCATAGGGACATTGCTTCTGAACTTTAGTTGACATTTTGTAGTCTTAAATTAAGGTAGTACGTTATTATATAAGACTAGGGGGCTCCGCCCCCTGCTCGCTTCGCTTGCTAACCCCTGTGTTTGGTTTACAGGATATACAATACAATTTATTTTTTGTATAGCCCAAAATCACACAAGAAGTGCTGCAATGGTCTTTAACAGGCCCTGCCTCTTGACAGCCCCCCAGCCTTGACCCTCTAAGAAGACCAGAAAAACTCCCCACAAAAAACCCCCTTGTAGGGAAAAAATGGAAGAAACCTTGGGAAAGGCAGTTCAAAGAGAGATCCCTTTCCAGGTAGGTTGGGCGTGCAGTGGGTGTCCAGAAGAAAGGGGTCAATACAATATAGTACAATACATAGAACAGAATAAATCCTCAATACAGTATAAAAATAAAAATTCTAGAAGTATGGAGTAGAATTTCACATTAGATGATATCACATAATATGATTTGGATTTGTTTTAAGTCCTGGAGACCTCATTCATCAAGCTGCCTCCCCCAATAGCGCTAATCCAATGAAAGGACCCTTCATTCCCATGTCCCCATTCATCAGGGATGACTTTACCTTAGACAGGCAATCTACAATTTAAAGAGATTGTTATTTTCTTGTGAATTGTTACATATGCATTATTTTCACTTTTACTTTAAAAACGTTTGTAAAAACAATACTTGTTTCTTTATTTCCTGCCCAGCGCATGGTTACATCTCTTTCTTCCCAGACGTATAATACTGCTTGTGTTGTGAAGGGTGTTGATGCTGAACGTACACTAAGGATATGCCTTTGGATCATTTGCTGTCTTTTTGCTTAACTTGCTTGCTGCCTCTTCTGCCTGTGGCTTGTCATTGTTTTAAGAGCTCGGAGCACACGATGCTTGCCTGCCAAAAGCAATCCAACAACTGCTAGATTAGAGGTCTGTTGACTTGTTTTATATGATTGCTCACTGCCTGGTCTCGCGTGACGTTTTAAAAGCAATACCTGTCTTTTATTTTTTGCCCCGGGCGTGGTTGAATTTTTTCTTGCAGGATGTATAATGCTGATCGCGTTCAGTTGGGGTAGCTGCTGTTGCGCTGCCCTTCGATCTTTTTAATGCCTGTACAGCCGCTGTCCTTTTTGCTACGGCCCTGGGACAATCTCTTGGCACCAAGTCTCATGTTTACGGTCCCCGCGAGACGCACCGTGGCAAGTCTCCTTGGTCTCGCGGGTCTTTAAAATGTCTTTCTAGATTATCACGTATCGTAGCCTTGCATTTGCTTTCCATTCCAGGATTTTCTTTTATATATAGAGAGATAGCTTTAACCTTAATTTCCAATTTTGCCAGGAATTATTGCTATGAAGCCTATTGTTGTGTGGAACTTTTAATTGTGGGGGTGAAAAAGATAGATTAGAAATAGTTTGCTCTCTTTCTCTCCCACCTCAAAGCCCCCACACCTCCACTGTGCCTCCCCACACCCCCTTTTTGCCCCACCACATGAGGCTACACCACACTTCACAAAATTCCTGTCCTCTGACATACCTAAAGACAGAGCACGTCCAAAACATAACATGCTACCCAAGATGTGGTGTAAAAATATTAAAGTAGAGATATCAATTGGCAGTGCAGTCCAACTACTTTAAGCCTAGATTATAATCTTAAACAGTCCCAAAAGAATATACCCAGGAAATGATGTTATACAGTACCCATGGAGAAGCAGATAACTTATGTTAGTACAATCCTAATACAATAAACCAAGTGTATGATGTTAAACAGTCCCCTCTGGGGAGAAAAAATTATTATAATTGTAATTAAAACATAAAAAGAGCTGAGAAGGAAACAGAATGCATAATTACAGCAAAAGTTTCATTGCAAATGGGCCAAATTGCAGGTAAAATCTTCTTTGTCTTATCTCATGATCATATTTCAAAAAGTGTTGGGATCAATTTTCTTAGTTCTTTTTTTGCTTAATCCAGAGAACTAAAAAATTAGAACTTGCCTTGAATATCTGCTCTCAATTTGGCAGAATACAAGAGGCCATATGTGATTTAGGCATTCTGTAAGCACTCTTTAATGCTTTAAAATGCAGCACATTTAGTAGCTGTTGGAGTTGGGAAATCAGGAAAAATATGAATGTGGTTATTTTCAAATACAGTATAATCTGTTATTTCAGTCTGAGAAGTGAATAAAATTTAATTTAGACTGTAATTTGTCAAAACGTACAATAAGGTTTCTAGGTTTTGAGGCATTCAATAAACATATGTAGTAAGCTGCTGATTTCTCTGTGTCTGACTTGAAGTCCTATCTAATTATTTTAGAGACGTTCAGCTATGAATTTCACTGGATTTGGACTTTAACAGTTTTCAGGGAGACCTTCAGTTCTGATATTACAGTATTCCTTCTGTATCCATCTTCTAATGCAGTTAGTCTGTCTTCTAGTACTATGGAATTTGGAATTGTTTGTCAGTGGTAGATGCCAATTGTTCAACTATTTCAGTACAAGTCATGAAAGTTTGCTTAATGTCTTCAAGCTGAGCACCAAGTGCTCTAAGTTTATTCTCAAACTTACTTGCATTTTCCTGTGTTCAATTTTTTCCTCACATTTTTCTAGCATGCCTTTAAAGGTTGTCACATACTTAGATGTTTCTCCTTTTCTTTAATATCCTGAAATAGCTTCTCATTTGTCTTGTTTATGTCCTTTATATTGTTCCTTATATCCTTTATGTAGCAGTAGTTATTGTGGTAATCATTGCAGTGATTGTTACCTTCATTTCAATGTTCTCCATGTTTCACGAGCAGATTAGCAAGCAATGTTGGAGTTGGTGCCGCTGACTTGCGGGGGGTAGTTGATAATGGGGATAGTAAGGCCATGCTCAGTACCAATGAACCTTCTGGAATCTATGAGTTCTCCTGGCCCAACTCACTTGCAGTTTCACCCCCACTTTTGCTCTCATGCTGGAGCTGATGCTACAGCATCAAGTTCCCGGAGATCTATTCTTTCACCTATCTGTTTCATGTCAGCCTCTGGCAGGCCGTACCATGAACTTGAACTTGAGGCCTGTTTAGACTTAGATGAAGCTTTAGCTATCTTTTCTGAGCCCCTTTTCTGCTACTCATGCTTGTATATACATGCACTTACTTTAATTAAAGTCCGTCAGGTTCAGTTTTTACAGGATACCTCAGGATGAGGGTGAACAAATACTGTATGTAAAATAACACCGCTACTAATGGAGGTCCGCCTCAGACATCCATCTCCTGAAATGGAAGAGACCAAAACCCAACCCAACAATCTCCAACAAGCAGAAGGGCAATTCAACAGTGCAGTTTTGCAAACTATCATTGAATAACTCAGAAATATGGCACTGTGGCTTAACAACCAACAAATGAGGAGAGATTGTTTCCTCAGTTAAAAAAAAAACTAACAAAAACTCAATTCTGTTTGAATGTACTTCCTAGCTGTTCACAAGATGATTATCCTAAAGTGATCTATTTAACAATAGCTTAGCAAAAAAATATGTTTGGGAAGTTTTGAGTATACAACTGTGTATTTTGTGAAGGTTCAGCACAAAATTGTCAAAGAAGGGTGACAAACCTCAAAATAACCCAAAAGTCTGAACAAGACCCCACTGATTAGTCTCAGAAAGCAGACCTCACCTCAGTCAGCCTGACTCCAAACTCAACTGGTAGCTTAAAGGCCTCAAGAGGCCCCAAAAAAATGAGGATCAGGCTGAAAACATTAAAAATACTTTTAAATATCCAAAATGCCATTTCAAAGGAAAGGATGACCGTAAACCTTTGAAAATACAAAGGCAAAACTAGGTTTTTAAATTCAAAGAACTGTATTTAATAAGCAAAGGAAGAACACAAATGACAAAACAAGGAAAAAGTGCAAAATAAGACAAATGGACATGCCTGAAACGGCATTTCTAAGTAAAAATGACTAACTCTGCTATTCAGTACTTAGAATCCAACCACAGAATCAATAAATCCTTATAAAACAGAAAAAATCAATACAATACTCACATCTCAGATCACAAACTCCAATGACACTCTAAGAGGATCAATCTCTTCCACCTGAAAATGAAGACGGAGGGCTGTTCCTCAGAAGTGCAATTATAGTGGTCCTGACTCTTGTGGTTCCACCAACAGAGTACAAGTAACATATTCAAATAACTTAAGTACATAATACCTACATACTAAATAATAATAAACATACCAATAGTAACAAAAATACATACAAATGAAAGACACATGAAAAATAATAATTCAAAAACAACTAAAGTAATAATAAAGTGAAATGATAAACATAAGCTATGGTGCAAATTCTGGCTGTAACATAACAGACATCTGACATATGGATTATGTGACATGACTAAATTCAGCAATTTTCATGGATCTTTCAATATTGTTTGCGGTTTCTACAGTGTTAGTTAACATTGAATCCTATTATGTCAGAAATGTTGTTCTTTCCATTCTGCATAAAAAACATGAGATAAAAGTTTTTTCTCAGCAATTGATATAAACAACACAGTAACCTAACAAAAAAGCACACCATCTCTTGGAATGTTTTTTGTAATGCATGTAGTAGTAAAATGCATTGCATTTGTCATTCTAACAGATGGTGTATCATAAACATTTGTGATAATGCATTTTATTACTGCAAATGCTTGTGATGTGCCTTCTGTTGGAATAAACTGACACAGATGCACAGACACACAAACCCTGACAGTTTTATTATGATGGATTAATGATTTGTGATTTGTCGTTTCTTTAAAGTCGTTGTTAAAAATATGTGTTGTTAGTGTAAAGAATTCAGAATAATCCTTATGGTGCCCATGCTCTATGTACCTATACTGAATTTCATATCCTAGCAGAGTTGAGTGGTTAATTCCCTAAAACATTCTAGAGGCATTAAATGATATTCATCCACTGGAAAAAAATCCAAAACTTACTCAATTCCTTTTGGTTAGTTCTTGTGATGATTTTACTTACTCGTTCTTAAAACAGAACTGCAAAATGGTTAGCCTCAAGTATCTGACAAGCAGTCTGAACCACATCACTGTCAATTTAGAGGTTGTTCCTTTGTAAAACATATTCTCTCTGCACCCCAAAGTAACGTGTGTTGTGTTATTAGCTAACTCTGAATTGACCCAGTGCACCTGACCCCAGGGGGTGAATTTAGGAGTAAAGGGGGCACCAGACTTGAACCATTATTCAGGCTCCACCTAAGTTTTCTAAGGGTAGTAGTATGTAGTGTCAAAGCTTAGGAGTCATGTAAACTTGTTTAGGTGATTAACAAGAACAGCAAGTAGTGCAAGAGTATGCAGTTAGGTGTATAGAGGGCAGGAAAAACCGCAGTAAGAACGTTTGAGATAATGAATGGTAGAGAGAGAGTGTGCAGTGCCAAAGCTATGAATTAACTTGATAGCCATCAGAGCACATGTTACCATATTATCATGTATTAAAAGCAAAGTCTAATCCACATCAACTGTCTGTTTAATGAGAGAGAGACAAGGAAAGAGAGAAGAAAACATATTTAAAAACATTATTATGCCAACAAACCATTTTCACAATATTATGTATTTTCAACTGATAACCCTTACCAAAATGAAAGTATTGTAATATACCCAAAAATACAGTATGTGGACATATCTTTCAATATAATGCAACATATATTTAGTTCAAACGTATATTTTTTAAATTGTATCTGAAATATACCAAAATATATATTTAACTTAATATATTGTTACACACCCATTTCCCAATGTATTGTGTATAAGACATGTAATATAGTGTGTGCCAAGACTGACAGCAGATCATCCACGTCCTTTCTTTTTACCAGTTGGAAAAGGCTTTTCTCAGTCTTCCCAAAGATTGCAAGTTATTTTGAACTCCACATAACTCACTATACGACATATTGGTATATGTGGGCTTTAATTTACTGTCTTATTAGTTACTTGTTCTTGGTTAATAATAATATTATAATTTGTGCTATCACAATGTTTTTGGTCCAGGATAGATCTCAATATAATAAACTCTTATCAGATATTTCTTTTAAATATACTGCAGTATACAAAAATGACAATGCAGTATATTAAATACATTGTACTGTATATTATAACAAGAATATAAGTCTATTTAAAAAAAACATACTGTAAAATATATTATTCTTGGATTTTAAAATATATATCAAGAAATATATTTTTATATTTTGCAAAATATATTGCATTATACAAAAATGGCAAATAATTTGCATATTTTACAATACATTTCATTATGCTGAAAGATACTATAATATGTTTATTCTTGATTTTGAATATATTCCTTTAAGTAATAATATATTTTTTAAAAATGGTAAAACTAGCAAAAATTAAAACAAAAATGAAATTTGATAAAAATTAATAAATGTAAAAAAATAAAAACACATCAGCTTTGTGTTTTTCACCAGTTTTCAGACTCTCTGCATTTTTGTTTAGCTACCAATAAACTTTGCCTATTGTCCATCATAGATACTGCCGGCTCAGCAATCGCGCGCAGTACAGTTTATGTCTCTTTGTTGCCAAATGGCCTTCCTAAAACATGTCAACAACATTCTGTTTAGGTCTGTAAAAAAGCTTTCTCAGCACTGAGCAAAGTGATGGACAAGGCAGACTCCTGATAAGGAAGCTAAAATGTTTTGAACTTGTGAAATATCCAGAATGGTCCATATGGCATCCTCTTTAATAAAATCCCTTTGTGCGTCCAGGTGTCCGTGTGTGTGTGTCTTCTGGTGAAGTGCACATGCGCAGGGCACGGTGCAATGCATGATATTACTGTCAGAGAAAATTACAGGTGTTTTACGGAAATACAAACCAGTATTACGGCGAGAGGAAATTAAAGGTACACAATACAGTGATGCATATTACAGCCATATACAGTACAAGCCAGTATTACTGTCAGAGGAGATTAACGGCATATTACCGACACGCACGCCAGTATTACCGCCAGAGAAAATTAAAGGTATATTACGGACGTACAAGACAGTATTACTGTCACAGAAGATTAAAGACACACAATACACGGCGGCAGCCCAGGGGGGCATTTTCCGTACGTCGCTTAAATCATCCAAGATCAGGTGCCTCATCTTGGATAAGTTAATGCCGGTGACATCCGGGATAGGTCAGTTTTTCAAACGCAGCCGTGTATTAGATTAGTCGAGCTGGATCTAATTATACGAGATGAATGTGCGCGCCCGCGCTGAGTGAAAAGCCCATATATATTGAGTCTAGAAAACATGATCAGCAAGTCTTTGATAGGCTGTAACAAAATGACGAAAGAACGGGCGCATTTTTTTTTCACACACACAGCGCAAGACCTTTTATTCGAAGGACATGAAGAATTTCAAGATTTAATATGCACAAGGGGTAACACTGTAAAAGTAGCCCAGACCAGAAAAGACGGCTGGAAAAAGTGGCTGACAAATTAAACGCAAAGTAGTGTGCATTGTACTTACTGAATGCAGCGTTTCATTTCCTTTGTGTCAGATTAATTATTATTTAATATGTCATAATTCCAGATCAAACGTGAGCACAAGGAGAACAGGTTAAAGTGAAGTACAAGAATATACTTCAAACTGGTAAATATCGGTATATAACTATTTAAAGAATTGTTGACATAAATAATCATATATAATATAAAAAACATTAATTTTAAAGCTAATAAGAAGGCAGACAAGCAAAAAACAGGTGGAGGTCCATGCGGTCCAGACCTAACCCCTGCAGAAGAGTTGGCTCTCCAGCAAAATGCCCATTGCCCTGTTTCTGAGAGCATTCCAGGGGGAAGCTCCTCCTCAGAACCAGTGGCAGGATGCAGTGGTCACTTCATTTCAGGTAAAGGATGGTCATTGCATATATTTGTCCTCCATGTGTGCCATAGGTATGTTCCATATAGCCCTCTTTTTTGTTGGATCATTTGCAGGGAATGTCACATCCCTTGGACCTGTGTCTGACCAACGAGATATTGCGTCAAATATTTGATGAAGACACTGTGTCTGATTATTCATCAGGAGGAGAGGTACATTTTCCAAATAATGTTTGATCAAACTCCACTCTGATCAGTCCCATGTGCCCCAATCACATTTGGAAATCCTGGTAATGAGAATGTTAGGCTGATTGTGAGATTCTTTATGGAATTGTGGGTGTTTTTTCCTGTGTATTACCTACCTGCAATGGCATGAAACGCCTCTTTTATTGTCTGCACACGCAGCTGTCCAGGAAACACAATGAAAACCTGAAGGAAATATTTCAGAGCCAAACAGACTTTACCAATTGCCTGGCAAACTGCACTTTTAGACAGATTTTCTGCATCGCCTACACTATATAAAAAAAGTGCCGCTTGCAAAAAACCTCAAAGCAATGCATACTGTCTGTGTGGTTGTGAGAGCCCGATTTCGCCTAGTTTGACTTCGAATATAAGGTGCTAATAAATCTTTGAGGTACAATATTCCCCCTCGGCTAAAGTGGTATCTTTCGAAAAGAATTTCCTCCAGGAGCAATAAAGGATCTTGCCGATCGCGCAAACCCCTCTCTATATGAAATTCTCTGCGTATAATTTGCACACCAATATCCATTGGTCGCTCATTCATGAACGGCGAAGCCATGACTGGATGACTTCCACGAACCGTCACTGATTGAGTGTGTCAGCTAATCCTTGTTTACGTAGAACAAACCTGTTCCAAGCAGGTTTGAGGATTAGGATGTGTTGCTATGACAACACTTCCAGCAAGAGTTTCGAAAAACCAACAGATCCAGGATCAGGCCAAATCGTCAACAGTTACATCCGGCTAAACGACTAATCCACGTACGAAAAATACCCCCCAGGAAGAACGGTCAGCTCAGCAAGTAAACATCAACAAAAGAAAGGCAGAAAGACAAAGAAAAATACGACCAACAAACAGAATGAGGTCAAGGTCCCTTGCCATTTAATATAGACTGTTCCTACTAATGTTTATGCACTACTGTTCTAGCGCCCATTATTTTAACGGGCTTAATGACTAGTTTCAAATAAAGGGGTTGTTGACCAGTACATTTTAATGGCAGGCTTTCGAAACCATCATACATAATAAATGCAAAGAAAGCCAGCCGACTCTCATAACTGACATCAGACCACATAACCCGAAGCATACGCCATTTTGGATGTTTTTATTGCTTTGCTTTGAATTTTGCCATAATTTTTAAAGGGTACCACAATTTTTAACAACCACTGCAATGATGTGACAATGTAACATGTCAGAGAAGACACATCTTTCAATGCCATGACTTGCACTTTGTCCCAGATTTTTGGATAATTCTAGAAACATTTTGAAAGTACTTAGTTTTTTTACTTTGTTTTTTTTTTTCCTTAGAGACAAACCTTTTGCTATCCTTTTTGACTTGTGACCACAAGGGGAGGCCATGAGCCCCAAACCTCAGACACAAATCCATTATTTCACAAACTGAATCACCAAATGTGCATAAACAACCAAACCACACATGCGAAGCAAGTGAATTATTGTTCTCTCCTTCTGCTGCTATTATTGAGGACCTTTCCAGGTGAGTGATGGGCTCACTTTAAGCTGGACCCGGCAATGCTTCCAGTGCCATAGTGTGTCGTCTTGGAATCACTGCCTGGTCATGTGGGAAGCAGGGAAATCCTCCCCCAACACCACCCTCTAATGGCACCCAAGGACCCCGACAAGACTGCAGTTCCAGACTCTAACTCTCATGAACAAATCTCATACCCACACTGTCACCTGTGGGGTCCCACAAGGATCAGTCCTTGGGTCGACCCTCTTTAATATCTATATACTACCCCTGGGTCACATCATCTGCAAGCATGGAGTTTCATTCCATTGCTATGCCGATGATATACAGCTCTATGGGAGACTGGATTCGACTTCTCTAACACCCCCATCAACTTTTTCCTCATGCTTGGATGAGACTGAGGCCTGGATGTCCAAGAACTTCCTCAAGCTGAACAGCACTAAAACTGAAGTTCTTTTAATTGGCACCCTCCATCAACTTCGTTCCTCTGTAAATTGTATTTCCTTTTCTGACCGTACCATTACCCTCTCCTCTTCTGTTACAAATCTGGGTGTCAAGTTAGACTCCCATCTGTCATTTGATACACATGTCCATTACCTTTGTAAAATTGAATTCCTTCATCTCCGAAACATAGCCAAACTCCATCCCTACCTCTCCCTCTGTGATGCTGAAAAGCTGATTCATGCCTTTGTCTCATTCAGACTGGATTATTGTACTGCACTCCTCATCGGGATACCCAGCAAGAGTCTTCAAAAGCTACAATAAATTCAAAATAGTGCTGCAAGAATCCTTAGGAGGGTGTGGAAATATGAACACATTTCACCAGTCCTTTGGTCACTTCATTGGCTCCCTATCCATCTCCGCATTGAATACAAACTCTGTTTGTTTACTCACTAGTATATCCATGGAAATGCTCCACAATATCTCAAGGAACTCCTTATACTACAATCCACTACAAGAAACCTCCATTTTACAAATACCTACCGCCTTCACCCCCCTGGGACCAAACTTCATACAATAAGTGACCGAGTCTTTGCAGTCGCTGCTTCACGGCTCTGGAATGGCCTACCAGAGAGCCAAAGAACACAGCAGATTGTGTCTATTTTAAAACACAGATAAAGACTTTTCTATTTAGGAAAGCTTATTAACAAGAATGCTATAATTATTGTTGTTTTATCTCTGTTTTTATCTTGCCTTGCCTTTGTTTAAACTTTTTATGTAGCACTTTGAGATTTACTGCTAATGTAAAGTACTCTATAAATAAAATGCATTATTATTATTACCTGTCTGTCCTATGTGGCACTTGCAGACGTTTGACATGTATTCTAGTTTTGTTGCTCAATAGTTTGTCTTTTTCACTCTGACCCCTACTTTGTTTAACGAAAAAATGTTTCATCTTCTGGTCCATCCTTTGCCTCTAGTCAGAGCTTAGTCTGTGTCTGTACAGTACATATTTACGTTAATGAAGTAGAAACTTCTCTGAAAAACTTTTTTGCGCTCACCCACACAACCTGAACAACATAAAGAAATATCAAGGAAAATTAAAATAAACTAAAGTGCTACAGCTATCCTGCATGCTAACCCTGCACATTGTATTTCAAGTAAGAGCTATCATTAGCAGCTTCTGACAATCTTCCAAAAAAGACAAACAAATTCTCAGAACTAGCTCTGCAACATTCCTCCACGGCCTATTTCTCTGTATAACTCAAAAATTACCGAGGAGACAACATTTCAACAGTTTCATTGTTAAAAATTAGTCTCACAACCCACTGGCAATGTTGTTAAAGGCATGGGTTGGACAACCATTTTTAAAATTCTGCTTGAATTGTTTGAAGGTCATCCTTTCCATTTTGGAGACAAGAAACCTGTAAACTATCCTCTCAGAAAGAGAATAACCTTGGTGTAAGTGTATTTTCAATGTCTCTGTCATTTTAATTAGCATGCTTTTTCACAGTCACAGGGATAGGCACGTTTAGTTGACTTAGTAAGTATTCAGTCCTGTTCACTTTCTGAACACTTTACAGTGTCGTGCTGTAGATTTCATTTTAAACTGATAAATTTGGCATTTTTACCCATCAGCCTAAACTCAATAAGTTATTATGATAAAGTAAAAATGTCTCCGAGTGATGTGTCTAGAGGTTGATTGCAGTCCTGTGGCAAATTAAATTGACTGGACATCATTTAAAAAGGCCAAACGTTTTGAGAATGACACAAATATTAATTTTCACAAAGTATGCCGCGCCAGTTTTTATGATGGCAATTTGCATATACTCCAGACTGTTATGAAGAGTGATCAGATGAATTGTAATCGATTGTAAAGTCCCGCTTTGCCATGAAAATGAATTTAATCCCAAAAACAAAATTTCCACTGCATTTCAGCCCTGCCACAAAAGGCTCTGCTGACATCATTTCAGTGATCCTCTTATTAACACAGTTGAGAGTGTCGACAGGGACAGGGCTGAAGACCACTCTGTCATGCTGATTGAGTTACAATAGAGAGGTTCAATTGTTGTGAAGAAAGCTTCAGGGTGCCCAAGAAAGTCCAGCAAGCACCAGGACCGTCTTGTAAAGTTGATTCAGCTCCAGGATTGGGGCACCACCAGTGCAGAGCTTGCTCAGGAAGCTCTGTGCGCACAGTGAGGTGAAGACTTTTGGAGGATGGCCTGGTGTCAAGAAGGGCAGCAAAAAGCCAGTTCTCTCCAAGAAAAACTTCAGGGACAGACTGATATTCGGCAAAAGGTACAGGGATAGGACTGCTGCGGTCAAGTCATTTTCTCTGAAGAATTTCCTTTCTGATTGTTTGGGGCATCCGGAAAAAAGAAAAGGTGAGCACTACCATCAGTCCTGTGTCATGCCAACAGTAAAGCATCCTGAGACCATTCATGTGTGGGGTTACTTCTCAGCCAAGGGAGTGGACTCATTCACAATTTTGCCTAAGAACACAGCCATAAATAAAGAATGGTACCAAAACATCCTCTAAGAGCAACTTCTCCCACCCATCCAAGAACAGTTTGGTGACCAACAATGCCTTTTCCAGCATGATGGAGCACCATGTCATAAGGCAAAAGTGATAACTAAGTGGCTTGGGGAGCAAAACATCAAAATTTTGGATCCATGACCAGGACACTTCCCAGGGCATCAATCCCATTGAGAACTTGTGGTCAATCCTCTAGAGGCGGGTGGACAAAGAAAAACCCACAAATTCTGACAAAATCCAAGCATTGATTATGCAAGAATGGGCTGCCATCAGTCAGGATTTGGCCCAGAAGTTCATTGACAGCCTGCCAGGGCAAATTACAGAAGTCTTGAAAAAGAAAGAAGGACCAACACTGTAAATATTGACTCTGCACAAACTTAATCTAATTGTCAATAAAAGCATTTGAAATGTATCAAATATTTGTAATTATACTTCAGTATATCACAGAAACATCTAACAAAAAGATCTAAAAATACTGAAGCAGTGAACTTTGTGAAAACCAATACTTGTGTCAAAACAACTGTATATAAGGCCCAAACTTCATGTCAGGACAAAAACCAAGCCATGAAGTCCAAGAAACTCTATGCACAACTTTATTATCAAATTGTAGTTAGGCATAGATCAGGGTAAGGGGATAAAGCCATTTCTAAATTTTCACTGCTCCTCGGAGCACAGTGGCCTTAATAACTGAGAGATGGAAGATGTTTGGAACCACCAGAAATCCTCTTAGAATTGGACATCTGGCCAAACGGACTACCTGGGCAAGTGTCAGGGATGTGACCAAGAACCCAGCAGAGCATCAAAAGTCCTTGGCTGAGATGGGAGAACTTGTCAAGAGTAGAGTGGCCAGACAGAAGCCACCCTTTAGCAAAAGTCAAATGATGGTTTGAAGAACTCTGAGAGCAGGAGGAAGAAAGATGCTCTAGGCTAAGGAGATAAAAAAATGAATTCTTTGGGCAGAACAGTCTGGTAAACACCAGGCCCTCGTCCTCATCTACCTAATTCCATCACTATGGTGAATTATAGTTGTGGCAGCATCATGCTATTTGGGGTGCTTCTCGGAGGCAGGGACAGGGAGAGCAGTCAGATGTGAGGGAAGGATTAATGCAGCCAAATAAACAGAGGGCCTTGAAGAAAATCTGCTCCTTAATGCAAGTGACCTCAGACAGTGGTTCAGCTTTGAGTATGACCATGACCCACAAGCATACAGCCAAGACAATGCTGGAGTGGCTTCAGAACAAGTCTCTCACTGTCCATGAGTGGCCTAGGCAAAGTCCAGACTTAAACTCCACAGAACATCTGTGGAGAGACCTGAAGATGGCAGTTTACAGTTGCTTCCCATTCCCAGGAAGAAATAGGATAAACTGCCCAAACTCAGGTGTGCAAAGCTTGTCAGGACACACCCAAGAAGTCCTGAAGCTGTAATTGCTACCAAAGGGGCTTATATTAAAAGTACTGAATTTAAGGTCTGAATACTTAAATGAATGGGAAATTTCAGTTTTTGATTTATAATAATTTGCAAACCTTTCCGAAAACATATTTCACTTAGTCATTATGGTTTATTGAGTGTAGACTGATGGGCAAAAATGACAAATTTTTCCAATGAAAATTAAATCTACAACACAATAAAGTGTGCGTGAAAGGGTCAGAATGCTGTCTGAATCCATTGTACATAAAGAAAAGGCATTGTGAAGCAATATTACAGGTCAGGAGTGCAAATAAAAAAAAAATAAATTGTGAACATAGGATAGTAAAATGTAAAGTGACAAATGCAGTATAAAGTGGCAGTGATTAACAGAGTTACAGTCCGTAAAGATTCCCCTTCTTTTATATTTGGCCAAGCTGAAGTCCGGAGGCAGTGGTTGAGGGTAAACTGTTAAGAAGCTCAGCACTGCTGAGCTAGCCAATGAAGGCCCCACCCTGCTTTATGGGTATTTTTGGAGGCCTCAGTTGTAAATCGTGCAATGGGGAGTTTTAAAGGGATTAATCTCTGGTCGAGATCTATGCCTCTGGCTGTTTGAAATGTGACCTCACAGCCTCCGCACCCTTTTGTCATATTTCAGATTCATTCATAAAGTACCTGGGTGCTGCCAGGGAGGTCTCCTCCTAGCAGTTTCCTTTGGTGGTGACCAACAACAACATTTATTTTTATTTTCTTATTTCTATAGCACATTTTCATTCAAATGGTGTAGCTCAAAGTGCTTTACGAGATAAAGAAAGAAAATGTTTATAAACAATACAAATATAAAAATAAGATTAGGCAATACTAAATAACAAAGAATAAAGTAAGGTCCGATGGCCGGGAGGATAGAGAAAACAAAACAAAAAAAAATAATCTCCTGGAGAGAAAAAAATTAAAATCTGAAGGTGTTCCAAGGCCACAAGACCACCCAGTCCCCACTGGGCATTCTAACAAACATAAATGACTTCACAATCAGTCCTCAGTGTATTCAGGGTTCACAAGGAAGAACTTGATGATGATGGTCATGTGGACTTCTGGCCTTTAATCCATCGATGTAGGGACATCACGGTGCTTTGATTAGGTGGTGGTGGTGCAGATTGCCGCCACAGAAAATCGGAAAAAGAACAGAAGAGAAAGTAGGGGTTAGTACTGATTTCGGAGCCACTATGAATGATAATGATAATTAAATGCATATACAATATATCAGGATTAAACTAAAATGAAGCTATGAGAAAGCCATGTTAAAATAATGAGTTTTCAGCACTGTTTTAAAGTGCTCCACTGTAGTAGCCTGCCGAATTTATATTATTAAGCTATTCCAGATTTTAGGTGCATAACAGCAGAAGGCCACCTCACCACTTCTTTTAAGTTTAGCTCTTGCAATTATAAGCAGACACTCATTTGAAGATCTAAGGTTATGATTTGGAGTGTAAGGTGAAAGTTATTACAAGATAATAGGATGGAGTGAGATTGTATAAGGCTTTGTAAACCATAAGCAATGTTTTAAAGTAAATTCTAAATGGCACAGGTAACCAGTGTAGTGATATCAAAACTGAAGAGATGTGCTCAGATTTTCTTTTCCTAGTTAAGATTCTGGAAGCTGCATTCTGCACCAGTTGTAACCAATTGATGTCTTTTTTGGGTAGTCCTAAGTGCGTTACAATAATCTAGTCAACTAAAAACAAAAGTGTGAACAAATTTTTTAGCATCTTGCAAAGTTATAAGGGATCTAACTTTTGCTATACAGGGAGTCCTCGGGTTACAACGTCTTGACATACAACATTTCGAGTTTATAACGCTCACTCCCATAAAAACTTAAAAAAATTGAGACATGAGTATTTCAGCTTATGCCATTAGCATCGTACTTACAGACTACGTGGGCAAAGTAGTTTGGTTGCGTGCAGCGGAAGAATATGCAGTAACACAGCTTATGAGTGAGGGAGTTGGCAAACTAGTTTCCTTGCGCGTGGAGTTAGTGTTCTTTTTGTGTGGCTTTGTTAGGCGACTTTGTGGCCCTTATCATGGCTCCTAAACAAAAGTCAGAATCTTTAGATGGTAGTGCTTCGAAGAAGAGGAAGGTGGAAGTGAAATTAAACATTGTAAAGAGATCAGAAGGAATAAAGGTAAGGAATTTTTTTATACACTCATTTTTTGTCATTTTTTTGTGTAACTACAGTACAGTGTACAGTAGAGTATATATATGTCCGTTTCCTTTTTCTGTGGCTTAGTTGTGTTTTTATGTTCTAGATTATGATTTTGATAATGTGTTAGGATAGGTAAGTGACTTAGGCTAGGGTGTGTTTTGACTTACACCAAAATTCGGGTTACATCACTGTTGTAGGAACAGAACTGTGTCGTAACCCGAGGACCCCCTGTATTTCTTAAGTGAAGAAATGCTGTCCTACGAATTTGATTAATATGTGATTTAAAATTTAGGTCAGAGTCAGTAAACTCTTTACCTCTGTCTTGACTTTTAAGTCTAATGAATCAAGTTTCTATGGCTGTCCATTGGGAGCTGGAAGGGGAGTCCATTATTATAATATTCCATCCAGAAAGTGAGAACACACCATCCCTAGTGGCATACCCACCCATCCATCCACATGCGCCATTCATTATTAGGACCTCTTGGCTGGCTAAAGGCTGATCCATCCAATCCATGTCCTCTCATATTAAATATATAAACTTTAATTTTTCAATATGAAATCACTATTTGGAAGGTTAGGTTTACCTAAATCTTATTGACATTAATCTGAAGAACCCTAAAGCTGTCTTTAATTGTTTTGTTTTAAATCACTCATAATTAAATTATCGCTGATCTTTGTGATTGTATGTACTGAATAGCCAAAATTGTAAATTGTAAATGCAAAATTACAAAGGAAAGGATGCCACTTAAAATAACCTGTTAACAATGGAATGTGCTTGACTTAAAATAATGCACATTTATAGATGAGAGGAGAGAGGTTGGTTTTGAGCATACAGTGGAACCTCGGGTCACGAACGTCTCGGACCACGTACAAATTGGGTTACTACCAAAAAGTTTGCCAAACTTTTGCATCTGTTCACGACCACACACTCGGGTGACAAACAAGCCAGTTTCCCTTCCGGCTTGTATGCGCCGAAGATTTCCGCACGTGTTCAGTCTCTCCCTGTGCATTCTCTGTGCAGTGAGCAAGTGAGAGAGAGAGAGAGAGAGAGAGTGCGAGCGAGCGAGAGAGAGAGAGAGCGCGAGCGAGCGAGAGAGAGAGAGAGATAGAGCGCGAGCGAGAGAGAGAGAGAGAGAGCGCGAGCGAGAGAGAGAGAGAGAGAGTGCGAGCGAGCGAGAGAGAGAGAGAGCGCGAGCAGGGGTGTTTTGGTCGACACTCAGTAGGGCAGAAGGAAGCGGTCGCTCCAGCTGAGCGATCAAGGAGCTGGAGTGACCAGAAGAAGTAAGTAAACATTTAGTTTACTATTACACTGTGCATTCTATGGTATAATTAACTATTTTTGTGCTTAAAAATCATTAAAAAATATATATTTACATACAGCTTGTACAGTCTGGAACGGATTAATTGTAATTTACATACAATCCTATGAGGGAAATTAGTTCGGGTCACAATCAAATTGGGTTGCAACCAGAGTTTTGGAACGAATTATGGTTGTGACCTGAGGTTCCACTGTACTCTGATACAGCACATTGTTGCACCCACCACACAACAAACCACCTCAGGATCCTAATTTAGGACCCGAGTGCAGCCGTGCAACAGGTGACACCTCAGCACTGTACTAGTTTGAATGGAATGAAACAGTGTGAGGTTTTTTACAGTGGCTGGAGTACCAATCCTGCCTCCAGCCCCTGAGATTTCCCTGCAAGTTGGGGGACCTGCTTGCATTATAGATGGGCATACCTTAATTAATGTGGCATTGCATTTTAGCAAAATTCTTTTATTTAACAAAAGCTGTATAAGCTCAGAGAGTAAGCAGCAGTGCTCAGTGGTGGCTTTACTTTTGCTTTAATTCATGGTTTTTAAAGTCTCTTTTCTTACATTCCATGGATGATTTTGAATCTGATGTTCATTCTAAGGCTGCAAACCGAACGTTGTGGAATGTGTGGCTACCTCAATAATTCTCTGCTTATGTTGGTTTATCAAGCAGAAATCTAAGCAAGTACTAATTTAATGTATTTCACTTTTACCCCATATCATGTGTAGTTTTGCGTATGTGCAAAAATGAAAAGCAGCTAAAAGCTGCTAAAAGCGAACAGCCGTACACCTGTCAGTAGATGAATATCTCATATCTCAAGTATGTTCCTTCAAAGAAAGAGTCACATTAAGCTAAGCAAGCTGATTGTTTGGGATACACTAATCTAGCATATGATTCATAGGGTTCAGAAAAATGAACATAATAGCCAAAACAGATCATAAGACAGCTTTCAACATCTTGTGTTCAATTTTAAAAGTGCACAACTGAAAACAATCCCTTGCCCAAACAAGTTTTTAATTCTGATGGAGTGTTCCAGAAGTTTAAGACAGATGAAAATTTATTTTTGAACAGAGATAAATTGCACAAAGACTCTCACGTTAATGCCTATAAACCATCAGAGCCACAAAAACATGGGTTACCCCTACACAGTCAATGTACTGAATTAAGAACATCATCACCATGAAATGGAAGCACTATTTTAAAAAGAAAAATTCAGCTTTCGTGTTTCTGTTGATTCTAAATGAAAGTGAAAGAAAAATGAATGAAATGTAGGGTCATAAATGAATAGACAAGGAGCCACAAAAAGGTTTGGGGCAGCCACCTGTATAATTTTTCCTGGCTGCAGAATTGTTGAAAGTAGTATATCAGTTTGAGTCCAGAACAGAACTGAATTGCAGAGGTAAAGATGGTGGTTTTAAGGGCAAGCAGAGGAAGTGACATCATCGGGACCCAGAACCGGAAGTGATGTCATCAAGTCCAGGTGGAATTTTCCGTAAATGGTCTTCAGTGGAAAGAGAGAAAGGATCAGTGCACTTCTCCACCCCCGGTCTGGCATGTGTGACAGTAGTTAAAGTAACTTTAAAAAGTGTTCAGTCCTGTGAAAGGTTCTCCAATTTATTTTTGCACAACATTGAACCGTGATGGATTTCATTCTGCTTTTTACACTTTGATCAATAGTAGGGGACTCATTAATGCCAAAGTGACAACTGATCTCTACAAACTGGTCTAAATTAATTACAAATATAAAATCAAAAATATTCACACCCCCGCAAGTCAGTATTTAGTATTAAATTAAATTAGTATTAAGCATTATTTAGTATTAGTAGTTAGGCCCAGAAGATATTTACTAGTAATTTAAAGCAGAGGTGTTGATGTTTAACTACTAAAACTGGAATCGACAGCAGTGGTGTGTCTCCACAGCCAGAATTGTGCTCAGTGTTGTGATTAGCCCCAACAAGGAATGCCAAACCATCCAAAAAAGCTTGTGTAAAATAAAAACTATAAAAAATTTCAAAAATTCCAAAAAATGTAAAATCAGAAAATAAAATAATGAAACATCATGCAAAAATGTAAAAATGTAAAGCAAAATGTCAGTCCAACTAATAACAAAATCAAGTCTACTAAACCCACAATCAAAAAATTAGAAAACCAGAGCTAAACTCAAAACCTAGAAAATGCAAACAAAAAGGTCAAAACCCCATCAAATTTACAAACAAAAAGTAGATTCTCGAAAGTGAGCTGAAGATTTGCCAACAGGTTAGCATAGAAATTGTAGGTAAAGTCGTCTTAAGTAGGCTTCTTCAGGTTACAGTAAATGCCGTAAATCAGCTGTGCGCAACCTGCGGCCGTACGGCCGCATGCGGCCGTGGGCAAGGACTTTGGCGGCCGTGGACGTGTATATTAAAGTGTACGTAATGGCGGCCGTGCAGGTGTAGGGTCTCTGGACTCCAGCGAGTAAGGGGTCTCAACGCTGCGGAATCTTTGTCGGCCGGGTCGGTATGGTGACGCCGAAAGCCTGACCAAATTCCTACCGTCCGTTTTTCGGGCACTTTAGACGGGCTGTTGCAGGAATTCGCTAACCGTTTTCAAGATTTCGAAAAGATTTCAGCAACAATAAGACTCGTTGCTTCTCCTCATCTGGTGGAGACAGAGAGTGCACCGTTACATCTACAAATGGAGCTAGTAGAGTTGAAGAACAATGAGCAGCTTGTGAAAAAGTTTACGGAAGAAAGCGACCTGCTGGATACGTGGAAATCAGCAGTAGAATACCCACAACTACGAGAACTGGCCAGGAACATTCTCGTTCTTTTCGGAAGCACTTATTTGTGCGAAGCAGCGTTTTCCAGAATGAAATATCTGAAAAACAAGTACCGAACCCGATTGGTAGACAGCAATCTAGAGTCTGGAATACGGCTAATGGTCTCCAGCGAGTCCCCTGACTTTGCAAGTCTGTCTGCAAACATGCAAGAGCAAGGAAGCCATTAATGGCGATGTTTTCCAAACTTCCTGAAACAATTGCTGTAAAGGTTTTTTGTCCTATATGACGTTTCGTAGACATTTTTTTACATATGTAGACCAGTAAATTGAATATTGTCAGATATATCATACTCTGTTTTAATGTGTAATCTGTAAATTTTTACATAAATCATAAAACATTATTAAGTTTACTTGGACTTACTGGCGGCCGTTATTAAAGTAAAAAGTCTGTAGTGCGGCCGTTATTAAAGTAAAAAGTCTGTAGTGCGGCCGTCAATAGCGGAAAGGTTGCGCATGCCTGCCGTAAATGAATGGCACTAAGGAATGGCATCAGAAATTAAAACATCTGCCGGCCTTGCCTGCTATGCTTGAATTCTTTTAACATTATTTATGGTCTCATATCTCAATCATTTCAACTGATCTTGTGCTCATTTTTGAAGGATTTTGAAGTCATAGAATTTTATTCTGACATTTGTTTTTGAATTCCCTGTTTAATTGTTGTATGTTATTTTGGGCCATTTATTATTCTGAACAACCACATTCATTTTGGGCACCTGTCATTAGGATATGTCCCACATTGTTAGGGGCCTGTCTTCAGAGGTTGTGATGGGTTAAATGAATTCCCAAATAGGGAATCCATTCCCGGACAGGTTTATCCATTCCCAGGAATTTGGGAATCATTTCATTCCCGGGAATCCCGGGCATCTCACATGTGAACGGTTTTAGAACGACCGACACTTATTTTTAATAAAACTACTACAATATCTTGACACAAATAAAAGACTAACCTTATCTACAAGCAGTTCATGCTGTCATAGAAGTACATGTATCTTTAGTTGTGGTAATAAGAGCATAGAAAGCACAACTTCATCACAGGTGGCACAGTGGTAGTGCTGCTGCCTTGCAGTAAGGAGACTGTGGAAGACTGTGGGTTCGCTTCCCGGTTCGTCCCTGTGTGGATAGCGCTTTGAATACTGAGAAAAGCGATATATAAATGTAATGAATTATCATTATTAACGTGTCCAGCGTGCGGTTGTCCATGCAAGAGTGCACCTTCATGCAGAAGTACGCCAGCCGCTGAGAAAGCATGCTCTGCCTCCACTGAAGTAGGCGGCACAATTATCAGATACTGATACACTTGTTCTAAACAATGCCCGCGCTTGCCGTTGCTCTGAAACACCGCCATTTCAGCTTTTACTGATGCATCCAGTTTCTTGTCATCATTCTGTGATGGCAAGTTTCTTGGCACAGATAATGCGGATGCAACAGACTGACGCATTGAAATTTCAAGTTGCTGTTCAAAGCTGTTGTCTGATGAAGTGCAAGCCGCAGCAATGGCACCACCTTAATTATTTTCAACTATAACTCTGTTATTTCTTGATTGATTTTTACACTTTTACACACTATATATGTGAGCTTGGCCGTTCCCGTTTTCCCTGGAATTACAGCAGTTTCATTCCCAGGAATGCGGGAATGAAAAATGTCCGGGAATGGATTCCCTATTCCCAAATGATCACTTCCTCATCCAAGTTGCAGATTTCAAATCCCTTTTGCTGAATTCTTCGTTTATAATCGGCCTCCTGGTTCTGACCTTTTTTGTTAGTATTTGACCTCAAATTCTGTCTTTCATTTTGGTTTTCTGATCACCAGATTGTGACCATTTTCCTGGTTTGCACTCATACCTTGTCATTTCTCTGGCACAACATTCATTGACTTTATTGGAGTTTCTCTAATTTTCAAGGGGTCACACTCACTTTCTCTCCTGCTAAGCACCACACAAAAATGTTCTCACTGTCCCTATTTTTGTCTTATGAACCTAGGCGCTCCTCCTCTTTCCAGCAATGTTTTCCCTGAATCGCAGCTCTCATTTCCAGATTGAAATAGCCCTCTGGTATGAGACAGCTTTAACCCAACTTCCAGATCACTTCCAGCAATGTCTTAGGGCCACGTGCAGGCTTATGGGGCATCCATTTCGTTGCTACATGGATATCAGATTAAAACATCATCTATCAGCCAGCTCCTGGTCATTCTATACCCCTGATCGCTTAAAGACAGCAGTAGGGAGCCATGTGGGGGTACTTATAGTGCCATGACTCTCCTTCTCTGATGCCCAAGGGTGAATTAACATCTTCTGTACCTGTGGGTTTCACTTTCCCTTGGTAATGAACTTCCTTCATTTACTAACATATAAATGTGTACTCCTGTTGTGAGGGTGTTACACTCCCTCTTTGGCCCACGTAGGATTCTTCACCATTCTGTGCCATTTTCTGATCTGACTATGTTTTGTCAATAGTTGGTAAAACTATTTCAGTGTTTTAAAATGCTTCAGCTTCCCATGAAAGGTGAACAGTTTCAAAACATGTATTTATTTTACCAAATAAACTGTAAAGTGGGAATGTTTTCCTTGGATTACTTTCAGTTTTTTTCTAATTCCTTTTCTTTTACATTGTCATGTTGTTACCAATCCATGATTATTGCGAAAAATCAGTTACCTTTTCAGCTTTGGGTTTCAGAAAGAACAAAATGTGAGAAATGCAAATAAAAAAGTGCTTCAAGGCATTTACTTATGTTCTTTTGATAAGATGACTAATACATTAAAGAGTTCTGAATAATGAAAATGTTATAATAAAAGAATGATGCAACATTTTTAATAGGCGACCTTTTGTTATAACTATGGTAGCTCTTCAGGAGACCCAGCCAAAATTCTTGAAAAAAGAGACTAAATATACAGATTTCTTTCACAGCAAATGTAAGCGATTTTATATTTTTGCACAAATCAGTGCAGAAAATGTGTGCTTTGTGAGGAGTTATTAGGAGCAGATTTGGGTTTTTTACAGTTTACAAACCTTAAAGTCAAAAATAATAAAATCAGGGTTAAGGATACATTGCACAAGAAATGTGGAACAATGCATTCTAGGAACGTTTCTCAGATTACCTGCCAAATGACTGTTTCAGATGGACTCGCCTTTCTAGGTCTTTCACATCTATGCCCACCACAAAATTGGCATTGCACCTGACCCTCACCCTTCATCTTGCAGGTGGTGAGCCCACATGATGACTCCACAATGCCATTTTGTAATGACCCTGGCCAGGGTATGTAGAATGGCTGGCCACCAGCTGCTTGCCAGCAAACATCATCCCTAGGCCTGGCTCCAGGAGTTGATCCCAGTAACCCAATCCCAGACAGAAAAACATTGTTTCTCAATTTGAGGTTATGAACTGTTCATTTGTTTAACTTTTCATCCCAGACCTGTTTGCCAAGGGAGACCCTATCAGGATTACAAATGACACTGAGTGTCACAAGCTCCACCACCACATCAAGATGGCTCCCGCTAGAGCTGTTCTGGGCATATCCCTCTGAGCGGAGACCCTGCAGCAGACCCAGGACATGCTGGAGGGATTATATCTTTCAGCTGGCATATGAATGCCTGGGAATTTCCCAGGAAGAGTTAGAATCCGCAGTTGGGGGCAAGGAAGTCTGGGGCTGACCCGCTTGTCCCATTGCTGTTGTAACCCTTTCATAAAATGAGATGGGAAATGGATTAAGTTTATTTAGTTAAAGCATAACAAAACAAAACACAATGAAATTTGATATTAATTTTCACAACTTTTTAAAAAATAAATTCAAGGGTTTCCTGTGAGTTCTGGGAAAATAATGATTGAAAAGTTTATTTAACGACAGATTAACTGAAAGACAATATTTTTCTGCACTGACATAAAGATATGGTGGGAATGTGTTTGCATTTTTAAACCTTATTCATTTGTTTTTTTTTTGTTTTTGAAGCTATTTTAATGTTATTTGGTGACATCATGGTCTCTACTATTAGATGTAATCTTTTTATGATTACTACCATTTTGCATGTCTGATTGCTGTAATGCTGTATGTTTTGCTAGGCATGTGACACATTTACAGTACTTTGTGCCTCACAACATCATCTGGGCCATGGTCAGTCACATTGAGTAGTGTCTTTTGGAACAATTCACAAATTAAACAAAATAATAAATCCTACTTGATTCTTGTTTAGTTTTTTGAATGTTTCTCTTTTGACCATTTTTGGTAAATATTTGGATCTGATTAAAGATCATTCAACCTGTAGTGAAACAGACAACTACCTGATAATTGACATCCATGATCAAAGTAACAAATGAAGAAGGGGCCTGAGTTGCCTTGAAAGCTTGCATTTTGTCATCTTATTAGTTAGCCAATAAAAGGTGTCATTTTGCTTGACTTTTCTCTACATTCATAATGGCTAACACGGTACAACATCTTAGTTCTAAGGAAAGAGAAAAACTTTTTGTTAGTTTGAAATTTACCATTAAGTTTCTAACTTTGTCTCGATGCTCTTGTTGAAGTAATTTTAAAGCAACAATCTGGATCCACTGTACTAATTCCTTTCATAATTTTAATACATGTCCCCTCTTAATTTCCTTTTGCTTTAACTGAAAAAGGCTCAACTCCTTCAATCTTTCCTTATCGCTCAATGCCTGCAGTCCTGAAATCAGCCTTGTCGCTCTTCCTGGAGTTTTTCTATAACCTGGAGACCAAAACTGCACACAGTACTCCATGTGAGTCCTCATCAGCGAGTTATAAAGCTTGATCATAACCTGCTTTAACTTGTACTCCACACATCAGGGTGCTATATATTCTAACATTCTGTTAGACTTCTTAATGGCTTCTGAACATTGCCTGGAGGTTGATAGTAATACCTTGACTATCACTCCTAAATCCTTCAAGATTATTTTCAAGATTCAGACCTCTCATTGTATACTCATATCTAACAGTTCTACTCCCTTCTTGTAATACTTTACATTTACTTACGTTAGATTTCATCAGTCACAAATCTGCCCAAACCAGTATGTTACCCAAGTCATTCTATAATGATTCAATGGATTACCTTCACCTAGCTTGGTATCATCTGCAGACGTAACCAACTTGTTGTATATATTCCTGTTTAGATCATTTAAATATATTTTAAAAAGCTGCGGCCCCCAGCATTGACCCTTGAGGGACACCATTCATAACATCACCTAATTCTGATAAGGTTCCTTGTACCATAACCTCTGCTTCCTCTGTTTGGCTAATTCTGCTCTCATCTCACACAGCTCTTTGAACTCCCATGATTTTTATGTTGATGTCCAGTCTCCCATGTTGGACTGTATCACATGCTTTCTGAAAGTCAAGATAAAAACATCAAATGCACCACTCTGATCCAAGGTTATTATAGTTTTGCCTTTTTATATTAGTTTTTGTTTCTAAATTTTTTCCGACCTTACTTGGAAATTCAGTTTAGTTTTAGTTTTCCTTCATCGTGTATTTTTGGTTTTAGTTTAGTTTTTATTTTACAAAGACATTTCTATTTTATTTTTATATATATTAGTTTCAGTTTTAGTTTTAGTAATTATGGTACGGCTAAAGAGCTACTATGGAGTTTAGTTTTTGCGTCACAATGAGACAGAAGTGTACACTTAATGGGTTTGGATATAATATGAGTTTAATGTTAGTGGAAGCTTACTACACTACACAACACAGTTTACTATTTTGTTTTGTTTTTGTCTGATAAAAACAAGCATAATCAAAAGCAGATACTGAACATGAACAGTTTTACACAATTTTATGATTTTTAAAATATTTTCTATGTCATTTGTGCTGAACAAATCTGCTCTGACTGTTGACATTTTTTCTTTTCCTTTTATTGCCCAGAATGGGCCAATTTGTAATGAAATTTAGGTGAATTTTAAGGTGTGAAGGTTTTTTACTCTAAATGTCTACAGCACACAACATATCCTGCTCCAATGTCAAAGTGCTTATAATGAATTCCTTCAATATTGCATTCAAAAATCTCAAATACCAGGCTTTGTTATTTTCTACCAGCCATATTCATCTCTGATTCCATCTCAGGCACAAACAATTTATAGACAGAATTTTGCCACCTGCAGGCCTGGAAAGATATAAAAAATGAGAAAACAGATTCTATTGTGTTCTGACAGGTGTTACTATGAAAATCACGGGGGCTAAGGAAGAACAAGGCTCTTAGGCTTGAATGAGTGTGCAGACCCCACCTAGCTGTATTGAGGGAAAGAAAGAAAAACAAGCATGTAGTGTGAAGGTTAGGGGCAGTGAGACTTGAATAGCCCACCATAAGAACAGTAAACCCATAATGAGCAGAGCAAGAGCACAAAACGACAGAGATAGCATCTGAGATTAAGAACAATATATACATTATGTAAACCTGTTTATCCAGAGCAGGATCACAGGAACCTGGAGCCCACCCAAGCAGGTTTGGATGGAAGGCAGGAAAAATCCTTGGTATGCAATATGAATGATATGACTGATGTTAAGAACAAAAAGAATATGAAAATTTTTAACTATCTATTTTGAGAGAGAGAGAAACATTGAAAAAATGGGGGCAGATATTTTAAAACATAATTCTGCTACTGGATTATTTTCATAGTATCAGGTATATTGAACTGTGAATATGAACTAAAAAAGATAAATTAATAAATATAGAATAAATACAAAAACAGATTATTAGTATGGTCAGCTTTTCACCACTTGGCAGACTCGCTTCCCCCACCTACATGTAGTTCAGTAGAGACATTGCCAACTCAGGGATTTTACAAAGTTTGCATTGCTTCATTGTTAAACTATGTTTTTAAAGCAAAAGTGATTAGTCAGCAACAATATGCTGATCTTGTATGATGACATTGTCAGTCTCTCGATCAGTGCCGTTTTATTTTCAAAAATCGGGAGTGGTCTCCCCTAGACTTTCTCATGTACTCAGATATGGGGATGGATATTTGAGAAGTAAACCTCAAGACAATGATTATATCATGTAAATTAAAGAACCATCAATAACAAATCAAATCAAATTAATAATATATTGAACAATTATTATAAAAGTAAAGTTGATTAAATCAGACTCTGCAGCTGCATGAATAAAAAAAAATTGAGTATGTGTTCAGGTAAAGTACCACTTCTGGTTGATGGATTTGGCCCAAAAGTTAATACAGATCTACAATTCTGGGGTAACAACCACATGTCAAATTTCATCAATCTATCTAGTTGCGTTTTTGAGTTATCGTATTTACACACACACAGACATAATTCCAAAAAACGGTATTTTCAGACTGAGGAAGGTCTAAAACATCAAAATTCATCAAAATCTCAAGAACTAATGATGATTACTATACTTTCTCTATACTTTGTATGCGAAGTGGCAGGTGAATTACTGTCAACAAAAAGCAGGCACCTGAGAAATAAACTGAAACGTTATTCACTCGTGATTTTTCTGTCCATATGGTAAAGATTTTGTTGACCACCACATTCCAGTTTCAGGCGTTTGAATTACATCTTGATATACAACAAGTGCAAAGAAAGGCGTCACGTAAATTGCTTTCTATTCCACATGCTTTACCCGTGTATTCAGCTTGCTCTGTCACTGCAAATGCTGTCTGAACACCCGGCCACCTTCACCAGCCGCCGTTCACTGGATGAATACGTGCAGGCGGCTCATGGTGGATGACTTTCAGTTTTAGAGTTAAAAGTTATAAGGGTTAAAAACTAACAGCAAGAATATTCATTCAAAAATGAAAACTAAAATTATTTTTGTAAATTATTATTTTATTTCAGTTAGTCTTTGCAGCTACTTTAATAGTTTCGATTAGTTTTAGTTTTTCATTTTGGTTTTGTTAATTATTTTATTTCAGTTTACAAAAATGTTTTTTTAATAATAGTTTCAGTTTTGATTTTAGTTTTCGTTAACTATAATAACCTTGCTCTGATCATATTATTTTGTTACTTCAGCATAGAATTACAGCACATTAGTGAAACACAACCTTCCTGTCTGAAATCTCCAGTTCTTGTCATGTATTGCTCAATCTTTTCCTTAATAATTCCTGTATACTGTATATATAAACAAAAATAAAAAATAGCCAAATGTTATTTTCAAGGATGTGGATAATTAAAGAATTTATATAGCGTGCTGATGTTTAATAAAAAAATATGTTGAAACTGAAATAATGCCCAATTTTTTTACAAGGACATGAATAATTAAAGGATAACTTTATATAAAAACCTCATTAAAAGAAGGAGGTGTTCATAGTAATTAGATCTGTCAAAGTAAAGCATGTGTTTTCATTTTCTTTGAAGTTTCTGGCATTTTACTTTTGGTATAATGCTGACTTTGAGGCTCTTAGCGACATACAACTTATACTGAAGTTATTTTTGTGTCATTTTAGCAGTTCTATTGGAAATGCATGTGGTTGCTTAAACTGTTTTTCCATTAAAAATATTTTTTATCTGTACCATATGGTAATTTCCATAATTAGACATTGTTATTAAACAACCTATGAGATAAACAATAATTTAAATTAAATCAACCTTTGCCTACTAATCTATAATTTTTTGAGGGAAAGGAAAAAAAGTGATTGAGAGGAGCTGAAATATTTTGAAAGTAATATAATCCACTTCTCTGTGCCTTTTCTATGCTTTCATGCTTTTTTGTACAAGTCTCGATTATAAAGGAGGATGAATGGATGTCTTAATGATAACTACATTCCAGTTCCTCTGACCTGCCTTACAAATTATTTTATTGCAGTAAATGTTACTATAATATTACATTAAATTCACAGACTCACTTAACACTAGAATTCCCGAAGCCTACAAAAAAGCTCATAATCCCGGCTCACCTTAAATCCTTTCACACCCCTACCATCAGCGTCTTTTGTTTTGTAAACGTGTCAAGCAGAAGCAGCCAGCTGTTCCATCCTCCACCTTGAAAGAGCTCAGCTCGCAGGCAAATTGTTCTCCCAGCTCAAGCCAAGGCCCCTTATCTGCATGTGAGATCTGGAGTTGTATAGGGTAAATAATACAGTATATCATTATTTGGAATGCATGCATTTCATGTGTGTTCCGTGTCTACGAAGATGTGGGTAAGTGTAAGATGAAAGGAAATACAAGAAATGCAACAAATGCTGAACACATACCTAAAGCAGAAACTTTTTCCATGTTATATTAATAATGACGAGAAGTGTATAATGTTTGAAGACTTTAGTCCAAATATCAAATAAACATGTGCACTTTTATTTAAGAATATAACCAAAGAAAAAAAAAGCATTTGATTTAAATGTGGCTGTCAATGAGTTCAAAACTCAAGCTCAAATGTCAATTGACAGTGAGTTTACATGTATTCTTGAATGTTGCAGAGGTAAGAACTGCTGCTTTATAACCCAAAGGTTCAGGGATTGAGACAGAGACCTCTGCGTTTTGAGTAGTGAGCCGCTATTATTATTATTATTGTTATTATTATTATTTCTACAATATAATAAAAACATACATTTGATTTGAGTCTGTAACACCTGGTGTAAATTTTAGCTGCTTGTATAAGTGAGTGCTTGTTTTTTTATTATTCAGTTTTATTCTCTCAGTGACGTTCATGTGGTACAACGAACTTGCCTCTCCCTCTCTGAGTTGATGGCATTTATCTCCATTCTTTACACAAGAGCAGCTCTGTGGTTGATGCCTGCTCAAAACTATTTCTTGTACTGGCCATCAAAGATATGATGTCCTGCTGCTGCTATCAGACTGGACAAAGGCAGGACTGTAGCAACAGTCAGCTTCTTCTTTCACCCGGATCTTCGTAGACACGGCACACACATGAAATGCATATATTCCAAATAACGACATACTGTATTGTTTACCCTATACAACTCCAGGCACCTCATACGCAGATAAAAAGCCTTGGCTTGAGCTGGGAGAACTTTTTGCCCTGCAAACTGAGCTCCAGCAAGGAGGGGGATTAGGCTGCTTGCTGCTTGTGCTGAACGACACATTTACAACACAAAAGTCGCTGACGGAGAGGTGCAAAGGGATTTAAGGTGGGCTGGGGTTATGAGTTTTTTTCGTAGGCTTCAGGAATTCTAGTGTTATTCCAATGCTGGGTCACAAGGTCCCACAGGATATCCCAGCAACACATGGTGCAAGGCAGAAAAGAACCCTACGCAGGGTGCCAGGCCATCAGAGGACTCACTCACTTGCGTCAACAATGAAACCTGTAATTTAGACGAGCCAAATAACCTAACCAGTACTTCTTTAAAAACCAGAATAGACATAAAAATATTCATATTTAAATTAATAAACAATTCTTGACAAACTCAATAGACTAGTTTTGTTTCAGAAGTGGAAAGTAGCAAGCTTTGAACAAGCTAAAATGTGATACAAAATCCCCTTTGAAAATTTTGGAAAGAATATGTATGTGACTGTGCCAAGTGGGCAATTCAGGAAGGAGTTATGTGGATAATAAGACTAGAAATGACAGTTGTTCTATTTTGTCTGCTCAGTCGGTGGCAGTTGTCACACACACAAACCAAGGGAGCAGCTTTCTGGCTTTCATCAGGTAATGAAAACAAGGAAAGATAAGGATGGGACACAGTCTTTAATGACTCCTGTTCTGTTCACCCAGAGCTCTTGTCTTAGCACCCCAACACCTTTACAGTCTCTGGTCTTTTACTTTTGCATAGTGAAAATGTTTTTTTCTTTATAGTGTGAATAATTTGATGACTTATAAAAAGTGGTAATAGAAGATTCACAATGTTAAAAAATGATGGGGACATGTCCTCTAATGTACCCAGTGGACATGATTACATTGTATATGCAGACTCATAAAATACAGGACCTTCTGAATGTATTCAGACCTCTTCACTTTTATCATGTTTTACATCGTATTTTTATTGTTTTTTCCCTCATTAAACAATACCGTATACCCAAGAATAACAAAGCAAAAAGAAGATTTTAGAAATGTTTACAAATTTATCAACAATTAATAACTGAAATTTCACACTGACACATTCAGAGCTTAGGTGGGGCATTAAGTCCAGCTGGGAGACCTCTTGGGTCTGACGCGACAAGCTTTGCACACCTTGATTTGGTGGTTTTCTGCCATTTTTCTCTGCAGATCCTCTTACGCTCTGTAAGGCTGAATGGAGAATGTCAGTGGACAGCTTTTTTCAAGTTTCTCCAGAGATGTTTGAGTAAGTTTAAGCCAAGGCTCCAGCTGGATCACTCAAGAACATTCATGGAGCTGTCCCAAATCTGACTTCTTTGTTGTCTTCGCTTTGTGCTAAGGGTCATTGACTTGTTGGAAGGTGAACCTTCAGCACACTCTGAAGTCCAGAGCCCTCTAGAGCAGGTTTTCATTCAGAATATTGCCCTACTTTGTTCCATTCGGCTTTCCCTGACTAGTCTCCCAGTCCCTGCCGCTTAAAAACAACCCCAAAGCATGATGCTGCAAAAACCCTGCTTCATCGTTGGAATGGTATTGCACAGGTAATGTGAAGATATTAATTTTTTCCAGAGGTGATGCTTAGGAATGAGGCCAGACAGTTCAATCTTGATTTCATCAGATTAAAGAATTACATTTCTTATAGTCTGAGAATCCTTTAGTTGCCCTTTTGCAAATTTCATGCAGGCTAATATGTGCAGTGGGATTGGCACTCCAGCCACTGTAAAAAACCTGACACTGTTCCATTCCATTCGAACTAGTGTGTTGCTGAGGTGTCACCTATTGCATGGCTGAACTTGGGTCCTAATTTGAGATCTTAAGGTGGTTCGTCATGTGGTGGGTACGGCAACGTACTGTATCAGTGTATGCTCCTAACCTAACCTTTCACGTGTTGTCTGACCACTCGGCCATAAACCCCAAATTAGTGGAATGTTGCAGTGATGGTTATCTTCCTGAAAGATTCTCACATATCTATGCAGATTCTCTGAAGCTCAGCCACAGTGACCATTGGGTTCTTGTTCACCTCTTTTACCCAGGCTGCATTCCCCCCTATTGTTCAGCTTGGCCAGCTCCAGAATGATTAAGACCTTTGAAGGCCATTGGGAACCTTCAATGCTGCAGGAATTTTTTTGTAGTCTTACCCATATCTGTGCCTTGAACAATCCCATCTTTAATCTCTGCAGGCAATTCCTTCAACCTCATGACCTGGTTTTTGCTGGTTTTTAAAACGATTTATAAATCGTTTGCAACTAGTGCAGCATGCAGCTGCTAGAATCCTAACTAGGAAAAGAAAATCCGAGCACATTTCTCCAGTTTTGATGTCACTACACTGGTTACCTGTGTCATTCAGAATCTATTTTAAAATACTGCTTATTGTTTACAAAGCCTTAAATAATCTCGCTCCATCTTATATATCGGAAAGTCTGACACCTTATATTCCAAATCGTAACCTTAGATCCTCAAATGAGTGTCTGCTTAGAATTCCAAGAGCTGAACTTAAAAGAAGTGGTGAGGCAGCCTTCAGCTGTTATGCACCTAAAATCTGGAATAGCCTGCCAATAGGAATTTGCCAGGCTAATGCAGTGGAGCACTTTATAAAACTGCTAAAAATTCATTAATTTAACATGGCTTTCTCATAACTTTATTTTAAATTAATCCTGATGCTCTGTATATTCAATTAATAATTAATTAATTAATAATTAATTCATTCATTCATTGTGGTCAGCAACACAGGAGCGCCACAAGGGACTGTACTTTCTCCGGTCCTGTTCAGCCTATATACATCGGACTTCCAATACAACTCGGAGTCCTGCCATGTGCAAAAGTTCGCTGATGACACTGCTATCATGGTCTGCATCAGGAATGGGCTGGTGGATGAGTACAGGGACCTAATCAATGACTTTGTTAAATGGTGCGACTCAAACCACCTACAACTGAACACCAGCAAAACCAAGGAGCTGGTGGTGGATTTTAGGAGGCCCAGACCCCTCATGGACCCCGTGATCATCAAAGGTGACTGTGTGCAGATGGTGCAGACCTATAAATATCTGGGAGTGCAGCTGGATGATAAATTAGAGCTGGGGAGGCAGCATTAAGAGGAAAGACGCCTCACGCCTGGACAAACTGGTGAGGAAGGCAGGCTCTATTGTTGGCATGGAGCTGGACAGTTTAACATCTGTGGCAGAGCGAAGGGCGCTCAGCAGGCTCCTATCAATTATGGAGAATCCACTGCATCCACTAAATAGTATCATCTCCAGACAGAGGAGCAGCTTCAGCGACAGACTGCTGTCACTGTCCTGCTCCATTGACAGATTGAGGAGATCGTTCCTCCCCCAAACTATGCGACTCTTCAATTCCACCCGGGGGGGTAAACGTTAACATTTAACATTATACAAAGTTATTGTCTTTTTTTCACCTGCATTATCATCATTCTTTAATTTAATATTATTTATTGTATCAGTATGCTGCTGCTGGAAAATGTGAATTTCCCATTGGGATTAATAAAGTATCTATCTATCTATCTATCTATCTATCTATCTATCTATCTATCTATCTATCTATCTATCTATCTATCTATCTATCTATCTATTATCATAACTATTCATGGTGGCTCCAAAATCCGTACTAACCCCTACTCTCTCTTCTGTTTCTTTTAACGGTTTTCTGTGGTGGTGATCTGCGCCACCACCACCTAATCAAAGCACCATGATGTTCCTACATTGATGGATTAAAAGCCAGAAGTCTACATGACCATCATCATCAAGTCCTTCCATGAGAACCCTAAATACAAAGAGGACTGTTCATTAATGTTAGGTAGAATGCCCAGAGGGGGCTGGACGGTCTCATGGCCTGGAACCCCTGCAGATTTTATTATTTTTTTCTCCAGCCGTCTGGAGTTTTTTTGTTTTTTCTGTCCTGCCTTGCCATTGGACCTTACTCTTAATGTATGTTAATTAGTGTTGTCTTATTTTAATTCTTACTTTGTCTTTTTTCTCTTTTCTTCATCATGTAAAGCACTTTGAGCTGCATCATTTATATGCAAATGTGCTATATAAATAAATGCTGTTGTTGTTGTTGTTGCTCTGTTACACATTGTCAAGTGTGGGACCTTCTATAGGCAGGTGTGTGCCTTTCTTAATCATATGCAACCAAATGGACTCCAAAGAAAGTGTAGAAACATCTCAACAATGATCGATAGAATGGAATGCAGCTGAGCCAGAATTCAAGAGTCATAGGCAAGGGTCTGAATACTTATGTCAATGGGATATTTCAAGGTTTTATTTATAATAAATTAGCAAACATTTCTAAAATCCTGTTTTCGCTTTGTCATCCTGGAGTATTGAGTGTTACTTGAAGAGGGGAAAAATGAATTTAAATGATTTCAGCACAAGGTTGCAACATTACAAAATGTGAAAAAGGTTAAGGGATCTGAATACTTTCCGAAGGCATTGTAGATAAAAGAATGAATGATGGAAGTGAATAAAGTGTAATTAGGTTTAATTTTTATGACTATGCATTTTCTTACTCCAACACGGAGCACACATTATTAGACATTGTTTGAGGTTTATCTTGATAAAGTAATATGACTAGTTGTTAAGTAATAGAGGCATATAAAAGTAAGTAAATGAGAGTGATAAAAATGTAGAAGCCTACAGAGTAATTGTGATTACTCAAAATTTGGTTCTAAAAGTGACCTTAGTGGACTAAGTCTCTTGCAGAAAGTGATACACTTTGCATTATGTATCCTCAGATAAATCTTTGTGACGTGACCTGCTAATATGGCATGGGTCAAAGGTGACCTTAAATCATTTGTGGAGCATGGCCTAGACACAGACAGGCGGACACCGATGGTTCACCCAATACACGTTTATTATACATTATATATTTACAAATAAGTGCACACACAACCCAGTCTAGGCCTTCCTTCTCTATGCCTTCCTAAGGTCCGTCTCCACTCCTGTCCTCCGAGCTCTGTCCTGCTACTCTCCCGACTCCAGCCATCGAATGGAGGGAGGCGGCCCCTTTTAAGCTCACCCGGACGTGCTCCAGGTGCCTCCCGATAACCTTCTGTGGGCACTCCCAGGTGTGGCGGAAGTGCCGGCTGTGCAGCCGGAAGCCCTCCGGGTGTCCCTGGTCTTCTTCCCCCCAGCACTTCTGGGTGTGGCGGAAGTGTTAAGGGCCAGGGCTCCACAGGCATTGGGCGGTGACCATGGGCCCCTATAGGGTTGAGCTTCTAAGCTCTGTTCCTGTGGTCCCCAAAGCCACCAGGGTGGTCACCCCCTCGTGGTTGTAAGCCCTCCTCCGGTCCTTCTGGGTGTTCCGGCTAGATACCACCCCCAGCCACTTGCCACACACTATAAAAATAACACAAAACAAGAACACAAGAGACTGCCTGACTTGGCCTTTTCACCCCTTGTGTTTTACAAGGCAGAAATACATTAGTACAGTAAGGTTAATAGGCACCTTGAAAAAATCCCATGAAAAAAATCATGTGAAGTTTGCATTGAGAAAAAGGTCAGACAAGTCTGTCATGCAATGGGTTGCAGTCGTCATCAAACCCTGAAGCAACGTTTATAGACTTCAAAGCAAAGAAAGAGTGATTATGTACTCCCAGGTGAGTGGAAGGAATTGGTGAAACTGGTTATGCAGTAGAATGTTTTAGTGGAAGTATAAATATGTCAAAGCTGCAACCAGATGTTACTGAAAAACTAAAGTTTTCACTTGTTCTCTGAATTGTGTTCCACAGAAGTACTCTAGCTATCGTCCTTAAGATTAAACCAGAAGAATATTGTAGTTAATAATTTGTTGAATTAATTCATGCATTATTGTTTTCTCCCATTGGGGGTCAAATAAGTGCATACAGTTACTATTATAAAGATAGAAAAACTATAGTTAAAGATAGAAAGCAGCCATGAACTTGCGATGTCTGAATATTAAGAGCCCTCAGATGTAGTCTTTTATCTGCATAACTTAAATAGGAGACCCCCAGCCTTTGCCAAGCAGGTTATGCTTATGAACTCTGTGATTCCTGGTGATATCAGCTGAGTTCTTTCTCTCTCACTCAGTCCCCATCATACTGCACGACTCTGCCGCACCACACGTGGCTCCTTGCCCTCTGTGTGGAGTCCTTGCCGATTGTTTTATGCCAGATCCTAGGCCCTCTATTACCTTTACTCTTTCTGACTTTGTCCTTTTCTTTCTGTCAACATCCTCCCTAGTTAGCTAATTGTTTTCGTCAAAGGGGGTATTTTAGCAGATATATTTGCAACCTTTTACCCTTCCTGACACTATAGTTGCCTTTTTTATGACCAGCAAAGACGGCAGTGAAATTATTCTATATGAAGGCCACAAGAGTTCTTCCAGTATCGATTATGACATGTAAATTCATATTGACAACTAAAATTTTCACTTGTTCAGCTTCTTCATTTCCCATGAGGAGATTCGATCTTATCCCAGCAGCATTGGTAAAAAAGGGGGAACAAACTGAATTAAAAGCCAGTAAAAAAAAACATCTGCTGGGTCGAATTAGAGTTGCCAACTAATTCTAATACAATGCTAACTAAGTATCTATCTATCTATCTATCTATCTATCTATCTATCTATCTATCTATCTATCTATCTATCTATCTATCTATCTATCTATCTATCTATCTATCTATCTATCTAAGAGTCGCTTAACATATACATCTTCGGAACATGACTGAAAATCTGAATACCTGGTAAAAGTTCAAATATACACAAGGATAACTTACAAACTACAGGGAGAGCAACTGGTTGAAAATAAAAACTAGGTCCCTACAGGTAACCATTGCACTACCATGATGTTTTTGCCAGAATATTTTTCTCATCATTTTTCCATCATCAAGCTGACATTGCATACTCTAATTAGTGGGTGAAAAAGCAGCTATTCTTCTTTTTATGTGACCTCGAAGCAGCACTGCAGGGCACATAACGTTTATTCTGCAAAAATGAGCTAGTCTCACGCCCCTATTATAGTCTTTCATCTCATCACCTATGATAAATGATTTATAATGAGACATAAAAAACAATTACATTTTCTTGTTTATTGAAAGGCAGGTGGGAAAAAAGCAAAGAAAAAAAGACGTAAAAAGATTTTCGGCCACAGTTGTTGGTATATGTTACTTGACACCATACTCAGTGGGAAGACTAATGTGTCCTTAGTGGGTGCTTGCTTGACATAACCCCATCTACCTCTACAAACAAGAATCTGTCTCTTCCATCTCCCAGGTTGTCAGTCTCCTGAACAATTCACATCAGCAAAAGAACTGGGCGAAGTGTCTGCTGATGTTTTATTTTGTTTTCAGTTGGGGAGAGAACATACAGGTAAGGTAGATTTCGTCTCATAAGCACCACTTTGGAGTACAGTCTTCATAGGAGTTGGTACACCATTGTGCCAAAAACTATGTGGATATCAGACAACCACACTTATTTAATCTTGTGGGACATCACATTGTTAAACCATGGACATTACTGTGGAGTTGCTTCTTTTTATGACAATAATAGCTTCCATTCTTCTGGGAAGGCTTTCCAGAAGATTATGGAGGGTGTCTGTGGGAATTTATATCCATTCAGCCAAAAGAGCTTTTGTGAGGTCAGGTACTGATGTAGGAGAAGAAGACCTTACTTGCAATTTTTTATTCTGATTCATCCCAAAGGGGGTTGGTAGGGTTGAGGTTAGGGCTCTGTGCAGGTCCCTCAAGGTCCACCATGTCTTTTTGGACCTAGGTTTGCACACAGCAACACAGTCATGCAGGGGCAGGAAAGGGCTTCCCCAAACTGTTTACACAAAGTTAGAAGAGTTCAATTATCTTAAATGTCTTGGTATGCTGTAGCATTAACAGGACCTTTTACTGGGACCAAGGAGCCTAGGCCAAATGCTGAGAAACAGCCCTAGACCATTATCGCTTCTCCATCATACTTTACAGTAGTCAATATGCCATTTGGAAGGTCATATTCTTCTGGCATCCTCCAAACCAACAGACCGCCAGATAGTGAAGCGTGATTCATCACTCCAGAGAAGACATCTCCACTGGTCCAGAGTCCAATGATGACATGTCTCACATGACTCCAACCAATGCTTGTGTGGAGCTGCTCAGCAATGGAAACTCATCCCATGAAGCTCCCGATGCACAGTTCTTGAGTATGGAACTCACTTCCGCGTAATGCAACAGAGGATAGGCAATTTTTGCACATCATGCCCTTCAGAACTCAGTATTCACAGTCTGTGAGTTTGTGTGGTCTGCTATGCTGCTTCGTGTTGACCGTGGCAGATCTAGAAGAGAAGAAATTTCATGTGCTGACTTCTGACAAACATGGCATCCTATGACAGTGCCACATTTAAAGTCACTGAGCTCTTCAGTATGACCCATTCTGCTGCCAATGTTTGGATGTCAATGGAGAGTTCATGGCTATGTTCTTGATTTTATGCTGTAAGATGCTAGGGGTCACTGTTGCCTTTTTTAGCCCAACAGACAGACACTCTGAAAATCACCAAGAAGGTTTTTAATTCTTTTCTTCTGGTTTGTAGTGCCCAAAAGCACCTCCGCCACTATTCACAGGCAACAAAGCAATAATAAGCACAATAATCATCACAAATCTCTCCTCCCAGCAAGATCTGTCACACTCCTCCCAACTCCAGCTCGCTCATTGGGTCTCCAAAAGTCCTTATATAGTCATTGACCTGGACATGCTTCTGTCCTTCCACCCATGTGACTGGCTCACACTTCCGGGTTAGATGGAGAATTGGCTTTTTCTCCAGCCCGGAAGTACTTCAGCGCTCCCGTCCTCGTGACTTAGGAGTACTTCCGGGCTGTGAATGAGGAATAGCTCGTCCAGTCCTCTCACAGCTCCTCCTGGCAGCACCCACGGTACTTAACCGGGCTGAGAAACCGCACTCTAAGTCCCAGGATGCCCAGCAGGAATCCGGGGCACCGTTACACTCCAGGGGAGCTGCCATCTAGTGTTTTGGGGGAAGCAGTGTCCTGGAAAAGCTGCCTTTCCCCCATCCTTCCATCCCAGAGGCATCCCGACCGGGATGAGCTTCCGGCCATCTGCCACAATGCACATGTTAACAATGTGTGTGGCTACAACACCTGAACTCAGCAATTTGGAGGGGTGTCCATATTCTTTTGTCCACAGAGTATAGATGGTTCAATTTATGACACTCTACATGAGAGTGGTAAAACTCAAGAATAAATATCTTGTATCTGCACTGCTTTCCTATTCTCCCTCCTTTATATCCAACCTCCTGCACTTTATTTGCTGAACTCACTCACTGTTAATGGAGAATGCCAAGCTCACCCTCCACAGAAACACCTCGCTTCAACCATAATGACTGATGGCCGTCTATTTCAAAGAGCACGAGTTTAATCTTCCAGGGCAAAGGAAGTTCCTTCCAAATTCTAAGACCAATCCAGTAATCGTGTTAGGTCAGTAGGGGTCAACAATTCTTTAGAAGCACTCTGTTTAATTTTGAAAGGCATCTGTTCACTTCTGTTAAATAAGGGTGCTAAGTAAACATGCCCACATGTGAAATGTGGAGATGCAAAGGATAACAAACTATAAGCATGTAAGGATCTTTTTGACCTTAAACAATTAACCTGAATGACAAAGACACCTCTTTAAATGTCCAGCATGCTAGAGATCAGCAGCAAGAGCCATTATTATATACACTGTTTATAACTTACCTCCATCATACGTTTTTTTCTACTTTTATTTTGCTTCTTTTACATTCTTTTTAGTTTTGTTTTTTTTTTTTATATATAAAATTAGTTTCTGCATTTATTTTTATTTGAATAACAGTTAGGTATTGGTAAAAAAGAGACAAAGATCCAGAAAAAGGTTTCAGCAACATAATAGTCTTATCAGAGTCCGCAACTGAACTAGCAAAACACAAATCATGGTAGCTTTATATAGGGTAATCAGGAGGGGGCGTGTTTTGAGGGGTGGAGTCAGGAGTGAGGTCAGAGGTAGAGACAGGAGTGAGGTCAGGCGGGATTTCCTTCAGAAGGTCTGCAGAGGATGCAGAAGAGGTGCAGGTGTGTATCTTCAACCCCTGGTCTATCATAAAGATATCTTTAGTTAAGCACATCGACTGCCTCCCATGCGCACGTGCATGACAGTGTGTTGAATTTGCTTGATATCTTTTTCCTGAACATCTTCATCCTGAACCTCCATTGCCTGGACACAACATCAGATTGCGAGGGAGCTTATTCTGAAAGTCACACAATATGAAATGATTAGCATGACGCTTTAAATACTGGCAGCATGTATACATCTCTGTCTGAGTTAGTGGATAAATGAAGCAAAAAAACTCTTTGTGTGTGCGTGAAGTGTTTTTTAAATTTCCCAGATCCTGACTTTTGACTTTTTTTTTTTTTAACTTCGATCCTTGGCTTGCATTTTTCATTAGATGAAAAATAGGTTTGATTCTTGGTTTTGACTCTCTGGCTTGTTTAGCATTTTCTCTTCTGGGACCTCATTTATAAAACTTTGTGCAGCTTTGATTGTGAAAATATGCACACTCCAAAAAACAGGTAAATGCTTACGCCAAAAAAAAAAAATCAGATTTATAAAACTTGACGTATGCACATTTCTGCGCAATTTACCTTTATAAATCACAATCATTTTGCAAATGTCCATTCATAAACGTGTCTAATCAAACTTACGCATATGCAATCACGATGCTGAAGACATTTACTGGCTAGTTGAGCAGCCTCCCTTCTGACACCACCTGCATTCAAGAGTATTTGGCTGTACTCTGCAAAAGACTGTGCAAGATCATGCGCAGCATAACAGTGTCTCTCCTCTGCATTCTTGGGGTCCATGAAAGGTGTAAGGTGCCACCGTCTGAGTGGGTAGTCACTATGACCTGGAACATGTAACATGGTGATTGCTTTTACAATGAATAGTACAGGCCATATGAAAACACTGAGGGTATAGCCAGTTACCTTACCAACATGCCAGCTACAACATACAGCACCAGTCACGTCTGCCAAAGCTAGTTTTCCATAAAATAAATGAATCACAGGTTGACCCAGGCCACGAAGACATGATATTTGTCAGTCTCATCATGGCATCACAGAGGGTTTCTATGTTAATGGAATATACCTGCTTACAGTTAACAAAAGCAGCTCCATCATTGGTTATTGCAATATGAGTGCTGTAAATTGTCTCTGATTACATTTGCAAGCCGTACACAGCTGCAAATTGGTTTGTTACGTTGGCAAAAACATGTTATGTTTATGTATGTGCACTTACACCATAAAAATAGGGAACTCTTCAGTCAGCTAATGGCTTCCAGAACATGGGGCATAATGGAGTGAAGATTTGCTGAGTTATTCCTGACCTGTTGGGCAGTTACCTGTGAAGTGACAACAGATAGCCGATATTAACTGATGAAGCAACAAAAACGTTCTTCACACCTAATACACAGCACTGGCTGTCTAAAAAGGGAACTGAAATAGAGTTTGTGCATTAAATTCAGCACTTTTGAGGTTTAATATGCTTGTCACATCAGTGCACATTATAATAATGACTCTGTGATTTGAATTATTGTATGTGTGAGTCGTCATTTAGCTGGTCTGACTGCATTTCCCTACTTGATCAAAGTTGTTGTCTTTTCCCAGTTTCTCTGAAATGTTGCACATGCATTGGTCAGAGTTGCCATAAATATATGCACGTATTTTTTTTGTTATAAATCCCGACATTTGCATGGGAAGTTTCATATGCACATTTCGAGTCTCAGTTTGTATGTATGCAAGCTTTATTAACGAAGTCCCTGGTCAATTCCATTCATTCTATTTCCCTTTCCTATTGCTGGAGACTTATGTTTCATCTCCTGGTTGCTGACTTATAATGAGATTAGATAGGAGCCCCCTTGGACTATAATATTTGCTAATCTGTAGAGATAGTAGGGAGCAGGTTGAGGAGATCCTAGAGAGTTGGAGATATGCTCTAGAGAGGAGAGGAATGAAGATCAGTAGGAACAAGACAGAAAACATGTGTGTAAATGAGGGGGAGGTCAGTGGAAGGGAGAGGATGCAAGGAGTAGAGTTGGCGAAGGTGGATGAGTTTAAATACTTGGGTCAACAGTACAGAGTAATGGGGATTGTGGAAGAGAAATGAAGAAGAGAGTGCATGCAGGGTGGAATGGGTGGAGAAGAGTGTCAGGAGTGATTTGTGACAGATGGGTATCAGCAAGTGTGAAAGGGAAGATCTATAAGACGGTAGTGAGACCAGCTATGTTATATGGGCTTGAGACGGTGGCACTGAGCAGAAAACAGGAGACAGAGCTGGAGGTGGCAGAGATGTTAAGATTTGCACTGGGTGTGATGAGGATGGACAGGATTAGAAATGAGTACATTAGAGGGTCGGCTCAGGTTGGACGGTTTGGAGACAAAGTCGAGATTGCATTGTTTTCGACATATGCAGAGGAGAGATGCTGGGTATATTGGGAGAAAGATGCTAAGGATAGAGCTGCCAGGCAAGAGGAAAAGAGGAAGGCCTAAGAGAAGGTTTATGGATGTGGTGAGAGAGGACACACAGGTGATGGGTGTAACAGAGCGAGATGACGAGGACAGGAAGAGATGGAAAAAAATTATCTGCTGTGGCAACCCCTAACGGGAGCAGCTGAAATTGTAGATTGTAGATTTTTTCTCTTTCATAGAACATTATCCATATGTTTTGTGGTCCAGAACAGATTTGTATCTCTTCGGCCTTGCCTTCTCTCTTCTTTATTTCAAAACATTGTATTAACTCAGATACTTCATGATGTATGTACACAGGTTTAAATTGACACATGTTAGCTGGAGATATACTGGTTCCTTTTGTACCTCATTATTAACTGATGGCTGGTTAAGAAAATGGGCAACCATTAAAACCTCATTGTAGCGGTTTAAATAGGCAATTGAGGGTTGTGAATTGTAACAAGCTAACTAAAATAAACACAAAAAATTACAGTAATCCCTCCTCCATCGCAGGGGTTGCGTTCCAGAGCCACCCGCGAAATAAGAAAATCCGCGAAGTAGAAACCATATGTTTATATGGTTATTTTTATATTGTCATGCTTGGGTCACAGATTTGCGCAGAAACACAGGAGGTTGTAGAGAGACAGGAACGTTATTCAAACACTGCAAACAAACATTTGTCTCTTTTTCAAAAGTTTAAACTGTGCTCCATGACAAGACAGAGATGACAGTTCAGTCTCACAATTAAAAGAATGCAAACATATCTTCCTCTTCAAAGGAGCAAACAAATCAATAGGGCTGTTTGGCTTTTAAGTATGCGAAGCACCGCGGCACAAAGCTGTTGAAGGCGGCAGCTCACACCCCCTCCGTCAGGAGCAGAGAGAGAGAGAGAGAGAGAGAGATAGAGAGAGACAGATAAAAAAAATCAATACGTGCCCTTCGTGCTTTTAAGTATGCGAAGCACCGTTCAGCATGTCGTTTCAGGAAGCAGCTGCAGCTGCACAAAAGATAGCAACGTGAAGATAATCTTTCAGCATTTTTAGACGAGGGTCCGTATCGTCTAGGTGTGCGAACAGCCCCCCTGCTCACACCCCCCTACGTCAGTGCAAGAGAGAGAGAGAGAAAGTAAGTTGGGTAGCTTCTCAGCCTTCTGTCAATAGCGTCCCTTGTATGAAATCAACTGGACAAACCAACTGAGGAAGCATGTACCAGAAATTAAAAGACCCATTGTCCGCAGAAACCCGCGAAGCAGCGAAAAATCTGCGATATATATTTAAATATGCTTACATATAAAATCCGCGATGGAGTGAAGCCGCGAAAAGCGAAGCGCGATATAGCGAGGGATTACTGTATTGCTTTAGTAGTAAATAAATGGGTTCTAAAAATTAAATATTTAAATGGATTTTTAAAAATGTACTTAAAGCAAAATCTTGCAGTCACTGTGGAACTCCTGGACCAGAGCTGAGTACCTCTGATGTAGACCTGTCATCATGAAGACAATTTAGTACCAGTTTTTTGTATTCAGCAGACAAGACCAATGAGTTTCGATGACTGGTTCTGGAACAGAGCAGTCCACCTTCAACTTGTAGCTCTACCCACTTTTTAAAGGAGACACACATCGTTTGCCTTAGTTCAGTGGGTACTACTCTATTGGTCTCTGTAGCTCACTTTCAATTTCCACAATTTCCACAGGTCTACCGCATTAATAATTTCATGTGTAGCTGGTGGAACGAGCTGTCCACCTCCACTTGGAAGTTTGACACCATCACTGTGTTTAAGAATTGATTTATGACTCTCTTGTTCAGTGAATGTTTAGTTGTTAGGTTTTTATAATCTAGGAATTGTATCAAGGTTGCATTTTGCAACTGAGCGCTTCACTTGTGATTATCAATTTTATATCCTTGTTCTGTTACACTTGTTCCCAATTAGTCTCCAAGACTGATGTTTGCTCGATTTTGTTGACCTCTTTTGTAAATTCCTTAAGATATAAGAGTTTGTTAACCAGATAAATTTAAATGTAAGTGAATCATCTTCAACTCAGCATGTTCAGTAAGTGACAGGAGCTACAATCATTTTGATCTCGTGAGGCATCCAGTGTAGCAATCCAGGAAACATCTCTTTTCAGGTGTAACAGCCAATCTTAGAAAGTTAAAGTTTTGAGTTAAACTCATATTAATGTTTGCTTTATTTGAATAGAATATAATTTCTTCCATAGTCATAGATAATGGTATAGTTTTTTCCCCCTATAAGTTAGTAAGAGATAGAACCTTCTTGCTATAACTGAGAAACAGTGTGATAATAAGCTCTAGTTGTTGTTTAGAACAGGTCCCAGTAAAGAGGGACTTGATAAACTTATTTTAAGTTAGAAATGGGATAAGCATACAGTCTTCTGACCGCTTTGAAATGGTTCAGAAATTATAAGTGATTAGTTACGATTTAAGATGTAGCAAGATTCTGCGGTGGGTTGGCACCCTTCCCAGGATTGGTTCCCTGCCTTGTGCCCTGTGTTGGCTGGGATTGGCTCCAGCAGACCCCCGTGACCCTGTGTTCGGATTCAGCGGGTTGGAAAATGGATGGATGGATGGATGTAACAAGATTAAGCTTACAACTAAATTTTTCTTATTATAAATTTTTCCTTTTTTTGCTATTTTAATTTTCTTTTTTGTGTGAACTGTTCTACTTTGAAACTTAACTAAACACTTAAAAAACAAAGATATTTTGTCTGTGGAATCATTTCTGCACGTCAGGCCTTTGTTGAATCCCATTTTTTGAGTTAGAGCTGCTGAACTTTGGAAACTTTGGGAAAACGCAGCTACATCAGGGCTATTTTCTAGTTTGGAGCTCAATGTTGTCAAGATAGGCTCCAGTACCCTGCAACCCTAAATTTAATTAAATGGGTTAGAAAAATGTTATGTTATTTTATACGATATTAGCAAGATTGCCAGACAAACTTAGTTGACGTCTCTTATTTGCTCAAGTGTGCCTTCCCACGCACTCAAAGTTTTTTTGTAACCCAGAACCAAGCGATGCAATCATTATTTGCACATGATATGTTTGCTTATTAGCACAACTGGGCTAACTGTGTGTTACACATTCTACTCACCAAATACTATTGGGTCTGTTTCACCATTTTTCAGGCAAGATGTTGTGTGACAGTGCTGTCACCAGGAGAGCATGACCATCTACTGTCATGTCAGGTGTGGAAGTGTTTATCATCTGAATTTTGTTTTCAAGACAAAGATTGATAAAGTAAAATATGTTAACCTGGCATTGACGATATCGACCAATAGATACTGTATCTGAAAAGAGTTTCATATATTGAGATCTATCCTGGACCAAATCACACTGTAACAAAATTATAAACTTATTATTAAAATAGTACAAGTAACTAATCAGGCACTAAATTGAAGCCCACATATGCTGACATATCTACCTAGTTAGGGGGCAGAGTGGTGGCTCTGAGGCTAGGGATCTACACCAGTAATAGGAAGTTTGCATGTTCAAATCCCATAAACAGCATAAGTGACTCTACTCTCTTGGGCCCCTGAGCAAGGCCTTAACCTGCAATTGCTCCATCCTGGGTATGACGTTAATCTTCATCCAGCCCTGCAAGCAGGTCCTTCAACTTGCAGGGAAAAGTTGGGGGTTGGTGGCAGGATTGGCACTCCAGCCACCATAAAAAACCTCACACTGTTCAGTGAGGTGCTGAGGTGTCACCCATTGCACTGCTGTACTCAGATCTCAATCTGGGTGGTTCACCGCGTGGTGGGTATGGCAATGTGCTCTAATCAGTGTATGCTCCCAACCTTTCCTCTTCCTAGTTAGAATGACTTTTAGTAAGTTATGGGAACTTCAAAATAAATTGGAATCATTGGGAAGACTGTGCTAAAAAGGTAAGAAATGGATGGTCTGATATGGGCCTGGACACACGTCTTATACATAATGCTAGATGCATAGAGAATGTCTCAATGTATTTGAAAATTCAGGTTTGGAATTTGAATCAATGGATAGATAAGTCACTCTAGAAACCTGTTCTGATTTTTGTTATTAGTTAAATGTGTGTAAGTTTTCACTTAATGCCTTGATAATAAAAACCTTAAAATGATCATGTGCCATCCCTGGACAAAAAAAGACAAGATTTCAAAATCCAAACAGGATTCCTTGTATATATGAAGATAGGTGGGAAAAATTGTAAATTAACACAATGGTTAGTAGTATGTCGCATTTCAAAGAATACCCAGAAAGGTCAGTTTAAACACATTTTATTCTTGAATGTTGGAAGCTTCTAAAATACTTCTGCCATCGCAATAAACATCTTCACTTATTTGGCTGCAGTTGTCTCTTTTTGGAAATTAAAAGAATTCACAGGCAATTCTAGTGTGCCCCATGAATGATCTGCAACACAGAAGTGAACAGGAGGCATTGTAAACCAACTAGCTTTAAAGTTAACTATTACCATGAGATATGAGGCCTGCAGGCTGATCTGGCATTTTTAAATTGCTAACTGACTGAAAGTATGTTTTCTTTGTAATTGAATCCACTTTAAAAAGTGAAAGCACAGCCTGATCACTCACAAAACAAGATCATTTTTTTTCAATTGGTCATCTTTCTTCTCTGAGTCAGTCCTTTGTGTCTCAAACTCCTGACTGTAATTGGAGAACACTTTATATAGACAGAAAGCTGCACGGAGCAGAAGCACTCAATTTAATTTTCACTAGTAGAGAATGAACAGGCATGTTAGATTTCCATACAGAGACTGTGCCCTTTTTTTCCCATGATAAATAGTTCTCATAGGACCTGACCTAAAGTCACATGTTTGCCAGTTCTGCTCTGCTTTGTAGCACACTTAGGCACACACCCATATGACGAGCATATAGAATACAAAATGTGTTAAAAATTAGGGTTGAGCTTTGCCAGTCCTGCATGAGCCAAGTTTATTGTTCCTAAATAACGTCAACCACAGATCTTTGTGGGAAGAAAGCAAAGTACTTAGAGAAGATATAAGAAAAGGATGGGAGAGATTAAAAACCCTGGATGGGAGTTTTGAGGCTGCATCTCTGACTCCATTGCAATAATACATAGAGACATGTGAAAAAGTAAGTACACTCTATGAAATTGTGTTTCTTTTGTAACATATATCGACACATCAAGAGTTGATCTTCATCTAACCACCTTTAGAAAAAGCTGATGTCACTGAATAAAAAAATGAAAGTTTGACTTTGCAGTAATTTACTCAGTGTAACATGTTCTGATATTCTCTTTCTGATTGTGGAAAAAATGAGTCCCCCCTTTATTCTAATAGCTGGTATTGCCCCAGTCAAGACGGTGTTTCCTATATCTGTCTAGCGATCTCTGGCATCAACTGGTAGAAAGCTTTTCCTCCTCTTTCATGCAGAATTCTTTTTGCTATGTGATTCCTGAGGGGTTTCTTGCATGCGCAGCCCATTTCATATCCCTCCATGGTATCTCGACGGGATTCAGATGTGAGCTTTGACTTGATAAATTCAGATCCCAATCTCTGTTCTTTTGCAGCCATTCCTTCTGTGGAATTACAGATATGCAGAGAGTCATTGTCAAGTTGCAAGGTCATCTTTCGGTTGAGCTTTACCTTTAGAAAAATTGTCTCAAATAATCCTCAAGCATCTTCTGGTACAATAAAGAATTCATTGTGGATGAGTGAGCTGCCCAGGGCTTGATGCAGCAAAGCAGCCTAAAAAACAGAATGTTTCTATCACCATGTACTACATTGGGTATCTCTAGTCAAACGATGTCTTTGATTTTTGCTAAACATGTCTTCTGGTAGTTTAGCAAAATAACTCTGCCTTTGTCTTGCCTGTCCAGAGCACTTTATTCCAGAGATTATGGCCTCTGTAGAGGTGTTCATAGGGAAACTTCCGTCTTGCCCCGATGTTCCTTCTGGTATTCTCCTGGCATAGCTCACATGTAGATCTAATTTATGCATCCTGTTTTAATGGTAAACTCATGCACTTTGATATCAACAATTGCAGGAGCAACCTAGAGGTGCTGGGGTTCTTGGTGACTTCTTTGAGCATCTTGCATTCTGCTCTCAGGCTGATCTTGCTGGGGTGGCCTGGCCTGGACAGTTGTCATTTGTTTGAAATCTTCTTCACTTGTAGGTGATCTTCCGGACAGTGAAAAGGCTGATTTCCCATTGTTCAGAGATCTCTTTAAATCCTTCCCAGACTCACAGACATCTAAAACCTTCTTTTTGAAGGCATCAGAGACCTCTTTCAATCGAGGTATGGTGATAACACACACAAAACCAAACTAAATGTCTGGCGTTTAAATAAAGCAGGTTCAGAGGAGATCAGGTGCCGGCAGCTGGCATCACCTCCTTGAACCTGGACATCAATAGTTATGTACCAAGACTGAATAGTGCAAAGAAGACACATAACAACATAGGTAGGTGTTTCCAAAGTTCTTTGTGTGTTCTTTTCCTATCAAATCGAAATGAATAGTGCAGTGCAGTCTCTTCAATAAATGACCCAATAAAACAATGGCATGAAGAAGATAAAACCATCCAACAGTTAATCCTTCCATATACTTGTAATTAAAATCAGGAATAAAATCATGAACAGGTTTATCTTTACTCATTACGTCCCCAGTGCTCCATCACTTGTCTCCCCTTGTTTACCCACACAGGTCTGCTCAGCTAGGCTGAGACTCCCGGCAATCGCAGTTAACCTTTTTCTGTCTCCTGTCCTGACTACCATTCTTCTGCGTCTGTCAGGACCAACACCAAGCCCAGTTTTGTCTTCCTTACACCTCCACTGGCGTCCACCGGATCACTAGGAGCTCACAATCTCCCATGCTCCAACTCTTCAGCAGGCTTGATCACACTGGCAGCATTGTTCCCCTCACATCTCTACAGGGCTTCCCTGATGTTACAACAAAACTAGTAAAAAGTGCAATGGATGTTCTTGCAGCGCCTATTCTAAACATTATCAGTAGTTCATTATTGTATGGCAAAGTATCTGATGCACTAAAAGTGTCAGTCATTAAACCATTACTTAAAATGTCAGACCTAGACCCACACATACTAAATAATTATAGGCCTATTTCAAATCTACCGTTTCTCTCTAAAATACAAGAAAAAGTAGTCGCCAGTCAGCTTCAGACACACCTTACGCATTACAATTTATTTGAGAAATTCCAGTCTGGTTTTCACACTGGTCATAGTACAGAAGCGGCATTAACGCAGGTTGTAAATGACATTCTGATATCCTCTGATGAAGGAAACTCCACTATAATTACAGTATGTTGTTGGACTTAAGTGCAGCATTTTACACCATCGACCATTCTATTTCACTGCACAGGCTAGAAAATGATGTTGGGCTTACAGATAGATAGATAGATAGATAGATAGATAGATAGATAGATAGATAGATAGATAGATAGATAGATAGATAGATAGATAGATAGATAGATAGATAGATAGATAGATACTTTATTAATCCCAGGGGGAAATTCACATACACTGCGTAGAAAAGGGCACTCGCCACAACCATCTGATAGAACATCTGCAGCATCTTACTGCAGATGTTGAAGGATGCCAGTCTTCTAAGGAAGTACAGGCGGCTCTGTCCTTTCTTGCACAGAGAATCAGTATTGGCAGTCCAGTCCAATTTATCGTCCAGGCACCGTGCTCGCTTGGTTTAGTTCTTACTTATCAAATGGATTCCAATATGTACAGAAATGTGCTGACATTACTCCATCATTATACACAGAAGTTCAATATGGTGTCCCGTAGGGCTCAGTACTGGGACCTTTACTGTTTTCACTTTACATGCTTCCACTGGGATCTCTCATTAGGAAACATAATGTTAATTTTCACTTGTATGCAGATGACACCCAGTTATACCTTTCATTTAAATCAAATGAAGTTTCTCCGATGTTGTCTTTAATTAGTTGTGTTAGCGAATTAAAGGAGTGGATGAATGAGAACTACTTGTCTTGAAACACAGATAAAACAGAGATGTTAATTGTTGGAGGGAATGAAGCTGATCGTAACAATATTTTGTCATCATTTAACTCAGTTGGAATCCCAATTAATTTTACTGAATCAGCCCACAATCTAGGAGTTATCTTTGACTCTACCATGTCATTTAAAGCGCATATTGCAAAGTTGTCCAAAACATGTTTCTTCCAACTAAAAAATGTTAGGGAATTAAGGCGCTTTCTAAATAAACAGGATTCTGAGAAATTAATTCATGCATTTATCTCTAGTAGGACTGACTACTGCAATGCGGTTTTCACTGGATGTTCAAAATGTTCTATATACAGCCTCCAGTTAATCAAAAATGTGGCTGCAAGAATTATTACAAGAACAAGAAAATACGAACACATAACTCCAGTTCTTAAATCCTTACACTGGCTCCCGGTTAAGTTTAGGGCAGATTTCAAAATCCTCCTTTTAACATATAAAGCATTACATGGTCGAGGTCTGGCTTACTTGTCTGAACTTTATCATGACTTACAAAGCAGAGCGCACATTAAGATCTCAAGATGCCGGTCTGCTTATGGTTCCAAGGATTAATAAAATAACAATGGGAGGTTGAGCTTTTAGTTACAGGGCCCCATAACTGTGGAATGGTCTGCCTGATACTATAAGAGATGCCACTTCGGTCTCAGCTTTTAAATCCCAGCTGAAGACTCACTACTTCAGTTTAGCATATCCTGACTAGAGCTGCTGATTAACTGTACAGACTGCATCTCTGTTGTTAGTCATCAGCACTAAAACATAAGTAACATGACAGTTATAATTGGATACTAACCCTCATCTATTCTGTTTCTCTTCTCGGTACTCAAATGTGGCACTTGGTGCCATGGCCCACCTGCCAAGTTGTTTTGCCTGCCTAAGGTAAAGTCATCCCTGATGGAGTATCGCAGGAATCGTGGGAAAGAGGGGTCCTTTCATCGGATTGGCTGGCCCAGCACTGTTTCACCCATGGAATGGCCAAATGGGGGTGGCAGCTTGATGGATGAGGTCTCCAGGACTCTAAAAATATCCAAATCTTATTATGTGATATCATCTACTGTTAAATTCTGCTCCGTGCTTCTAAAATTTTTTTTTTTTTTTTTTACTTCTAAAAAAACTTTTTATTTTATACTGTATTGAGGATTTGTTCTGTTCTGTGTATTGTATTGTATTGACCCCCTTCTTTTGACACCCGCTGCACACCCAACCTACCTGGAAAGGGGTCTCTCTTGAACTGCCTTTCCCAAGGTTTCTTCCATTTTCCCTACTAGGTTTTTTGAGAGTTTTTCCTTGTCTTCTTAGAGAGTAAAGGCTGGGGGGCTGTCAAGAGGCAGGGCCTGTTAAAGTCCATTGCGGCACTTCTTGTGTGATTTTGGGCTATACAAAAATAAACTGTATTGTATTGTATTGTATTGATGTCACTGACTCCTCAACACAACACTGGTCCAATCACCTGACCCTGCTCTCTTTTTCCCAGTTTATTTTCATTCCATTGCTCTCTTTCTCTGTCTCTCACTCAGACCCCTTTCATTCACAGTGGGTGCAAGTTCAACAAAAGAACCGAGGAGCATCAATGAGGAAACAGCCTTAACCCATTGCACCTTCACATGCCAACTGAATTAGCCCATTTTTTCCTCAACCACTCTCGGGCCACAGAGTTTTTCAGCCGCACACACCTACATCCACAGAGCCTAAGGGACACCACCACGGACCCTTTCATCCCTTCACCACATTCTCTAATGATGTTCTAATCATTTGCACTTGATCTGGTGAGGCTATTTCTAATTTTAGGAATTTTCCGGTAGTGATAAATGTAGAGGTGGACTTACGTTTTCCACATAAAACTTTACATTTATGTTTATATAAATTCTGCAATAGACAGGAAAATATCAAGGCAGCATGACATTTGTTATATCCATCCATTTTCCAACTCGCTGAATCCGAATACATGGTCACGGGGGTCTGCTGGAGCCAATCCCAGCCAACACAGAGCACAAGGCAAGAACCAATCCCGGGCAGGGTGCCAACCCATCACAGGACACACACAAACACACACCAAGCACATACTAGGGCCAATTTAGAATCACCAATCCACCTAACCTGCATGTCTTTGGACTGAGGGAGGAAACCCATGCGGACACGGGGAGAACATGCAAACTCCACACAGGGAGGACCCGGGAAGCGAACCCGGGTCTCCTAACTGCGAGGCAGCAGAGCTACCACTGCGCCACCCCATTTGTTATATCATATCACCTTTATCTATATCTATAGATACTGTTTAAATGATGATCAAATCTTGACTATACGTTAAAATGCATGTTTCAATTTAGTTTGCTGGAGTTATTCATAATAATTTTTACAAGTCACCTGATGTTATTTTGCAAAAAGTGAGGGATAAAATCTTTTTAATGAACTGACCCCAACTCAGTGAAGTAGATATGTGCAGTGCTGCCTCAGAAAAAAATGTTGTACTACAATGAATAAATATTAATAGTGAATAAGGGACACGTCTTGGAAGCTACTGTAATTTCTTAGAGTTATTCAACTGAGAAAATGTCACAGATGTATATTTTATGTAAAATTCATAGTGTTCATTTACAGCAAATGGATGTTTAATACTATAATGAGCCCAGGAAGAGAAGCCGACTAACACAGGAGAATGATCCCTCTTCACCACACCTTAATAATGCAGTAGCAATTAAAAGGACTACTGGAGCTTTTTTAATGCTGGTATGCCTTTGCCATACAAACTGCATTTTAAAAAGATGTCTACAATTCCCACATCAACTGCGAATCACAGCAAAAGAGACGTTTCTTTAATTTACGGTGATAGTTATGATAACTCAGAAGGATAATAGAACAAACATATTGTCAGAATGAAGCACAGCACAAAACAACTGGGTATTTAATAGCAGACATTTACTTGAAAAGGTAAGAAATAATGAAGCATTGTATAGAGTTTGCTTAGTGACCTATTACTCTACATTAGATCAGTGAAGCAGTAAACTACTTGGCAAATGCAAACCCTCAGCTTCACACTGGCATTGATCTTTTTCAAAGTCATTTTGAAGTGATGTTAAGAAACAAGAAATCCTTTTTGGTAGGGTCTCATTTTTTTCTGCTGCAGATCTTTTTTTTTTCTGGTTCATTAGTTGTTATATTTTGAAACCTTAATTTTTGAGCTTTGTTTTTACATGTCATTACTTTGAGGAAGATTTTAAATTTGTTTTCATTTAAATGTAAAGGGCATCACATCACCATTTTACAGGCTGCTATGGATAATGGATTCCTAGGGGATCTTGCCTGACTCTACTCACCTCCTCACTGACTCACATCACAAAGACTTACAGTCAGTGCCGGATTAACCAATAGGCACATGTAGCATATGCTACGGGCCCCGCAATTCCGGGGGCCCCCAAATGGTAGCCCCAATATTTAATGAAAAAGTGTAGCATTGAAAAACTGGTCTTTAAAAATATTATCTTTACGTTTTTAAACTGTAAATTTCTTACACAACAAAACTTTAGGGGCCCAACACATAAAATTCACATAAATATTATAAGATTCTTATTATAATCGAGAGTAAAATAATTATTTAGTCCGGTTTGAACTGTTCAGAATCTAAACTTCAGATGATGCAGACCAAAAGGGCCCCCAAATTTGAAATGTGCTACAGGCCCCCAAAGCTCTTAATCCGGCCCTGCTTACAGTGCAGCACAGGACGGATTTGATCAGTGAACAAGTTTGGTTAGTTAGTCTTGATATCGATATTATTGTTTCAACTTGTAGCTATTTGGTCTCCACTTGAAATTCATCTTAGTGGTTTGGCTCTGGTAAAATAAGAAAATTGTGGTGAATGACTCTTTGTAATTCTTATGCAATAGTGATGAGTGAATGCGTAGAGTTTGCTTCATCGTGTGTTTGGTGAAATTGTGGAAATGTTCAGGAATTCACTGAATATGATAAAATGCATTGAAGTCAATGGGGAAGAAGGAATTGAACTAGTTTTATGTGGATTATACTGGTGCAATTGTCGTTTTCGTGTCCCTGAGGACTGGGGAAGCAGCTGCTAACTGTGGTAGACTGACCTTTGAAGGATTGGACCTGGACTATATGAGTTGTCTTGTGGAAGACCACCTGGACCCACTGCAGTTTGCCTATTGGACAGAGATTGGAGTGAAGGATACAATTATCTATCTGCTCCACAAGGCTTATTCCCACCTGGGCAAAGCTGACAACACTGTGAGGATTGTGTGATGTGTGGTAGAAATGACCATTAAGTAAAGACAGACAGGAGGAAGTTTCACTCATATACTGCAATCTTCATCACACAGCAGTGTAACAAAGAGACTTAAACTAGGAAGTGCATTGGTTTATATTACATTTCTTATCATCTTTGCAAAATACTCTCCTCCTTCTAGCTCTTCTCACCATCACCTAATGTCCAAGCCCACTAATGTCCATAATCTGACCGAAACTTGCCAACATTACTTCTTACCCTGTGCAGGTATCTGAGACAGCAGACAGAATTATAAGTCTGAAACTGTGTTCTGTACACAGCTTTATTTACCTCCTAGGTCACAAAGTGAGCAGATGACGTATTTAAATACCACACACATCCAGGTGTCTGTCTATTTCAATTATTATCCTCATAAAATCGTTATCAGTCACTCATGAAAAGAAATAATCAGCCTGTAAATAGTTCCTTTATTTTTTAAATTCTTTTAAAATAACTCTGGGCAATAACAACTTTTGATTCAGCTTTGCCCCCAAAGATCTCTAAATATCTCCATTCCACCTCAATCATGTGACATTTAAAGGCTTATTTTGTAACAATACAGGTGTGCAGTCCTGAATATTTTCATACTGTTTTGACTATTTATTGTGTTTTTGTCCACTATAGTATCATTTGCTGCTGATCTATGAAATGTAATGTTGTCAGATATTAAATATTGCACTGCTGTTTGGGTTTTGTTGTTTTGTATCTGTAGCTTTTTAAAATTCCAACTTTGTTGCCTGGCTATGAAATTCACATTCATGTTATACATAGCACCATGGTCTCTTTGTTACTAAAAAGTTTTGTCTTCTGTCATACATGTGCATCAGAAGAACACACATTCCCAGCTCATCACAGGTACGCAATACCCTGCTGGGTGAGAGGGAACGCTGTCATTTTATCTAATAATATTCTACTTCAGCTCCCAAGTGTAAAGGTACAAAGTACAAAATAACAAAGAAATACGCTTTAATTTCAAGCCAGCCAATGCTTTGTTTGTGACAAACGTACCTGACTTATCCGGACTGCATTATACAATGCTCCATGCTAGTAACTTAATAAACAATTATGGTCTCCCCTGCAGCAGCAAGAAGACGCCTCTTGAGAGACAGTAGCTCCACCGTTTCTAGCTGTAGGCCTATAAAAGTCTGACACCTCCTGATGTCGGCGTCTGTGAGAGAATAATTTTAGGGTAACATAGCATTCATCTTTAAGAAACAACATAAAGGGTTAATAAATGTCAGAAACCTGTTCAGGCCTTTCAGGAAACAAGATAATGGTCAAGTGAACAACAAAGACAAGAATGTAATACACAAAATGTACCAAAAATATTTACTAAGAGATAAGCAGATGTTCTGTAAATAAGGACACAGGTCAGTTGTTACATACACAGAAATTTTTAAGGGTGGTGGCTCAACCCAAATGATATGAGAAGAACAAGGTTTTAATGAAATAGACTGTTATTTTTAATAAGTCATCTGGGTGTAAACCAACAAACTAACCAGAGTAAATGGATGCACTGTGTGAAATAAATAGACCTTGACAGCAAAAGAGTTTTGGGGCAGCCACCTGTATACTTGATTCAGGCTGCAAAAATGAGGTTTTGGTTGCACAAAAGTGTACAGATTGAGTTTCTTTTATGGCTGGAAGTGATGTCATCTGGAGCAGGAACTGGAAGTGGTGTTCTTGGGGACGGAACCAGAAGTGATGTCGTCAGGGTGGGGTCAGAAGTGACATCATCAGAATCAGGCACAGTTTCCTGTGTCTGGTCTGCAGAGATAAAACCATCCAACCAACCAACCTGGCCTGGTGTGGAATTACCTTCTTTTGGTCCTTTTAGCTGCCTCCCATGCACGTGTGTGACAACAGATTGACACTCTAATGTAAATTCAATTGCCTATAAAATAGACCTATACCTTTAATATTTTGATCATTCTGACCATGCTGTAAGAGACTGCTGTGGAAGATGCTCCTTGTTCAGTATTGTCTGAGAGATAATTAAAGATGCAATGTACAAGCTTTTCTCCTGCCTTATTACTGGCTTAAAGATGTGATATCAGACCTGTCCTAGCAGAGGATGAGTTTCTTTCTTTAATTAATATGCTTGATTCCTACCACATGTTTTATTTGGACCCAACCTTGGTGAAAGACAAGAGCTTCCTGTGACTAACCTGCTCTCAAGAGCCAAATACTTCCACAAAACCAAGAAGGCTACTGGATTTCTGTTTTGTGCCCTTCAGCACTGATCTTGATTTATAACTGTTTAAGAATTGAAAGGGATGACCCTGTTGGCATCCCAACACTTTTGGGACCCTGCCATTATTCACCCAACCTTTCACTTGATTTAGACAGCAACAGTTGATTTGCAGTTATTTTTATCTTAAGAATTGCTACTCAGATTACCTGCAGAAGAAGGAAGCAGAGATGTAAGAAGGGGTTAGGGGTCCTACAGAAAACATCTCATTTAATATGATTATTGTCAAAGGAGTTAGAGGGTGTAGTAGCACTCCATTGGTGATGACTGCTTCAGCAATGCAGTGGAGCCTCAATTCCATGTGTTTCTTATGTCAAACATGGCTGAGAGTGCGATTTCAAACATGGCTGAGAGTGCGATTGACACCAGAGAGGTGTGTAGTCAGATAAGGTTCATGATCTTCATTGGGCTCTGTGACTGAGGAATATACACAATCGATTCAGAAAGTATTCAAACTTTCTACACTCTGTATTGTGTTGTAGATTTCATTTTAAATGAATACATTTGACACTTTTGCCCCAGTCTACACTCAATAACCCATATTAACAAAGTAAAAGATTTTCAGAAAGGTTTGCAAATTTACTAAAGATCAAGAACTGAAATCTCTCATTCATACAGATATTCAGATACTTTGTAAAAGCCCCCATTGGCAGCAATTACAGATTCAAGTGTACTTAAGTACACTATATGGACAAACGTATGTGGACATCAAACAACCACATCTTGTTGGACATCCCATTGCAAAACCATGGACATTACTGTGGAGTTGTTGCCTTTTGTGACAATAACAGCTTCCACTCTTCTGGGAAGGCTTTCCACAAGATTTTGGAGGGCGTCTGTGGGTATTTATATCCATTCAGCCAAAAGTGCTTTTGTGAGGTCAGGTACTGATGTTGGACGAGAAGATCTTACTTGCACTTTTTTATTCTAATTCATCCAAAAGGGGTTTGGTAGGGTTGAGGTTAGGGCTCTGGGCAGGCCCCTCAAGGTCCTCCATGTACTTTATTGATGTAGGTTTGTGTACAAAAAAACAGTTATACTGGGGTAGGAAAGGTACTTCCCCAAACTGTTGACACAACGTTAGAAGAGTTCAATTATCTGAAATGTCTTGGTATGCTGTAGTATTAATGGGACCTTTTACTGGGACCAAGGAGCCTACGCCAAATGCTGAGAAACAGCCCCAGACCATTATCATTTCTCCATCATACTTTACAGTAGTCAGTATGCCATTTGGAAGGTCATGTTCTTCTGGCATCCTCTAAACACACAGATTGCCAGATAGTGAAGTGTGATTCATCACTCCAAAGAACACGTTTCCACTGGTCCAAAGTCCAATGATGACATGCTTCACATGACTCCAACCAATGCTTGTGTGGAGCTGCTCAGCAATGGAAACTCATTTCATGAAGCTCCAGATGCACAGTTCCTGAGTGTGGAACTCACTTCTGTGTGATGCAACAGAGGAAATGAAATTTTTACTTCATGTACTTCAGAACTCAGTATTTACGTTCTGTGATTTTGCATGATCTGCCACGCTGCTTCTTGTTGACTGGGGCAGATCTAGCCGAGCAGATATTTCATGTACTGACTTGTGACAAACATTGCATCCTATGACGGTGCCACATTTAAAGTTGGGATGTCACTGGAGATTTCCTGGCTATGTTCTTGATTTTATAGTACATGTTAACAATGTGTGTGGCTGAAACACCTGAACTCACCAATTTGGAGGGGTGTCCACATACTTTTGGCCACAGAGTGTATGTCGTTACAACAAGCTTTGCACACTTTGATTTAGGTAGCTTATTCCCAGCAGATCCTCTCAAGCTTCATTAGATTGAATGGGAAGTACCTGTAAACTGTCATCTTCAGGTCTCTCCATAGATGTTCTATGTTGTTTACGTATGAGCTTTGGCTAGACCACTCAGGGAAACTCAGAGACTTGTCCCAAAGTCATCCTAGTGTTGTCCTGGCTGTATGCTTCAGGTCATTATCATATGGAAAGGTAAACATTCACACCAGTTTGAGGTTTTGTGCTCCCAGTAGCAGATTTTCCTCAAGGACCACTCTGTATTTGGTTGCATTTACCCTTCTATCAATTCTGACCAATCTCCCTGTCCCAGCCACTGAGGAGATACCCAATAACATGATGCTGCTACCACCATACTTCACCGTAAGGATGATATTAGGGAGGTAATATAGGGGAAAATGGGCATTGCCCATTTTACTAGGCTTTAGTTGCATACCAGGCCTGTAAGGCTTCAGATTTAAAAGAGTTCCAGCTGTGCCCATCCTTCAACTTACATTTCAAAGTAAGTGACTAAACTCCATCTTGTACCACGATCTGCTGCTACTTCATCTGATAACAAAAGTGTAAATTGGAGTTGACCTAATTCCAGAGGCCCTTCTACAGTCTTTCAGGACGTAAGATGCAAAATGGACTCAAGCAAGATCAAAGACCTATAATTCAAGGAATAACAAATGAGATGGACAGAATACCTCATCTGTGAGACCCTGAATTTGTAACTGGAAGTGACTTTAATCCAGTTGTGAAGGGTTTCACCTTTCTTCACAAAATAGTTAGACTCATCCCATCTGAATATATTCTCTTGGATATTTAGAGGGACAGTTTCACTGAACTACCTGTAGACTCTCTACAGAAAAATTGTACGCTCACTCTTCACAATGACTGAAAAACCTCTGAAATCTGCTCTCTGAAACTAAAAAGCTATGAGCCGCTCTTCAACAGGGAACAGAAGCTGATAAACTCTTCTCTTTGTGAACCTGAGAGCTGAGATCCAGTTTGCCAAACTAAACAGTGAGCCAGTCTGCAGGCTGAGAAGCAGTCGTCTCTCCAAGAAGGGAACTTCAGCACCTAAACTCTTGTACCAGGAAGAGTAATGCTACTCCATATGAAGTTGCAGATGACACAAACAAGAGCTAACTAAGGAAAGCACTGCACACCACAGTACAAGGTTCACAGAGCAAACAGAAAGCGTTCCCTCCAACGCAAGAAGAATACTCCACTTTAACCAAGAGCAAAAACAAAGCAACAACTCCACAAAACATCGGATACCATGTTTAAAGATTTGGAAAACTATTTATATGCCAAGAGAAGTTAGAACTCTAAACAGCAAGTAAACAGCTAACTTCTATATGGCATATGTTTGCTTGTCTAGTCTCTCTTTGTCCTGTCTTTTATGTCAATATATACTGTATATGCAGTTATCATATGTCTATAGTCCTTGCGTTTATCAATAAATTATATTATTCTGCTTCTTAAAATAAGTGTGCCTCAGTTAACTTGGTATAAGGCTAAAGTCCAGACACCCCTCCTACAGAAAAGATAGGGTAAATAAAGTAGAAACCTTGGCAAATTATTTCATCAATTTCCCGCATTGACAAAGGCAAAACTAAAAACTAGTTAACCAAGTTAAATCTTTCCTCCTTCCCACATTATTTTGACTGTCCCTGGGCACAAGTGTGTCTTCAATCTAGCCACTCCACCATAAACTATTGATTGATGGAGCATTGTTAAGATTGTTGTCCTGCTGAGATTGTTGTCCAACTTCTGAATCTCTGGTAGAGTGACTATTAGGTTTTTAGTCTCCTACATGGCCAAGGCACACCTGGTGTGGGTAAAGAATGGGCATCCCGGCCAGGGAGAAGCATGGGCTATTACCTGGACGGGAGGCCCAAGATGAACAATGGATGGATTGGTTGACTTGGCAGAAAGATTACTCTGTGCACAGCTGGTATAAAATAATGGATGGAGCAGCATAAGCCAGATCTTGGGAATACAGTGATCCCCCGCCTATTGCGGAAGTTACGTTCCAGACCCATCAGAAATATAGAAAGACCATATAAATAAACATTTTTTTATAGTTTAAGCCTTAAAATACACCTCCCATTCGCTTTGAACACATGTAAAGTTATTAAAACACACTTTGTAAACACATGACATATGGATGTCGTGCTAAGGATATGAGTAACATCTCTCTATTATAAAAAAAAATCTTGGCAGGGAGACCAGGGAGATGAGGCTTGATCTTCTCAGAAGACAATTTGACATCCCACGAGAGACATTTTAATTTCATGCAAGACAAGGCAGTGAGACAGGACAGCTGCTGTACTGGCTTTTAAAAGATCGACGCACAGAGCGACAAGCAGAACAGCCATCTTGGCAGAAGCAGCACAAAGTCAGTAGCTGATCCGTCCACATCTTCTTAGCGTACGTTCAGCACTCACACACACACCCCCCCCCCCCCCCCCCCTCCTCCTTCAGAATGCTAGTGGCAGAGACGCGAAGGAAGTGGCAAAAGTACAGCTGCTGTACAGGCTTTTAAGTGGCTGACGCAAAGCGCAATTTGCACAACACACAGCTGGCCAGCAGCAAGACACCAGCTGAACCGATCGCATCTCGCGTGCATTCAGAACCCCCCTTCACAACACGAACAGCGTTACAAGTCTCGTGAGAAATAGATGTAACCATGCCCAGGGCAGGAAATAAAGGACAAATATTGTTTTTACAAAAGTTTTAAAGTAAAAATGAAAATAATGCGTATGTAAGAATTCCCATGAAAATAACAATCTCTTTAACTTGTTTATCCGGTAAACCAAACCCGGGGGTGGGTGAGCGAAGTGAGCAGGGGGCGGAGCCCCCTAATAATAATAAATCTACGATGTAGCAGGGGCACGACAACTGAACCGCGATATACTCGGTACCCAGTACATCTCAGTTTGCCAAAGCACTAAATGAGTGTTGTGACAACGTGCTGCAAAAATGCATCTTCTTAGTGTGTCATTTTTTTGTTGTTTTATAGATACATCATGCTTTAGAGACAGACATTCCCTGAGCCATTTATTAGGCACACTGTATCAATACCGGGTAGGGCCTCCTTTCACTCTCAAAACAGCCCCAGTTCTTCATGGCATGGATTCCACAAGATGTTCTAAACATTCCTTTGAGATTCTGGTCCATGTTGAGATGATTGCATCACACACTGTTTTGCTGATTTGTAATCTGCACATTCGTGCTACCACATCCCAAACAGGTTCTATTGGATTCAGATCTGGTGACTAGGAAGGCCGCTGAAGAACACCAAACACATTGTCATGTTCATGAAACCAGTTTGAGATAATCTGAGCTTTGTGACATACACTAGTGCATTATTATGCTGGAATTAACTGTTAGAAGATGGGTAAATAGTGACCATAAAGGAATGCACATTGTCAGTAGCAATACTCAAATAGACTGAGGCATTCACGTGATGATTGATTGGTATTCATGGGATCAAATTGTGCCAAGAAAACATCCTTCACACCATTACATCACCACCACTGACCTGAACTGTTGAGACAAGGCAGGTTGGATGCATGGAATTATGCTGTTGGCAACAGACTCTGACCCTACCATCTGTGTGATTCAGCAGAAATCAAGATTGTTTAGACCAGGCTAAATTTTTCCAGTCTTCATTTATTCAGCTTTGGTGAGCCTGTGCCAACTGCAGCCTTAGTTTTCTGTTCTTTGTTGACAGAAATTGAACCCAACATTGTCTTCTGCTGTTCTAGCTCATCCGTTCTATGTGTTGTGCATTTCTGCTCACCTCACCACAGTTGTACAGAGAGATTATTAGAATTAGAATTGAATTAGAAGCTTTTATTGTTATTATACCATATATAACAAAATTAAACAGCAGCTAGTACTTTCAGATGCAATGAAAAAAAGAAAACAATTGAACATTTAAACAAGTAACAGTAAAGTGTTACATACTGCTAAATAAAAAGAACATAAAGAATACTAATTAATAGGTGCTAACTGCTAGGCATGAAATGTGGTATTACAAAACAAGAATATTACTCATAATGCAGGTACAACAATTGAATTACCAATGATATGAATATTACACAAAGAATACTAATAACGTAGGATATTGCACAAAGAACAAATAAAACAATATTGTACTAGGCTGTGATTATTGCACATGAATTAGCAATTATATGAATATTACACCAAGAATACTCATAATGCAGATATTACACATAAGACAGAGGAAATTTTGAACTGGACTGTGAGCAGCGGTAAAAGTTCACTAACAGCTTTCCATCTAGATTATTCTCCCTAAGCAGTCTCAGGAAGTGAAGTTACTGCTGTGCCTTAGTATTGGCAGACCAAGACAGGTCAGCAGAGAATTTGAAGGCTGGGGCCCTCTCCACACAATCATTGAGGATGTAGTGGGGTTCAAGGTCTGTGCTGTTTTTCCTAAAATCCAAGATGATTTCCTTTGTCTTCATGGTGTTCAGTGTCAGTTTATTTGTTGAGCTCCAACCTGACAATTTTAGGATCTCCTCTCTGTAGGCAGACTTGTTCCCCTGTGAGATGAGTCCAATCACTGTAGTGTCAACAGCAAATTCGATGATGATGTTATTAGGGTGGGCTGGACATATCAGAGTTACCGTTGTCTTTCTGTCTGCTTGAACCAGGTTGGCCATTCCCCTCTGAATTCTTCATCTGCAGGTCATTTATGTCTGTGGAACTGATGCTCTCTGGATGTCTTTTGTTTTTTGAACCATAACCAGTGACAGCGCCCTCTCAGTATCATTAGAGTTTGATGACATGAATGGGGTGTCATCTTTGTTGTCCTGAATATCCACCCTTTCAGTAGCACAAATGGCTCTGCTTAACTGTTATAAATGGTGCCCCTCAGATGACGGCACCATAGCCTATGTCACCTAATGGATCGACTGTGTAAAAAACTGTCTTAAAGTGGACAAAACCATAATGACACTTTTATTGAATCTGTTGTTACATTTGCTTTTATATGTTGGTTTGGCAACCACACCATTAAGAATATAAACCATCTTAACAACATTGTGAAAATTAACAATTCAATGACCGTATATACTCACGTATAAGTCGGGTCTTGAAACCCAAAAAATCGATCCTAAAATCACACCCTGACTTATGGGCCCGTTCAAAAATGCGATGCTTAATTTTTTTTTTTTTACATCTTCTTGCCTCTTTTAATCTCGCATCAGTTTCTCAGGCGGATCGAAGTTTGATGCAGCAGCACAGTTACTAATTTCTTTCGCTACTTCAACAACGTTTAATTTAAAACCAGCTTCATATTTTCTTCTGATCGAATGCTCTATCGTAGATAAGGGATGCTCTTACGATAAAGGTATGAGGGTATGAGATACTAAAAACACTAAACAATGCAAACGTCAACTCTGAAATAGTCCGGGTATCACTGTGTGGTCACGTAGGCACAATAGAGAAAGAGGGGCTTAGGAGCACACGCTGATACAGTGTATTGACGCCCCCACATAGAAAAAAAAGGCAGTGTGCTCCGTGGTTACTCTCTCAGGTGGGCGTTAGCATATCATAATCTATTGGATCAATAGCATGAGTTTTCCGCATTCGAATTATACGACCGACATTATAAAATACCAGAAATTATACATTTAAATCAAGTCCCGACTTATTCGTGGGAGAACTTAAACGTGAGTATATACTGTATTGGTTGGCAGCAAACCTCTGCCACTGAGCTGTATCACAAACAAGTCAGAAAGAAGACCAACACACTGCTGTCAGACAGGCGCCATCTTCTTTTCTTTAAATTTCAGCTTTTGCGATTAGGCTGCAGATTTAGGCTCCTGAGAGTAAAGACAACAGAACTGAGAGCTATAAACATTTTGAATTCTGTTAATGGTAGGGATGCTGCTGAATACTGAATTATTATTTTGTGTACTGTTAAAGGAAGTTGTTCATTTTTACACTAAGCTTGAGTGTGTGTACTTATGATCACACTAGTTATCAGTGCTTGGGCTGTTGCTTACTTTCTTGTATCTGTGTAACTATACCTTATGTTTTGGACTTTCCCGCTGCAAACAAATTTCCTTGTGGGATAATAAAGTCGACCTACCCACCCTACCTGCCTACCTTGTGTCTGTGCATCAAGGACATCTGTAAAAGGTAAAAAATTAATAAAGGAGACATGAGGACCACTCATGCCACACATTACTATGAATATCACAGTAGTCTCTTTAATTCCACTTACAGAGTCGATGATGGAGTGCACCAATGTAAAAATTTAATTGTCTTGTAAAATGTAGACAAGATAAGGTCTAACATTTCCTGGCCACTTATTTCATCTCATTCAATGCCTACCACTACAGAGCTGTTTTGCAAAACACCTGGAAAGCATTACTCTGTTTATGGAACACGTGAATTTGTACTAAATAGACTCTAGTTTAATAAACATGTTTTCCTTGCTGAGTCTTATAACATTTTTTACTGTAAGTACATACAGTACATAAAAATAACATTTCAAGTACTTTAGTCAAATCTGCCAATTTTTTTTAAACGTATCTAATCAGATGAAAATGCCTTTCTGTGTCTGTACAGAAATGTTCATTGTTGGTTAGAAACTAAAGCTCCATTTATTATGTAACTGAAACATTACAAACATTATAATTAACAATAAACCCAATGGGAAATCGTTTCACTTCAGCTCTCTGCCCCCAGATTTCTCATTGAAGGCTGGAACAGTTAAATGCCTGGCATATTTCATTTTATTTTATACAAAATAATTTTCCTTGTTAAAGGGTTCAGAATGCTCACCAGTCTGCTAGTGTATTTCCTAGAAAGCCTGAGATGCCTTCAAAAGTGCAGATGGCTACAGCTGGGGTCCTTATGTCCACTCCACAAGGTATAACTGTAAGAATATCATGTTAATATTAAAGACATCACATTTTTAAAGTTGCTTACTACAGTGCTGGGTAATGGAGGGGCCTAAACCTAATCTGGTAGTTTCACACACAAGTTAGCAACCAACTATGGATGAGGCAACTCACCCCAGAATATACTCACAAGGGGACTTCAGAGCTGCAGTACAAATATGATGCCCAGTGTAACATGACATTAGAGAAAATAAACTTACCCCACCATGGACCATAGTGAAGCTTATGCCCCTTGAAGATTCTTAGGGCTAGGTCATCTAGAGCTTTGTGTTCCTTGTGGGATCTACTTTGATATAGCCATGATTAATTGGCCATCTAGCTCTGTGAAGACGATTACTTGTGTTCTGTGTGTTGTATTTATCCCATTTTTGACACCCATAGCACACCCAACCTACCTAGAAGGAGGTCTCTCTCTGAATTGCCTTTCCTAAGATGTTTTCCATTTTTTTGGAGGAGGGAGTTCTTGTCTTTTTATAGAGGGGCTGTCAAAAAACAGGGCCTGTTAAAGCCCTTTGAGACACTCCTCAGCCCTAGGCTCAGCCCTAAACAGCAACATTGAAGCCATCTTGTGGGATCACTACCTGCAAGATAAAGCATGATATCAGGTGCAATTCTACTTTCGTGTTAACCATAGGCAAGAAAGTCCTGAATGAACTAGACCCTGGAAAAGAGATGAAAAGATCTTGTATTCCCTTCACTTTTAGATAGATAGATAGATAGATAGATAGATAGATAGATAGATAGATAGATAGATAGATAGATAGATAGATAGATAGATAGATAGATAGATAGATAGATAGATAGATAGATAGATACTTTATTAATCCCAATTGACTAGAAACCTGGTGTGTTCATAAAATCATAGTCTTTGTGAACAATTCTATTGACTTTTGGGAAACGCCTGGATTTTTTAAGAAAGATAGTCTTCTTCCTAACTAGTGGAGATCTTATGTATTATCCCAAAATATGGCAGCAAAACTGCCTGGCTGACTGATTAGAGCAACATCTAGGCCACAGTCGTGTGATCTTAAATAGCAGGCTGTTGTTTATCCCAAATGTTACTATCCTGAAGCTGTTACCCATAATCCCTGTTGTGGGGCATCCTATACATTTAGTCATGATGCAAACCTTAAATTACCTGATAACCAAAAAATAAGGTGTATGATTAGACCAAGAAATAAAACCAGACCTTCCACCAGGGACACCTGCTATAGTAACTCAGTTCAAATTAAAACAAAAAATATATCATCAGTTCAGAAAGGACTATGCAGTTTTAAATGCTGCTTATTAAACATTCGGTCTCTTGGAAATAAAGCTGTTTTAGTAAATGATATTACATTAAGTACAACATCTGATCTTTGTCTTCTCACTGAAATCTGGCTTAATAAATCTGACACTGTTCCCTTAGCTGAGGTGTCACGAGATAGATAGATAGATAGATAGATAGATAGATAGATAGATAGATAGATAGATAGATAGATAGATAGATAGATAGATAGATAGATAGATAGATACTTTATTAATCCCAATGGGAATTTCACATTCTCCAGCAGCAGCATACTGATACAATAAATAATATTAAATTAAAGAAAGATAATAATGCAGGTGAAAAACAGACAATAACTTTGTATAATGTTAAATGTTAACGTTTACCCCCCTGGGTGGAATTGAAAAGTCACATAGTCTACATATTACACATTCCTTCACTAATGTAGAGATTCTGGTCGAGGCGGAGGCCTTGGAATAATTTATTGTGACAAAATGCAAATCATGTCTAAAAATTTAAGCAACTTCACATCCTTTGAGGCTTTCATCTTAAATATTAAAACAGATTCTAACACAATTATAGTGCTAATCTACAGACCACCCGGGCCATATTCATTGTTCATGACAAAATTTGGCAACCTTTTATCTGATTTGGCTATAGATTATGATCATGTAGTGTTCATGGGGGATTTTAATGTACATATTGATGTGGAAACTAACACTTTTAGTAAATGTTTTACTTATTTGTTAAATTCAATAGGATTTTGTCAGATTATCAAAGATCCAACCTTAGAAGGCTGGCGTCCTTCAACATCTGCAATAAGATGCTGCAGATGTTCTATCAGACAGTTGTGGCGAGCGCCCTTTTCTACGCAGTGGTGTGCTAGGGAGGCAGCATTAAGAGGAAAGACGCCTCACGCCTGGACAAACTGGTGAGGAAGGCAAGCTCTATTGTTGGCATGGAGCTGGACAGTTTAACATCTGTGGCAGAGCGAAGGGCGCTCAGCAGGCTCCTATCAATTATGGAGAATCCACTGAATCCACTTAATAGTATCATCTCCAGACAGAAGAGCAGCTTCAGCGACAGACTGCTGTCACTGTCCTGCTCCACTGACAGATTGAGGAGATCATTCCTCCCCCAAACTATGCGACTCTTTAATTCCACCCGGGGGGGTAAACGTTAACATTTAACATTATACATAGTTATTGTCTGTTTTTCACCTGCATTATCATCATTCTTTAATTTAATATTATTTATTGTATCAGTATGCTGCTGCTGAAGAATGTGAATTTCCCATTGGAATTAATAAAGTATCTATCTATCTATCTATCTATCTATCTATCTATCTATCTATCTATCTATCTATCTATCTATCTATCTATCTATCTATCTATCTATCTATCTAATCATAACCGGACATTAGATTTAATTATAACTTACAAAGTTGAAATTCAACATTTAAATATTAGTCCATTAAATGAAGTTATTTCTGATCACTACTTAATTACATTTGATTTGGTTCTGCCCTTATCAATTCACTCACAGATTACAACAAAGACAGTGCGACATCTAGATTGTAATTCTGCATTAAAATGTATTCTTTGCGTAAGTCGAGTATAATTGTGGAAAAACATTTAGATCAGTTAACATCAAATTATATGCCCTTGAGAGAGGGTTTGGGTACAGTGGCTCCCCTTAAAACAAAAGTGGATCAAAGCACATAGAAACTCACACTGGTTCAATGAGAGCACTCAAGCTCTTAAATCAGAGTGTTGAAAACTGGAGCGCAGATGGAGAACAACAAAGCTGCAGGTCTTTCAGATATCAAGGACAGAGAGTGTTAAAAAATATAAAAGAGCTCTCTTTAAAACTCACTCAGAATACTATTCTAAAATATTAAATATGAATAATAATAATCCTCATGTACTGTTTGGAACAGTAGCTAATTTAACAAATGGGCATTCAGATCAACAGTGCAAAATACTAACAGACATTAGCAGTACAGACTTTATGAACTTCTTTAATGAAAAAATCAAAAATATAAGATCCCAGATCTCAGTGTCTTAGTGCAAATTGCATACTAGCTTGGCAGATCCTGTCTCACATTGCATCCAACAGTTTAGAAATTTTAATCCTGTAACAGAACAGGAAGTCTTAACTCTAATATCTAAAATGAAACCTACTACTTCTTCCCTAGATCCAGTGGTAACAAAACTAGTAAAAAGCACAATGGATGTTCTTGTAGTGCCTATTCTTAACATTATCAATAGCTCAATATTGCATGGCGCCGTACCTGACGCGTGTCAGTCATCAAACCATTACTTAAAAGTCAGACCTAGACCCACACATTCTTGATAATTATAGACCCATATCAAATTTACCCTTTCTCTTTAAAATACATGAAAAAGTAGTCACCAATCAGCTTCAGTCACACCTTACAAATCACAAATTATTTGAGAAATTCCAGGCTGGCTTCCGCACTGGTCATAGTACAGAAACGGCACTAACATATGTTGTAAATGATATTCTGTTATCCTCTGATGAAGAAAACTCCACTGTAATTATGTTGTTAGACTTAAGCATAATGTTCGACACCATTGATCATTCTATTTTACTACACAGGCAGGAAAATGACATTGGACTTACAGGCACCATGCTTGCTTGGTTTAGTTCTTATTTATCAAATTGATTCCAATATGTACAGAAATGTGCTGACAGTACTCCATCATTACAGACAGAAGTGAGATATGGTGTCCTGCAAGGTTCAGTACTGGGACCTTTACTGTTTTCATTTTACATGCTTCCACTAGGATCTGTCCTAGAAAAAAATCACATTAATTTTCACGTGTACACAGATGAGACCCAGTTATACCTTTCTTTTAGACCAAATTAAGTTTCCCCAATGTTGTTTTTAATTAGTTGTGTTAGTGAATTAAAGGAGTAGATGGATGAGAACTACTTGTCTTTAAACACTGATAAAACACACATGTTAATTATTGTAGGGAATGATGCTGATCGCAACAATATTTTGTCATTCTTTAGTTGAGCTGGAATCACATTAATTTTACTGAATCAGCCCACAAGCTAGGCATTATCTTTGACTCTAGCGTATCATTTAGAGAGTAGATTACAAAATTGTTCAAAACATGTTTCTTCCATCTTAAAAACGTTGGGAAGTTAAGGCATTTTCAAAATATGTGGGAGGCTGAAAAATTAATTCATGAATGCTGCTGCAAGAATTATTACAAGAACAAGAAAATATGAACACATAACTCCAATTCTTAAATCCTTACACTGGCTCCCAGTAAAGTTTAGGGCAGATTTCAAAATCCTACTTTTAATGTATAAAGCCTTAAATGGCTAAGATCCGGCTTACTTATCTGAATTTGTCATTACTTATAAACCAAAGTGTACCTTAAGATCACAGGATGCCGGTCTTCTTATGATCCCAAGGATAACTAAAATAACAGTGGGAGGTTGAGCTTTTAGTTACAATGCCTATAAACTGTTTAATGGTCTGCCTGCTACTATAAGAGGTGCCCCTTCAGTCTCAGCTTTCAAATCCCAGCTAAAGTCTCATTACTTCAGGTTAGCATACCCTGCTGGTTAACTGTGCATACTGAATCTCTGTTGTTAGTCATTATCACTAAAACACAAGTAATAATGATAGTAAAAATAGTATAAATATTTACTAACCCTCACCTATTCTGTTTCTCTTCTCAGTACTCAAATGTGGCATTTGGTGCCACTGCCCTACTGCCAAGTTGTCTGCCTGCCTAAGGAAAAGTCATCTCTGACTAGAGGAGCACTGGAATCATCGGGTAGAAGGGTCCTTTCATCATAATGGCCGTCCCACCACTGAGTAAGCTGTGGAATGGCCAGTTCATTGCAGCTTGATGGCCATGGTCTCCAGAACTCTGAACAAATCAGAATTGTATTATGTGATAAAGTATTTAGTCTTGCATTTTGCTCTGTACTTGTAATATTACTATTGTACTATCGTATTGTATTAATGATTACTGTTGTCCTGTGCTGTGTATTTTATGTTGTATTTACCCCCTTTTGTTGACACCCACTGCATGCCCAACCTTCCTGGAAAGGCGTCTCCCTTCAAATTTCCTTTCCTGAGATTTCTTCCATTTTTTTCCCTACATGGGTTTTTTAATTTAGGTGGGGCGGGGGGGGGTTCTTGTCTTCTTAGAGAGTCAAGGCGGGGGGACTGTCAAAAGACAGGGCCTGTTAAAGCCCACTGCGGTGCTCCTTGTGTGATTTTGGGCTATAGAAAAATAAATTGTATTGTATTGTATAATTGTAACTTGCAACATCACCTCTCTGGTGGAGAAGGAACCTGGGCTGGTGTGGCAAGTGGAAAAGTACCAGCTAAATATAATTGGCATCATCTCCACACGTAGCATGGGTTCTGGAAGCAAAGTTCTTTATCAGAAATGGTCTTTCTTCTACTCTAGAGTTCTGAAGTGTGAAACACTTTGGGTGAGAGTTTGGATTCTCACAAACTCCTGCCCGAGGGTTGTGCAATTGGAGTTTTATCCAATTAATGAGAGAATTGTCAAGGTAGCTACGAGTAGGAAAGAGGAAGACTCTGTCTGTTGTTTGTGCATATGCACCAAAACAGCTGTTCGGGATATCCCACTTCTCTTTTCACTTTGTTTTACTCTTTTTTACCTCTCTGTAAATACACCTCTTCTGCTAATCATGGTGTTTATCAGTTTCTTAAGATTTGGTGTCAGGTTAGGAGATACTCAGGACATGAGTCTATATCAATGCTTTCATCTTATAAATGACAACCATCTTTTCCCTCCCTCAATGGAGGATTTAGTATTTAGAATATGGTACAAAAAAGAAATCAAGTGCTTTAAACACTTGTTTATAGACAATTGTTTGACATCATTTGTGCAACTGCCACAAAAATATGATATACACTCATAAAAAACACATTTTTTGCTCTACAAACTGGAGCTCTAGGTGCCTTTTATTTCAGGCCATCATGGTCTTCAAGGTCCTATTCACTCATTCCGTTATGTTTGTCTGGGAATGGTACGCAGTAGTGAAGTTCTTCTTCACTCTCCAGACAACATGCAATTCATGAAGAACTTTACTGGTGAACTGAACACCCCAATGGGACACAATATGCCTTGGGATAAAGACCCCATTCTTGAGGATAATGCATATTTTGAATTCTTTGGCATCATTCAATGCCAATGGCTATACCCTTTTTGAAAAATAATCAGCCATCACCATCAGGACAATCTTCCTAATTAATGCTGCAAGATATGGCCATATCAGGCCCATGCCTAACATCTCTCCGTGTCCTTCAAATAATTATGAATTGTAGTTGGCTGGTGGGCTTACCAGGTGGGGTCTTGTATTATTGACAAGTTTTACAGTTCTTCAAATGGCTCCACAAATCCTTGCAAATGGATGACCACCACGTAATATCCAGGATTTTCAATTGTGTCTTCATGCATCCTAGGTACCCATCAAAAGGACTGTCTTTATAGTATTTCATGAAAACAGGGACATAATCCTCCAGGAAAATAAACCGCTGGTTTGATCCTTCAAGGATACCTGGAATGGAATGATATGACATGCTTTGGGGATCTACAAAATGTTTTGATAGGCTCTTTGTCATCTCCTCCCTGAATCCATTGTATACAAGACTGATGGTCTTTCCTTCGATGTCCTGTTCCAAGATGAGGGCTGTCTTGACTTGCTCAATGCGGAGGTCAGCCTCAGTAGTGTGAGAAACCCAACAACTCAATCCAACCAGTCTGCAACCCTCCCTTGTGAGGCATTATTGAATTTTCCTGAATAAACAGGTTTGATTTTGTTATAGGGTTAATTGAGCTAACAATCAATTAGTATTCACCTGGAAGTACAAAATGTACAATGCAGCTATGAGGAATAAGGAATGTGAGTGTTTGGTATGTACAATGATTGAATGGAAAAAGGGATCAAAATGGACACGGTTGAACCGATAGTATCAGTAGAGCCGAACACCAGCTCCATCAGGGAGCACTTTATTCACTGTCAGAAAAAAGGGCGAGCTTGTGATACACGTCTATCTAGATCTATGAAATATATTTCTGTCCTTTTCATTGTTTTATAGCATATTATAAAGGCTTTATAACATGCAGACTGTTAATAGCCGCTTATAATTGATACATAAACTGAAGTGTTGCCAAACTTCTTTACCCCCTTTACAATGTGAGGAAATGCCCCAGGACTGGTGGGGATTGTGTATTATGTTCTTCTCTGGGATGATGGACCCCACATTTCATTTAAGATTCAAGACAACCCTTTAGTTGTCTCAGTTCAGTTTTAAGCTAATGTCACATTATGCGTCTTCTTGTTGTTGGGTATCTCAAATTTGCACCTTCTGATCTTGTCACCGAACCATGCAGATTTTCATGACAAAAAATTGCTGGCCATTCAAGTTTATTGATTGTGTGACAACCTTTCAGAAGACCTGTGCTCTGCCATTTATCAGACAGCCAATAATGTGCTGAGTGACAGAGTCCGTGTGTTAGGGTTTTATATAGTACTAGCCAACCCGCGGCGTACCATACGCCGCATAATTAGGCCGCTTTTTTAATGATTTTTAAGCACAGGGAAAAAATTAACATTTGAAAAATCCGGAGGAGAGGGGAAGGACACCCATTACGCCCCATTCGTCATGCTAGTCTGCTGATTTGTCGTTCAGTAAGTTGTGAGTAGTGATGGGAGGGGTGAAGCCTTGATAAGCATCAACACGTTTGAAGCAATTGTGTCGGAAATCGTATCGAAGCTTCGAAGTATTTGACACTCACCTCTCTCGTGACACCTTCTGGCCATTTTCATTAATGTTACAGAAACTTATGATACACTTCAATGACGTCTGTTAAAAGTCGTATTGCTTTTATTTTTTCGTAGCTACAGACTGACAACGAAGAGAAGGGTTTGTCAGTAGCTTCTAGTGTCTGATGTCTAAAAAATATAAATATAACTAATGCCGACAGGCAGAATGCACTATACGATAGCAAGAGTTAAACAAAATAAGACGCCTCACCTCATGCATTCCCGGCTCTTTCAATTAGTATTTACTTTTGCACTGTATCATTATAATCGCTCCTGTTATTAGTATTATAATTAACCTTGATCTTTTCTTGAGATCACATTTAATAGCCTTAAATGTTTTGTTTGGTCTGTCTTAATTAAAACGGAGTAGACAGAAAATAAAGGTTTATCCCTGTACTTTGCCATGATATAGGTAAGCACATTTGAGAAAGAAAATGTGAAATCCTTAAATCACAGATGTCATTATTCGATCAAGTATTAAAATCTGCAGTGCTTCGAAAGCTCGAACAGTGTCGAAACCTTAGTATAGAACGGCCCATCACTACCTGTGAGTCACGTAGAGTTTTGATTGTTGTTTGCGATTCTGGCCGCTTTTCGCGTACTGAGTTGTTCGGGAGTCACAGTTGAGAAACAGTTTTTTAATGTCTTTTAAGCACAGGGGAAAAAATGAACATGTGGCCCGGTGCATTCTTTAACTGCCTTGTGGCGCTGTAGTAGTACGGCTGCTTTGCAGTAAGGAGACAGTGGAAGATTGTGGGTTCACTTCCCGGTTCGTCCCTGTGTGGATAGCAAATTATCCGAGGCAAACAAACTGTTTTACACGCTGCAAACCAATCTGCGCCGCTTTTTCAATGTTTTTTAATCCTTCGAGTTGCTAATTAACTAACTAACACCCACTCACTCAGCTTGTGTGAAAAAAAATGCGCCCGTTCTTTCATCATTTTGTTGCAGCCTATCAAAGACTTGGTGATCATGTTTTGTAGACTCAATATATATTGGCTTTTCACTCAGCGCGAGGGCGCGCATTCATCTCGGATTATTACATCTTGCTAGACTAATCTGCTACACGGCTGCAGCCACAGGGGTTCACCAGGACCGAGTTTGGCAAACACTGCTGAACAGAGACGAAACCGACTCAGGTGAGGAGTGGGGGCGGGCAAAGTAGTTGGAGCTATTGATTATTCAGTGTTGTTTGCCTGGGTGTCTGATCTGCTCAACAGGATTAGAAATAAAAGGAAAACAATGTGAAGGCAATGTCACAGGTGATCCTGTGGTATAGCGGGTACACAGCTCCCCTTCAAAAGCCCATTTTTAAATAAATAATCATCACACTCACAGTGTAGACTCGTGCTTCGGGCATTTCTCCCCTGTGCAGTGTGTGAGTGAGTGAGGTGAACGAGAGAGAAAGCCGGTACGTTAGAGTGAGCGAGATCAGGTTCGAAGACAATGTGTTCCTGTGGTATAGTGGGTCCATAGCTCCCCTTCAAAAGGCCATTTTTAATCAGGCGACTGACAGTAGCGGAGTCAGGCACAGAGAAGGTCAGCTGCAGAGAGAGCGTCTCGACTGTTGCAGGGCCTGAAGCAGGTGAGACGCTAATGAAAAAGAGGCACAGGGCTTATTGATTTTTAAAGACTGCTTCCTTCATTGTGTTTTAACTTCAGTTTTAAAGGATTGCGCGGCTCTCTCTTGCGCTGCCTGTGTGTGCCTCTGCCTCTCTGTGGCGCTGCCTCTGTGTGTGTGCGTGGCTCTCTCTCACGCGCTGCCTGTGTATGCTTCTGTCTATCTCTGGCGTTGCCTCTGTGTGTGTGTGTGTGTGTGTGCGCGCGACTCTGTCTCTCGCGCTGCCTCTGTGTGAACCAAGATTCCACTGAGATTGACTAATGAAAAGTCAACGTAGCTCAGAGCTGCAAGTGGAATGTGACACAGACAAACAGAAATGACGGCATGTTTTTCGAGGCGTCGCGTCCGAGTTGGTGGGCGTGACTGTGATTTTTTCGTCGTATCCAATGGTCTAAGAGATGGTGGGCGTGGCTCCTTCCTGCGTGCGCCATTGGCGTCTTACTTGTCGGTGGTTTAGTGAATCCACGCCCCTTCCGGCGTGCTTTCCATGGTCGGCTACTTGTCTCCTGGCTTAGTGAATTATATATATAGATGTATTTATGTGTATTGTATGCTTTATTGTCAATCTTGAATTATTAGTCTTCATATTTTATGTGTTTTCCGTTATGTTTGTAATTGTGTTCTGTGACTTTAAATGTGCTGCTATGTTCTGTGCTTTGTGGGTTGTGGTACAGGAGGCGGGGCCACCCTGACATCACGGTTGCAGGGTCCTCCTTTTGCCTTTATATTGAGTTGTGTATTGTATAGCACTGGAGACTTATATTGTATTGTGTATTAGTATTTTTTTTACCTTGGATTGCTTATTATTCAGCTCCTTTTAGGCTTTTAAATATTTTTTGCTATGCTATTAATATATATTGTTCATTTATAAGGATATTTTGTTTGACTTATCTTTACAAGCCAGGGGTTTTCAGTTCTCTCCCTTGTGAGGCATTTTGAGTTATATTTTGGGACATTTCGAATCTTTAAAGGTAGTTCCCCATCTTTGAGATTTGCTCCAAATGAAGCCAGCAGCTTGTAGTTGAGACTTAACTCATTTAAAGTAAGTATCTTCTGGACTGGCCAGGGAAGGCTCCTGGCCTGTTTTATGGTCTTTTTGGAGGCCACAAACCCCCTTTATGTCAAATCTTTGTCTTCCACTCAGAGCACCATGCTGCAGGAAGACTTACCAGGTATGGCGAGTTTAGTGCCAATCTCATCACTTACTTTTCTTTTTTCTGTTTTGTTGTGTTGTGTAACACTGGAGACATCAGATACCCAAGCTGCTCTTCTGTTTGTGAGGCCCAAAGCCCACATGTTCCTTAATCATCATTTTTGCATTCTATGCTTATACTTCCAAACTAGCATTCATTCATTGTCACCTCTCATGCACACAGGGTCTGCCCGATGACTAAACCCATTTGATTTTATCAGAGTGAGTCATGGACTAGTTGGAGTGAATCACTAGGCACGTCACATTGTAGGACTGTCTTCAAAGAAGCATGCCATCGACTGCCCTTTTGACTCACTAAGATGATGTAAATGAAGGCTACCACTGAAAATTACTTGAAATGTTGTCAAATGTGACATGCAATCCCACTCCTTATTCAGGAAAAAATCCCACAGGAGAAAGACTTATCGAGACTAAGGTCATAAAGCTTATGGAGTCTTTTATGGACAATGGCAGAACTGTAACTACAGTTGCGTAAAGTGCGACAGGAGCTTCCACCTGCAGCTAAAATAACTTCAGTACATATGTACTTTGTCAACATGCCCGTGTCGATCAAACACAGAAGCTCTGCAGTCTACTTGTGACTTTACACTGTAGGATCATAAGTAAATAAATCAAGCTAAACAATATTATTCGACCTGGCCTTTATATAAGTAACATATAAATGTTTTTTATATAAAGTCCATCACAAAACATAATCACAAACAAAACTTTGTATAATACCTTGGCAAGCTCTGTTGGCCCTGCTGTTTCATTGAAGAACACATGTGGAGCAAACTGACTGGCAGGATGATGCCTGACCTGTTGCTGCATCCAAATGGTGGCATCTTTTGCCTTTACTCTTGGTGCAGCTGCGTTGTTCTTATATGTGAGTGGATGTTTTTTGCGAGAAGAGCTTCTGTTCTCTTTCTCCGATGTAGAACCCTCATCCTCATCTGAGATCACCTCTGTTATAGCACGTCTTCATTTGAAAACAGCAGTTTCAGATCGGGGAAAGAGTGAATGTGACTGAGAGAATAAACGTAAACAATGAAAAAAAAACACTAACTTTTACAAGTACCATAAATTTACACCAGCTCTTATAGACTCAAATAAATCAAATGTATGTTATTATTTTATAATAGTAATAATAATAGCCACTCACTACTCAAAACAGTTCAATGCATGAAAGACCCGGAATCAAACCTGCCACCTCTCAACTTGGAGACAGCAGTTCTTACCTCTGCACCAGCCAAGCAGACATACTGACATACTGTATACGTGTGTGTGTGTGTGTGTGTGTGTGTGTGTGTGTGTGTGTGGTACCCTATCCCAATTTTTTTTACTTTGGTTAAATTCTCGAAAAAAGCACACTTGTTTTGTTATATCTGTGTCTTTTGTGAAAGTGTTTATTTGATATCTGAACTTCAGTCTTCAAACATTATACACTTCACGTCAGCATTTTGTCAATTATTAGTAGAACATGAAAAAAGTTTCCGTTTTAGTTATATAGTTGTTTAGTTCAACATTTCTTGCCTCACATTTTCTGTCATCCTACACTTACACACATCGTTGTAGACACGGAACACACATGAAATGCACGTGTTCCAAATAATGATATACAGGGTGAGTCAAAATTATGTTAACACTAATGGATTAATTTTATTTCGACCCCACCTTTCCAGGTCGATGGATAGGTTGTAGTGGACCATTGCCATAGCCTCCACACTCCCCTGATTTGACACCCTGTGATTTCTGGTTATGGGGTATGCTGAAGGAGTGCGTGTTTAGCAGAAAAGTTCATCATGTCAATGACCTAAAGGATAGAATACGGACTGTGGTATCATCTGTTCCCCGCGAAATGTGTGTCCGGGCTTTAAATGGTACTGTTGCTCGTTGGTTTTTGTGTGTTGAACATGATGGCGAACAGGTTGAGACATTCCTGGACATCATCTTCCACATTTGTGAATAAATTGTTTCTGCCATTTAAATGTTAACATAATTTTGACTCACCCTGTATTATTTACCCAATACAACTCTAGGCACCTCACACCCGGATAAACAGACTTGAGCTGGGATAACTTTGTGTACAACTAAAACTGCATCAGTGGGGGGATGGAACAGCAGGCTGCCTGCTGCTTGTGCTGATCAACGCATTTGCAAAACAAAAGATGCTGATGGAGAGGTGCAAAGGAATTTAAGGTGGCCTGGGATTACAAGTTTTTTCGTAGGCTTCAGGGATTCTAGTGTTAAGGGGTAACAGGGAACCATATGTAAGATAAAGGGGCTTCCTTCTAGCCACCTATTAGACTGGAAGGCTTTGGCTGTCTCATCTACCGACCCTCACGGCCCTTCCTCCAGTTCTATACCCTAGAACTACATCACTCCATGGCTTTAACTTATGTGGAAAAAGGCCAGCCAATCATCTGAAATCCTGGGACTCAACTGTCTCTTGACATCATGTGGGAATATATTTTTTCCAGCAGGAAGGCACTGATTACTTATCCTTATGCCTGCCCTTCAAATGCACCCTATGTAACTGCTTACACGGTCAAACGAGTCACAGTAGGACTTCTATCCCATATTGCATGTTGCTTCTTGAAGTTCAACTCTCAAAGTCCTTTGTGACAGCAGCAAACGTGCTGTATTTTGAGTGTGGAAAAAAATGAGCTGCTCCTCAATAATCTGTTTTGACTAGAAAATTAGCTCCATGATAAATTGATCTAATTGTGTACACGTTGCCCTGTACGTGTCCTTCTGTGATTTCACATTTGCTTGTTTTACTGGGGTCATGTTTGCTTCTCAGCCTCCCACTTTTGTTATAACAGTTGCCCAACCAGAACATGAGGTTCATTATTCTTCAATTCACATCATATACTCTCAAGATCATTTATGGGTTTTGTACTTTTGTGTTGTTTTACAACATTCACTGGCATAAATCCGGTGTGTCGTATCTGGAGACTATGCGCTGTGTGGGGTGAAGGGAAGTCTGCTTCAGATTCTCATGCACCTCTTGTTGTTTACCATTGTCTGATCAGACCTTCTGGTGTTAATAAAACGAAATAATGAGAGACAGAAGTCAATTACTCCTTGAGCTTCTTTCAGAAATATAAACAGACAATAGAGGCAGTTGGAAAAAGTCATTTAGATAAAATAAACATTTAAACAATTTATTCCTGAAAAAAATACCACAGACCCTGTCTATATGAGCTCTAAGGGCATACTTCCTTCCTCAGCCAAAACACCTCATTAAAAATGCATTTTGATGTATTCCAGATATATTTTAAAGCATCTCATTAAAATAAAAGTGTCATACACTATCCAAGAATTCTAAATAGCGCCCTAAATTACGACACTGTACTAAAATGTTCACAATGCATTATTCTCATTTGACATTAAATGTGGTTAGAGTTTGGACAATAGGCAGATTATGGGTATAAGGTACACGTTCTTGACATCCCAGGACAAAATGAAACTGGCATCTGAGTGCCAACCCATGAGTGACCTAGCCTTCTTCTACCTATTCCATTTATAATTACTAGTCTGTCTCCAAAAAGGATAAGTCAAACTTATTTCTTCACAATCACGGTATTGTAATGATTAGTCTGAAAAAGAAAGTCACAGGACTTGTAGGCAGTTGGACTACGATACCAGTCTTGGAAGAAGGTGCATCTGCTGTGTCAAAGGACTAATTGCACATGCCAAATGAGAGGGCCAAGCTGTAAATTGAAATGGACCAATCAAAGATTCAGGACTGGTGGGAAGAGGACTCCGGATGGAAGCAGTGCAGCTGGAAGTCCTCCAGAGTAGGGCATTTAAAGGGAGTTTGGAACAAAGCAAAAGTGGAGTGGAAAGTGATCTGCATGATGTGTTCCATGGCCGCAACATTGGGACGACTTCAGTGCACAGAGCTGCTGTAATGAAACACATGGCCAGTGCCCTGGGGTGTGACAGCAGGATGATTTTAGTTTGTAAAGGATGACAGTAGTGAGGCATTGATGGCATATTCTGGGGGCCACAACACCAAACACTAAATAGGGTATCCCCCTCAATCAGTAACAGTGGGGGGTAGGTAAATAGTTCTTATGTCCAGAGGATTTTGTTTAATTTTCATTTTTTTTGTTCAATTTCAATTGTACATGAATAAACAGCCTAAGCACTACATTGCTCTTTTTTGATCCTAATCTTAGTGCAGGTGCCTCCTTCTGTCAGACTCTCTAGTTGGTCAGTGCACTATATAAATTCATTCACCACTTGAAATTATGTTCTAAAGTGAAGCAGTTTTTCTACATTTAAATAATACTTTGTCTGTTCTTGCTGGATACAAAGGGGGTATAGGGTACGTGTTCCATAGGTGATAGAAAAAAGCCTTAAAACTTACCAAATACAACCACTTTGAAGGGACGCCAACCCCAGCTGACCCAGTGCACTCGCCGTGCTGCTAAACAGTGATCACCTTGTTAAGACGAGTGCACAATCATGCGGCAGAAATTAAATAGTGGGCTAAGTAGCAAAAACTAAAACACTTAATAAATTAAATTCTCAAATCATTCTGCGATGACACATTGTACCACTGCATGTGTGTGTGTGTTAGCAATGAGGCGAAAGGCACGCTCATTTGAACAAGTAGCATTTATCCACCTTATTAAAAGCACAAGTGACTGTGTGTTTGTGATTCTGTTTGTCTGTACAGTTGCTATGCCTCTGTTACATGCCATTTGGTAAAGGATTCATAAAAGCAATGCTAATGTTTGTGATGTTCCATCTGTTGGAATGACAAATGCAATGCCTTTTATTGCTGCAAATGTTTTTTATGCACCACCTGTTGGAATGACAAATGTGGTGCATTTTATTACTACATGCATTACAAAATACTTTCTAATAGATGGTGTGCTGTAGACATTAATGCAGAGGCTTCTTTGATTATTTAGATTTTGGGTAGCACAGCTAATTTATAAATATTTACACATGCAGGTTTTTTTTTTGTTTAAAAACCATTTCTTTTGACCAGCACTTCAATTCTGGTCACTTTCACTTTTTTTCTTTTGTTTTTATACACACCTTACTCAATGATGATGGAGTAATTTTCCAACACCTTTTGGTTTGTTGTGCCATTTAAATACATTTACTTGCACAGTTACTTTAGAGCAGCACTATATTCACAAGTCATCTCTCGGCCACATGTGAGATGCGTTGCATCTGAGTGACATTTGACAACCCAATCTTTATTAAACATTTACAGCCTAAATAGACCAGAAGTCAATACAAACACTATTGCCTTATCAACTACATCTGCTACTAATATTCACAGTAGGTACTGTAGATGTAAAATGTCCTTTTTAAAGTCTGCAGCCTTGTGAGGAATGACGAGGGTCCAGCCCACATTCAGCAGTGCTTACAGCCACCCAGTGCCACATACTGGCACCCTGTCAAGGATTGCTCCTGTCTTGCCTGTGTCCGATGATTGCTGAGATAGGCTCCTGCTGTACCATGCCCTGGATAAGTGGGATGAATGCCTCTAAAATGTTTCTAGTTGTTGTCACTTGATTACATGCTACGTTCAGTGCTTGAAGTGGAAGCAAATCATTTTTGCAGCCTGCTTGGCCCATCTTGCAATGCATGTCAAGTTTTAAGCAAGTTCTTAATCAAGTGGATGTGGGGGTCCCCTGTGATGTTTTGAGAAGTGTATTAGAAGTATATTTTATCAAAAAATGGAACAGAGAGGTGATGGCTGCTGTCAGAGTATGAGGGGAATCAACCAGCAAGTGCTCTGCTGCTGAAAACTTCAAGCCCCACCAACACGCCTGCTCAATATTCTCCCTGACTGGAGCACACGTATGCTTTAACAATCCAGGAGTTGCTGCTGCATCTTTGTGAAGTAAAACAAAAGAAAAGCCTCCATATACTGAAAGATTATAAGAAACTAGCTGCCCCCTGCGGCACCACCAGTGTAGTAATGAAACAGGACCAACTTTAAAAATCAATAAAAAAATTTTTTTAAATGTAATTTGTATTGAGAACAATTTATATTGATAGATTTCCTATCCGAGGGGCTCTTAATATACAATATTTTTGGTTTTGTTATTAGGGGCAAGGACATATAGGTTTCTTGGGGAACAAACCCGGGAGAAAGAGATGTAAAGCTGACCATGTGAGAAGCATGGTGAGCTAAGATCAACCCCTGCCAACTTGAGTGTCTGTCCTTGGGCCTTGTTAATTGACATTGCAAAGCAAAGCTTCACCGGGAACTGTAATCTCTTGAATTGAAAGAGCATGCCTATCGCGATTATAGGAATGCGAGGGATTAAAACCCTCTCTCCAATGCTGCATCCTGTGATGATTATTGCCTATATGATGTTGGTCTGAAGCTGATAGACCTGGAGACAGGAACCATTGCAAAGTTTGGGTGGACTCAGGTTTCTCAAAAGGATAATCGGTGCTCCTACTTTCAATGCTAAGTTGTGGGCGGCATGCCAGGATGATTCATGAAGTCTAAAAATTTTGTAGGATAATGAACTGAATCATTGTTTTCTAAAACAATATTTATTGAAGTGTATGTCCGAGACAGCGTGTCATATAGTTTTAGCACCAACTGATAAATTTTATGCCTCCCCCTCCCTTCGGCCCACAGCCTTTCTCTTCGCTTTTTGCTTATAAATCGCTGCCCCAAGCGAATTATGATACTGTACTTAGTGAGATGAGAGAAGTCACAAAATCAACTGGAATGTTCTAGCAAATTATAGAAACAAACCCGATCTAATTCTGTTAAGTAGTTCTCTCATGAAAAGTGGACAGACATACAGACACACAAACAGACAGACATTGGATTATATATATAGAGATTATAAGTGTGACTTTTCTTTAGTTATTCACATCTGGGCACCAATATTCCATGTCAATTACGGGCGATTGGCGATGACTTTCTGAAGAGAATTGACTCCCCGCTGGCCTTCTTAAGGGTCCTGCACTGCTGCAGAAGATGATCAGAGTAGTAGAGTGCACAGTCTACATTTAAAGTGGTTGAATCTCACAACAACGGCTTACTTTTTCTTTCTTATTTTCTTTCTTAAAATGACATGGATTTTTGCAATATGTGAGTATTCTCAATACATGGATCAATACTCCTTACTTGACTTGGTCCTGAAAAATGGACATACTTGATCAATTTTAAAGCTTTTTCTCTTACCTATGGACTTGTGCACCATAAAGCCCCATTGTAAACTGGAAGAACTGAGGTATTATTGAGAGGTTGGTGAGACTTAACAGGAACATTTATTGGGTTCCTCTACTCCCACCCTCGAAGGTTCACACACACACAAAGACACAGAGATCCTATCCAGACAAGTCTCACGTGGTGCTAGTTACCAGTCAACCCACAATATTCCACATAGAATTCTCTCCACACACATACATACGGAGATCATGGCCAGACAAAGTCTCGAGTGGTGCCAATTGCCAATCACTCCACAACATTCTGCATGGGATTCTCTATATAGGGGCTCACTATCACCAGCACTAACAAACATGCTGGTGTCATTGTGACACACATATAAGCAACACTCTTTTGGTTGTATGCCACTTACTAATGAAACTAGGTCTTACCTTTACCGCAGTTGTTCAAATTATAGAGGAGCAACCTCGATAACCTTGATTAACCCTATGGGTAAGAAAATGGCAATTTTGCCCACGCTTGGAGCCCTCTTATTATTTCAATTACTCTACATAAAAGCCTAAGTATAGAAAGTATAAAAGCAACATGGTATTTATTAACTTATAATAATACCAAAAAAGAAGTAAATATAATAGAAAATAAAATGAAAAGCTGGAAAAGCTCTACACAAATGACTGCACCTCAAGAGACCCGTCTGTTAAAATCCTGAAGTTCGCAGATGATATGACAGTCATTGGCCTCATCAAGGACAGTGATGAGTCTGTATACAGACGAGAGGTCGAACAGCTGGCCCTCTGGTGCGGTCAAAACAACCTGGAGCTGAACAAGCTTAAAACTGTGGAGATGACAGTGGACTTCAGGAGGGCCCCCCAGTGCTGCCCCCTCTCACACTACTCAACAGCATTGTGTCCGCTGTGGAAAACTTTAGGTTTCTGGGATCCACAATTTCCAGGACCTAAAGTGGGAACTAAACATAAACACATTGTTAAAAAGGCCCAGCAGAGGTTGTACTTCCTGCGCCAGCTCAGAAAGTTCAACCTGCCTCAGGAGCTGCTCATCCAATTTTACTCTGCAGTAATCCAGTCTGTTCTCTGTTCATCTATCACAGTCTGGTTTGGCTCAGCCACAAAACAGGACAGGAACAGACTTCAACGGACAGTCAGGATTGCAGAAAAAATCATTGGTGTTGATCTGCCCTCCATTCAAGACTTATACAGATCTCGAGTCAGGAAACGGGCAGAAAACATCATTGCAGACCCATCACACCCTGGTTACAACCTTTTCAACTTCTTCCCTCTGGTAGGCGCTACAGAGCACTGTACGCCAAAACTACCAGACATGTGAACAGTTTCTTTCCTCAGGCCATCACTCTCATGAACACTTAAGTCAATCTCACAGCATCAGGGACAATACTAGGTAAAACCGGAGTCCAATTCCTTGTATGTGTACATATACTTGGCCAATAAAGCTGATTCTGATTCTGATTCTGATTCTGATTCTGATATAAACAGTCTTAGAAAAGCTTACTGAAAATCAGAAGTGCCAAAGGATGACTTTTGATTTAGCAATCTTGTTATTCACAGATTACGTTTTCTGATATCCAAATCAAATTGTCTCACGTCTCTTAATCTATGACGTTGTTTCCTATGTCGTTACCTTTCTATCATCTTCTTCTGTTTTTGTTCCCCAGGTGAGCTAAACAAAATGCACATGTGGGACCTGTGACATTGCACACATTTAATTGGTTATCTTGTCCTAATGACGAATGACTAACAATAGAGATGCAGTATGCACATCTAATCTGCAGCTCTAGTCAGGGTATGCTAAAGTTAACACGTGAGTCTTCAGCCAGGATTTAAAAGCTGAGACGGAAGGGGCACCTGTTATAGTATCAGGCAGACCATTACACATCTTCGGAGCCCTGTAACTAAAAGCTTGACATTCCACTATAATTTTATTAATCCTTGGAATCATATGCAGGCCATCATTTTGACATCTTAATGTGTGCTCAGGTTTGTAAGTAATGACATGGTCAAATAAGTAAGTAGGGCCTTGACCATTTAAGGCTTTATATAGTATGTTAAAAGGAGGATTTTGAAATCTGCCCTAAACTTAACCGGGAGCCAGTGTAAGGACTTGAGAACTGGAGTTCGTATTTTCTTGTTCTTCTAATAATTCTTGTAGCAGCTGATTAAAAACAATTTAAACAGACAAGCTAGTCACTAGTCTTCCTGGCAGCACTGGGCACAAGGTGGGAAACAACTTTGAATAGGCTGCCAGTCTAACACAAGGCCTAATCACTCACACACCCACACTCAAAGGCAGGGACTGGCCATTGAGTGAAAAAAATAGCTTGAGTAAAAGCATTTTCAAAAAATTCATTTTTAGGGCCACTGAAAAAAAAAAAAGTTTATAAAAGTGTATGGATGATGATTTCCAAGAAAAGGATATTAAACAATAAGAAGGTAAATGAAATCATAATAATAATAATTTTTAGCATTTATATAGCGCTTTTCTCACTACTCAAAGCGCTCAGCAATTGCAGGTTAAGGGCCTTGCTTAAGGGCCCAACAGAGCAGAGTCCCTATTGGCATTTACGGGATTCGAACTGGCAACCTTCCGATTGCCAGTGCAGATCTCTAGCCTCAGAGCCACCACTCCGCCATGACAGATCATGACAGATGTGTACCTTATCTCATTGTGGTGTTAAGCATGTCTCTTGGCATAAGTCTGCATTCTTTAGCTAGGGTTAAACAAAGTGAAACGCTCCAGAATTTCATGAAGTTATTGCTTCATTGCTGTTGCAAGAGGGACATTGAAATTTGTAATGCATGAACAGGCCTCAAAAGGAAGAAATGTATGATCAAGTTACAGTTGCTTTGAGGAGACTTGTTTGTATGTGTTTTTAAGCTGTAGTCATGCTATCAATTACCTCAAACTATCCATCGTTTTACTTACACTACATTTCAAATCTTGCAGATCATGTTAGATAATTGTCAGAATGTATTTCATTATTTTTAGGTATTTTAATGGTTTTGCCTGGGGCTGTGAAGTATACTTGAAACTGTGTAATAATTGATAGTTTTGTTAGTAGATGGGGGGGGAGATTACAAAGTGTGCATTTATGTGTAAACGTTCTTATGAATTTTTGGAAATGATCTCTTTTTTTTTAAGCTTTACACCATATGAGTGCACAGATTTTTCTCACCCAAATGCATGAAGATCATTTCTCCCACAGGAGGAGCTAGTCAGAATGTAAACCAAAGTCGGCTAATACAAACCACTTATTCATCTCAGTTTTTATTGCTATACAACATTGAATCATAGTGGATTTCAATTGATTTTCTAGGTAATGATCAATAGAAAAAGATCTCTGCAAAGGGGTCTAAATTAATTGCTAATATAAAACACAATACAGTATAATCAATCACATACTTTTTGACCCAATAAATCATATCAGGTATGGGTGTTACCCGCTGAGATGAGTGGGGTGAGGGGGCTACCGCTGACTTTGTCCTGTTTCTCTTCTTCCCTCACAGCTCCAAGGGACCACCCAATAAGTGCACTTAGTCCTGCCCCATTCCGGCCGTTTCGCCATAAAGGACACACAGCCTAAAGAGAGCCATTTTTTTCCAGGAAGACCCAACTGAGCTGCACTGCAGAGCATGAATTTGACACTGTGACAAGACATGCAATCAATTCAAAGCATCGGTTCATCCTTCCAATTGGAAGTCAAAATCATCTACTCAGCACCATGAAAACATAAGCTCATTTATCACAATCTTTCATTACTTAATTACCACCATCTCTGAGATATTCCACTGTTTTAAATGGTGGTCAGCCTGCTAACATCAAATTCCTCATCTTCAGCCTATACCTGGAACAAATAGTTTGGTTGATATTTTTATTGAACATGTTTTCCAGTTATGCGATTTCCTAATTTTTCCCAGCATACAAACGGGATCCCCGGGCCTGGTTTTAGAAAGTGTTCAGTTCCATTGCAGGTACAGTATCTCTCTGGATCTGCCTATGGGTTATAATCCCAAATCTGGCAGTGAAACTGGCAACCAATCTGAAAGAATCAGCCAAGGCATATTTCAGTTTGTTTTATCTTGTCTCAGCTTTTCAGAAGGATAAGAGCAAGTTACTACCCTGTAGAGAATTCTGTAGCATTTCAATAGAGATGCATGTTGAACTAAAAACTCCCATCTCTCTCTGGCTTGATCAAATTTAACAAATCAATGATAGCAGTGCCTTCAGCAAGTATTCAGACCCCTTCATTTTTTACACATTTTGCTATGTTGCAGCCATGTGCTAAAATCATTTACATTCATTTTTTCCTGACATCAAGCAACACTCAGTATCCCAGAATGACAAAGGGAAAACAGGATTTTAGAAATTTTTGCAAATTTATTAAAAACAAAAAAATCTGAAATATACCTTTGACAGTATTCAAACTCTTTACTCAGTACTTCATTGGAGCCATTTTGGTGTCAATTAGAGCCTGGAGCAACTAGTCCTCGCTGAAGAACATGGGATGGGGTGGAGATGGAGTTTAGTAGGGCGCATGCTGAGACACAGGAAAGGTTAGGACTTCAGACCCTGCCATGTAATGGCATCCTTGTTTGCAGGGTGAGACCTGGACAGATTGCAGTAGGCTGACCCATCTTACCCTGCTTGCCGCATAGAGGAGCATCCCATGATCGGCCAAAACATTTGATCTTTTCTTCTCTAAATAATTGGTTCATAAAATGCTGCATATGAAAACAGCAGTTACTTATGCATTAATTCAATTAATATTTAACTTTTCAAGTCACATTTATTTTCTTTTTGCCATTTTCTACTAAAATGTACTGTTAACATGTCATTACATCATTATATTTCATAGGCTTTAAACCAAAGTAACTCCTAACTAATATTTCTTTATTTCACATAAGTTATGGTGCTCTGATGTGCAGTTTCTTTATATGTGAAGGTTTGGATTGAAGTACATTAATTGTTTTTAAGAAGCATTACCACATTACATCATATCAATGTTTGAAGAAACCATGTGTTTTGCTCCAACTAATTGTATTTTTTGATCTTCTTGGGTTGATTGTGTCTAAGTGATGTGATAATTTATTTACCATTAAAACCACAACATTTTTCCTGAACTGCTTGAACTGGTCAACCCTTTTTGTACATTTTACCTAATTATCTTAATACATAATTCGCCAGCCTCCGCACTCACTCACTCACTCACGTCCGTCCGAAGCCGAATACGAAGTCGCCTTCTGCGTAAATCTGAAGCCGAATGCGCAGTCGCCTTCTGCGCAGCTGCCCGAAAAACCTTACGAGACCGACATCGCGGCAGGCGGCGGATTTACGGCCGCGAAAATTCAAAGAGAAAGGCAACTTCGATTAAAGCTCTCGAAGCCTGAAAGGTGATTTCGACTACAGCTCGAGGTCTAATTACGCATTCTGATTCAATTAGGCATTCATTCAATACGCCTATATCAGGTTTGTGGTGCTTATACTTATTACTATTCCACTCGTGCCCTTTTAAATTTACGTTGTCGAAACGGGCTCTTTCTCTAGTTTCATATATTTAGCCACATCTTATATACTTTCATTGTAAAACTATTAGTTATTTCTTTATTCTGGTATAAAACAACCATCAGCTTGCTTTTGTCATCAAATGAAGCATCATCTTTGAAATCATTTAACTTAATGTGTTCTTTTATTAGAGCCTTTTGGGTATAGATCATCCAGTTCATCTGCACCTTCCTTACTTCATCTAATCTGCGATTTTCACAGTAATTTCTGTAAGGCTATACTTCAGATCTATCTGAATCCGATGGTATGGCTGTGTGACACCGTAATCAGTTGGATAACTCAGACTGACCATGAGTATGGACTGTCAATAACTGAAGGCCAAATAAGGATACAACTTAGGAAGCTACACGCAGGAAAAGCTGCAGGACCAGATGGAGTCAGTCCTCAAGTTCTTAAGGTCAGTGCTCACCTATTTTGTGGTGTCCTCTGTCACCTGTTTAGTCTGTCCCTAAGACTTCAGAAAGTGCCACTGCTATGGAAAACATCCTGAGTTGTTCCTGTTCCACATAAGGTAAGCACTTCCTGACCTAATGACTACAGAAAAGTGGCACTTATGTTTCACATCCTGAAGACCTTTGAGAGGCTAATTCTGGACAACCTGTTTCTTCTTGTGATAGACCACTTGGACCCACTGAAGTTTGCCTATCAGACAAATATTGGAGTTTAGGATGCAATTCTCTGTCTGCTCCACAAAGCTTACTCTCACCTGGACAAAGCTGGAAGCACTGTGAGGATTATGAGTTTTGATTTCTCCAGTGTCTTCAGTACCATCCGGCCATTTCTGTTAAGATGTAAACTCAGAGATATGCAGGTGGGTGAGCCTGTGGTGTCCTGGATAATGGACTATCTGGTGGGCAGACCACAGTCTGTGAGACTCACGGACTGTGTGAGCAACACTGGAGCACCGCCAGAAGCAGTCCTGTCTCGTTTTCTCTTCACTCAGTACATGTCAGTGTATAACTATAACACCAAGTCATGTCACTTGCAGAAATTTTCAGATGATTCTGCACTCATGGGGTGTATTGATAAGGGGGATGAGATGGAGGAGCAAAACCAAGGAACTGTTTATTGACTTTTGTGACACCAAATAGCCTGTGCGTCTGGTTACTGTTCAAGGACTGGATGTAGAGGTGGTCCATTCCTACAACTACCTTGGAGGTTCACATTAATGATAGGTTCGGCTGGTCTTGTAAAACAGCAGAACTATATAAGAAAGGAAAATGTGAGAAGAGACATCCATCTATAATTCTGTGATGGTCAATGCAATTTTCTACACTGCGGAGTGCTGGGCTGGTAAAATCACTTCAAGAGAGACCCATCGAATCAACAAGCTAATTAAAAACACATGCTCAGTTATGGGACACACTCTGGGCCCCCTAGAGGTCATAGTAAAGGAAAGACTGAAGTCAACTAAGGTTGCCAAATACAGTTAGGTGTGGAGTGCTTTCAGATCATGGTGCAAATCCACATGGATGCAGCTGTTTTGGTTTTTATGTTAAACATAAGTATTTTTGTTTAATCTTCAAACAAGATAGATAGATAGATAGATAGATAGATAGATAGATAGATAGATAGATAGATAGATAGATAGATATGAAAGGCACTATATTATATAGCTATTAAGGGTATTACAGTATATGACATAGATACAGTTAGGTCCATAAATATTTGGACAGAGACAACTTTTTTCTAATTTTGGTTCTGTACATTACCACAATGAATTTTAAATGAAACAACTTAGATGCAGTTGAAGTGCAGACTTTCAGCTTTAATTCAGTGGGTGAACAAAACGATTGCATAAAAATGTGAGGCAACTAAAGCATTTTTTGAACACAATCCCTTCATTTCAGGGGCTCAAAAGTAATTGGACAATTGACTCAAAGGCTATTTCATGGGCAGGTGTGGACAAGTCCGTCGTCATGTCATTATCAATTAAGCAGATAAAAGGCCTGGAGTTGATTTCAGGTGTGGTGCTTGCATGTGGAAGATTTTGCTGTGAACAGACAACATGCGGTCAAAGGAGCTCTCCATGTAGGTGAAAGAAGCCATCCTTAAGCTGCAAAAAAAGAAAAAACCCATCCGAGAAATTGCTACAATATTAAGAGTGGCAAAATCTACAGTTTGGTACATCCTGAGAAAGAAAGAAAGCACTGGTGAACTCAGCAACGCAAAAAGACTTGGACGTCCACAGAAGACAACAGTGGTGGATGATCACAGAATCATTTCCATGGTGAAGAGAAACCCCTTCACAACAGCCAACCAAGTGAACAACACTCTCCAGGGGGTAGGCGTATTGATATCCAAGTCTACCATAAAGAGAAGACTGCATGAAAGTAAATACAGAGGGTGCACTGCAAGGTGCAACCCACTCATAAGCCTCAAGAATAGAAAGGCTAGATTGGACTTTGCTAAAGAACATCTAAAAGAGCCAGCACAGTTCTGGAAAAACATTCTATGTGAAACCAAGATCAACCTCTACCAGAATGATGGCAAGAAAAATGTATGGAGAAGGCGTGGAACAGCTCATTATCCAAAGCATACCACGTCATCTGTAAAACACGGTGGAGGCAGTGTGATGGCTTAGGTGTGTATGGCTGCCAATGGCACTGGGACACTAGTGTTTATTGATGATGTGACACAGGACAGAAGCAGCCGAATGAATTCTGAAGTGTTCAGAGACATACTGTCTGCTCAAATCCAGCTAAATGCAGTCAAATTGATTGGGTGGCGTTTCATGATACAAATGGACAATGACCCAAAACATACAGCCAAAGCAACCCAGGAGTTTATTAAAGCAAAGAAGTGGAAAATTCTTGAATGGCCAAGTCAGTCACCTGATCTTAAACCAATTGAGCATGCATTTCACTTGTTGAAGACTAAACTTCAGACAGAAAGGCCCACAAACAAACAGCAACTGAAAGCCGCTGCAGTAAAGGCCTGGTAGAGCATTAAAAAGGAGGAAACCCAGCATCTGGTGATGTCCAGGAGTTCAAGACTTCAGGCTGTCATTGCCAGCAAAGGGTTTTCAACCAAGTATTAGAAATGAAGATTTTATTTCCAGTTATTTAATTTGTCCAATTACTTTTGAGCCCCTGAAATGAAGGGATTGTTTTAAAAAATGCTTTAGGTGCCTCACATTTTTATGCAATCGTTTTGTTCACCCCACTGAATTAAAGCTGAAAGTCTGCACTTCAACTGCATCTGAGTTGTTTCATTTAAAATTCATTGTGGTAATGTACAGAACCAAAATTAGAAAAAAGTTGTCTCTGTCCAAATATTTATGGACCTAACTGTATAATTGCCATATTAGTGCCTTATGAACAACGCTGCACATCCAGTCTCTGACACACCAACACCGAGGACTTTCTGGTTATTATGCAGAATAATGTTAAGAGATGTGACTGGGGGCTCCTTTATACCAACAGCAATATGTCTGCATAATGCATCACTGGGACTGTGACAGACAAGTCAGAAGTATTCTTTCTTTTTAATTTTCTTGCTTTACAGTAATTCTGGTGTGTGTTCAGACTAAAGTGTGTGTGTGTGTGTGTTTATTTATTTACTTATTTGATTATCTACCTATTTATGTATTTATTTATTTAAAGAACTTCTTTAATACTCCAAATTTCCCTCTGGGGTCAAATAAAGTTCTATCTATCTATCTATCTATCTATCTATCTATCTATCTATCTATCTATCTATCTATCTATCTATCTATCTATCTATCTATCTATCTATCTATCTATCTATCCTTCAAAGAATTAGCTGTATTGACACAAAAAACTGAATTGCATAAACAGGAATACAAGTTTTTTGCTTGGTTTTCTTTGCAATTTTTATGGGAAGTGAATTGTGTTTCAAGGTTGTGTTGAAGATGGCCTGGAAATCTGCAGGTCAAAAAGTTCTTTTTCACCATCAGGAGAAGATACTGTGGACCACTGGGGCAACTTACTGCCACCCTAACCTGACACAGACAGCCAGAGACACAAGTACACCACACAGCAGACTTTATTTCCCTGGGGAAGTGTTTTTTCTCACTACCCACAACAGCACAATACAAATAAGCAAAAGCACCAAAGCACAGTAATTGTCTTCTCTCTTTCTCCACCTCCATTCCTCTCCTGGCCAGTTTCGTCCACCTCCTTCCAGCTCTGGCTCCCCGAGCAGTGGTGGCTGGCTCCTTTTATACGTCACTTGGAAACACTCCAGCTGTCCAACAAGCTTCTTCTGGCAGCACTAATGCCTCACTCGGCAAATGTCCAGGCGCCCCCTGGCAGTGGCCACGGGCTCCAGTAGGGTCGACCTTCTATACACCAAACCTGTGGCCCTAAAGCAACCTAGGGGAGCTGCCCTCTAGTGTTCCAGTGGAGATAATGCCCTAAATAAGCTCTCTCCTCTGGTCCTTCCACTATCAGGTAAGGGCCCCGGCAGTCCACCACAATACTATTATAATCATAAATTTACAGAAGTTCAATTAAGTTAAAATAATTAAGTACCTTGTTGTTGGCCACCTTCTCATCAACTTTTAAGCAGCATTTCAGGATCTTCATGTGAACAGGAAGCCAAAAGCTGTTACTGCACAAAAGTAGATTAATGGTGTGTTGTCAAAACGCGACTTTCAAACTTACCATTCCATCAGTGTCCTATGGCAGTCTCTAGCAAAAGAATTCATGTTGTGTGAGGACTTGGTTATTGACATATGCAGAGTGTTCACAGGGATCTCTGGTTTGATCTAAAACCTGTGAAAGCTGACAAAAAGCACATCAAACGTGTATTTCATAATAATATCCTACTTTTATTATTGATTAATTAAACTATTTACCAAATAATTTTGTGTGGAATGCAGTTCTTTTCCCCAACATGATTTATTAGCCTTTATGGTTTCAAGACTCTGTGAATAAGACTTCACTTGGTGGATCATCAGTTGTATGCTGGTTTGCTACCTCAGTATATTTATTCTCATGGCCAACACTGTAAATTCAGTAGTATAGCGACAATGCCCTGCAGTGCACCTAATATAATTGTAATGTCAACCACTGAATATTCATTACGCATAACTATCCTGCCATTCACGTCTACATGTAATACAGCAAGTACTCCAGCCACTTTCTGATTCTGCTCCTTGGAGTTTGCATTCATCCACGTATTATGATGATGCAAGACATTTCTTTGAATGAAACAATTGTGCAGAGGGTGTAAGCATGTTTAGGAAACAGCTTTTCTTTCTTATCATGGAGAATATCTGCTCTGCACACTGACTCTTCATTCATCCCGCTAGCTCAAGGGCCAAGGTAATTCTTCAGAGGACATTCCTTTCATCCTTGCTGTTCTGCTGGTGGAAAACATCACTTAAGCAATAGTGCTTGGAAGAACCAGTGACTGGGTGGCAGTATTTGGCTTCTGGGTATTTTTTCTGCTTTAGCCATGGTAATTTAACCCCGAGCCTTTCTTCTACAGCAAGTTTGAGGTTCTCTGGTGTGGACTGGAGTAGTCGTCCCTCGTGCATAGGAAGTGATGGATTTGCTGGGCATCTCTTGTTTATATGACTGATTAGTCCTTTTGGGTAGTCATAGATAGTGATGTTAGAAAATTATTTCCAGGATAGCACCATGTCTACAAAGTCCCTGAGACTGTCTGCTCTCAGGTTGAACTTAAGTGAATAAATGACTCTACATGGACAAGTCATCACAGCCAAGCCATGTGGAAAAGTCATTTTAATGACATTAATGGCCTAGTAATGTTTGGCACCTTTGGTCAAAAAATGGATGAAAATAAAAAAGTAAAACAGAATGAGAATCTCCTTTATCAAATGCAAAATATAGGAAACCAGACTTTCTTTTGAAAAAAAAAAAACAACTGTGAAAAAACATCAAAGGCATCATAATCTTAAACAAAAAGAGGGCTATCATACAGTAAATGTTGGCAGTGTTTGAAGGGCAGACCTAAAGAGGTACTGCAAAACATACATAAAATTCACTAGAAATATACTTTTGTTATGTTTTTTATCAGCACTATGCTTAAAAAGATAGATAGATAGATAGATAGATAGATAGATAGATAGATAGATAGATAGATAGATAGATAGATAGATAGATAGATAGATAGATAGATATGAAAGGCACTATATAATATATTATTTTAAAATATGATACAAAAGATACCTGTATTTGCCTTGATTTTGAAAATACCATCATGTCACTGCTCTGTCACCAGTTTCTCTGGTTAGCACTCTCATCTGGCACTTGTTTCTTTCTGTAGGGAAAAAAATATATTTAAACAGGGTTAACAAAAGACCATCTAGTCCTGTGACCATACCATTCTGTATGTGATAGCATAAATTAAATTAGTAAATGGCAAGGTAAATGGTAGAAAGGCTGAAAATACTGACCATTTGCTTTATATGGTAAGGTTTTTCCATGTTTAGCTTCTATTCCTGCCTCATGCAAACAAAGTTTACCAAAATGGGGCAGAGTATGTTGTCTGACTATGCCAATTCCTGTCCATGCCCCCTTGAGCTCCGGCTCTGTCCTAACAGTCTTTGCACACCTGGATTTGGGGATTTTCTGCCATTTTTCTCTGTAGATCCTCTTAACCTCTTTCAAGTTGAATGAAGTCAATTTGTGGACAGCTATTTTCAGATCTCTAAAGAGATGTTAGACTGGGCTCAAGTCTGGGGAGCTGTTATTGGCTATTGAGGGCAGGGGCAGTGACACTGTGGTGTGATCAGTGGCCATAGATTATTAAACAGTAGGCATTGTACATGAGCACCTCAAGTATGGCACAGATGTTTCTGGAAGTAAAAAATTATGAAAACTTTTAATGATTTTTTTAAAGCTCCCAGCCTTTTAATAAATAATGAATTGTTTTGACATTATAGGCCATTCTTGCCTAAGGGTACAGAGTTTCCTGTCAGAGCACGGTGCTATCAGTTCTGAAACCCACTGTAATTAGCATAGCACAAAACAGTCCGCATTTTGTAACTCAGAGAAACTGACACAACAATTAGATGGTATGTTATGTATGTTAACCTTAACTACAGTTAAATTATAACTGGTATTGTCTATTTACCCCGAGGCTGAGGAGTGTTCAGGAATTAGGTGTTTCAGGAGAAATGTTTCATTGCTGTTGGCTTTGGACTTCACATTAAAGTCTTCGTGGCTTGTAGTTTGAAAAGCAAAGATATACCACACCTGTAAGAAATTGAGTTTTGGTTAATAATGAATGGTGGCAAGAAATGTATGTATGTTTTATTATTTTGTGCCATTCTTGTGAGGGTTACATAAATTAAGTATAACAGCGAAGGAAATGATAAGTTACTGCCCTTACAGCTGGAAAAAACAGTAATGTGAGGGCAGATTTGTTTGGAGATGGCTGCTACTTTTTTTATTGGTTCACATTCGAAATGGCCTTTCTCTATCTTTGTGCAACCTCAGGCCTTTAGATTTTATTTCTGAAAAAAAAAATTCAATATAAGCTTGAGAATGCTGTTGAATTGCAAAATCATTGTATGTACAATTAATAAAGACACATAAGTTGCTTATATGACCTGGGACATATCATATCATATTGGTCCCCCCCCCACTCTAACCAAATCAACTTTGTGCAGTGGCTGTGCAAGCACACAATTGAAAGCTTTACCTATGCTGGCTGGTATGTCTCTAGTTGATTTTCATACTTTTAAGGGCTGTCAAATTACCCAAAAAATAACGTTTGAATATTCTAATTAATATTCAAATATATTCAAATTTACATTAATGGTTCTAGATTTTACTTGATGTTTGGACATTTTATTTATTTTTTATCATTTTGGTAAAGATGGCAACATGAAGAACAAAAGTTAACAGGAAAACAGTGATATTTGGGTAACTGTTATTTAAATATAAGAGCTATCAAAATTCCATGCAGGTGCACTCTATAAAAGGGAAGAATCTGCATAACCATCTTCTTTTCAGTCAGTGTAAGCAAGAACATTTTGGGATAGTTAAGCAATAAAATCACCCATGAAAAGTAGCTTAACATTAGAATTCCTGAAGCCTGCAAAACAATTCGTAATCCCAGCCCACCTTAAATCCCTTCGCACCTCTCCATCAGTGTCTTTTGTTTTGTAAATGCGTCAATCAGCACAAGCAGGAAGCAGCCTGCTGTCCAATCCCCCACCTTGACAGAGCTCAACTCGGGCAAAAAGTTCTCCCAGCTCAAGCCAAGGCACCTTATCTGCGTGTGATGTGCCTGGAGTTTTATTGGGCAAATAATAAAGTATATCATTATTTGGAACACATGCATTTCAAACCTCGCTCTCTGGATAGCGATGATCCATTTAGATCAGCATCAGAGAGAGAGATATATGAAAACTAAGTGCCTTGTTGTACTTACTGGAAGCTCAACATAAAGGTACACAACAATGTTCAGCTGTAGCACTATCTGTATGCTGAAACTTTAATTTCTTTTTCTTGGACATTCTCACCACTAAACAAAAATCACAACTGCAGAATGGACAATGTAAGTAACTGAGCTGGCTGAGATTTCAATGGAAATATGTCAGCACTACTGTGTGCATATACCCTATTTAAGAAATATAAAATTCATCTAACGTTGGCTGGCAATGTGTGGATTACCATTCTATCGTTCAAGTTTGCGTGGACTGGACTGAGTCATTCTGACTTAAAGAAAGGGGAAAATACAATGTATAGACTGCCTGGATCGCTACTTTTTGCAAAAATTAGTAGTTTCGAAGTCATAAGTAAATTATTATTTTAAATGTAATTTGAACTGGATAATAAAAACTAAGAAAAAATTATGTTCCAATATTTCTGGTGGCTCTTGTCAGTCAGAGACCCTGTGAATCATTCCGACACACCCACCCCTCACCTCACAGCACCCATACAAACAATATAATCATACATAATTTACTTGAACTATTTAAAATGCCTCTGCCTAGGAATCTAGTAGTGTAAGTGCAGGTAGCTCCTTATTGTTTTCTAGAGGTAAGGAGGGTGAAAGTGACTGTGCAGGATGGCTGAGGTCTTCAATCATAATGTACTACAGAAATTTTTTTGTAGCCTTCCCCAGATCTGTACCTCAGCTTAGTCCTGTCTCAAAGCTCTTGAGGCAATTCCTTTCAAACTCGCGGCTTGGCTTTTGCTCTGATATAGTATGTGTACTGTGGGAACTTCTAGAGACAGGGGTGTGCCTCAATTGAACTGACCTGAGGTGGACTCCAAACAAGGTATGGAAACATCTCAATAATGATCAATAGAATGGGATGCACTTGAGCCAAAGCAAAGGGTCTGAATACTTGTGTCAAAGTGATATGTCATTTTTTTTTATTTTTAATAAATTTGTATAAATTCCTAAAATCCTGCTTTTGCTTTGTCATTCTGGGGTATTGAATGATGTTTGGTGAAGGAAACATGAATTGAAAAGATTTTAGCACAAGGCTGCAACATAACAAAATGTCAAAAAAGGTGAAAGGGTCTGAATACCATATGAAGGTGTTATAGCAGGATCTTTATAAATTTCAGTTCTGAAACATGTACAAATCATATGTATTAAATCTGTTCTTGAATAGTTAATATTTTTTTCTCATCTTTCTTGAACCCATTTCTTTCTTTGTTATGGGAACTGTAATCGTTTGGACTAGACACTATGGAAACTGGCTTAGGTAATACAAAGGGTTATGTTGCTGATACAACCACATAAACGTGAGTCCTGAAGAGTTCTGCATTATGTGAGGTTGTCTAAAAACAAAATTGTTAATTTGGTGTGTGCGTCATAGAAAATTCTGGTCAATAGAAACTTTGCAAACGTTTTTTCGATGATGGTTTTTTGGTTTTGATTTTTGGTTTGACAAAAGATAGGATGGCTTTTTGATTACATATATTTAATTGCCTCTTTTTCAGCTTAGGCAGAATGGAAGAGAGTTGTGTGCCAATAGAATCCTTGCCAATTGTTCCTTTGTTCATCACAGCCCTACTAATGTAGGTGGTCTCAATTACTTCTTTGTCAGTTGGTTTCAGACGTAGGAAGAAATTAGGATGAAAGTCTGGCTTTAGTTAAAAGAAGTTATCTTAGTTCTGTTAATAGTACTTATAACACAAATAATTTGCAAGCAACTCTTCAGTCAGGTTCATTCCAAATAGGGGTGGTACTGGGGATTCTGGGATCATTTGATCAGTTTTTATTGCTGTAAAACTAAGGCTAAGGAAAGAAGTAGTTAATTTAAAAGGCAGGAAGTGGATTCAGAAATTAAAAGCAACCTTTGAGGCTGCCAATTTCAGGGAAGCATACTCTAAGTATATATATTTATGTCCTGTTTCTACTGACTTTTTAGTCTTATAAGCTGATCTATTATACTGTATATCTTCATTAACAGGTTGAATAAATGATTGAGCCAAGTCGGAGATTTTCAAACGACACCAGTATTATATGTCTCTCTTTTGATTACAAAACAAGAGAAAGTGTAAGAAAAGAATGAGACAAGTTGGAGGTGAGATCCTGCCCCAAGTGGAGGAGTTCAAGTATCTCTGGGTCTTGTTCACGAGTGAGGGAAGAATGGAGCGTGAGATCGACAGGCGGATCGGTGCGGCGTCCGCAGTGATGCGGGCTCTGCATCGGTCTGTCGTGGTGAAAAAGGAGCTGAGCCGTAAGGCAAACCTCTTAATTTACCAGTCGATCTATGTTCCTACCCTCACCTATGGTCATGAGCTATGGGTAGTGACCGAAAAAACGAGATTGCGAATACAAGCAGCTGAAATGAGTTTCCTCCGCAGGGTGTCTGGGCTCTCCCTTAAAGATAGGGTGAGAAGCTCAATCATCCGGGAGGGGCTCAGAGTAGAGCCGCTGCTCCTCCGCATCGAGAGGAGTCAGATGAGGTGGCTCGGGCATCTGATTAGGATGCCTCCTGGACGCCTCCCTGGTGAAGTGTTCCGGGCACGTCCAACCGGGAGGAGGCCCCGGGGAAGACCCAGGACACGCTGGAGGGACTATGTCTCCCGGCTAGCCTGGGAACACCTTGGGATTCCCCCGGAAGTGCTAGAAGAAGTGGCCGGGGAGAGGGAAGTCTGGGCATCTCTGCTCAAGCTGCTGCCCCCGCGACCCAACCTCGGATAAGCGGAAGAGGATGGATGGATGGATGGAGTTTTGTGCAATAGGAGAAACATAAATCCCTGGAGGTCCACAGTCAGAAGACAGAAGTGAGCAAATCAAATAGTGAAGTCTGGTGGCATAGAATTCAGGTTGACCCAAGCCAGCTGGTTGCCCACCCTCCATTGGGCACAGTTCATACAGTCGTCAATAAAGGTTTCCAGGGCCTCCTCATTTCCTCCAGTACCCCAGGTGACTGCAGAATGGAGCACTATGAGCAGGTGTGGGTGGCGCATAGCTGCCTCACCAGTTCTTATATGTTTAGATCTTGGAATAACAAGGAAACCAGTATTTGCAGATCTAAGATTGTGATTTGGTGAAGAAGGGAACAGGGAGAGATGTAGGGAGGGGTAAGATTGTTTAGTGCCTTATATACAAGTACTTTAAAATTGATTCTAAAGAACATTGACAGCCAATGTAAACATATTAATACTGGGTACACATGCTCATATTTTTCTTTTTGGTTAAACTTCTTGCTGTTGCATTCTGGACAAGCTACAGCCGATTTACATCCTTCTTCGGTAGTCCATTGTAGTAATCTAGTCAGCTAAATACAAATGTATGTATTACTTTTCAGCATCTTTAATTTTATGAGAGATCACACTTGCAATGTTTCTTAGATGGAAGAAAGTAGTCTTGGTGATATTATTAATATGTGATCTAAAATTAAGGTCGGACTCAATAATAACACATAAATTCTTGACCTCTGGTTTGATTTGGAGAGCCAGATGATTAATTTTGTTTCTAAGAATCTCACTTTGTTTATTGCTGCCAATAACTAACATTTCTGTTTTTTAAGGAAATTCATACTCATCCATTCTGTTATACTAGTAAGGCACTAAATCAAAGGGTTTAGAGTCTGTGGGTCATCAGGAACAATGGAAAAATAGAGCCGTGTGTCATCAGCATAGCTATGGTAATTTACATTGTATTTTGAAATAATTCAAGGTTCTTAATTTGTCATATACACAGTTGCACAAGTAAAACATGTAGTGCAATGTGCCCTGAATTAGCAATTCATTTAAATTTAGATTAAAAAAATAAAGAAGAAATTTAAGTTAAAAAGAAAATTAAAAGGGTAGAACTAAGGTGATACAATATATAGGGGAAAAAGTATATACTCAAAGCATTACAATTTTAAATGAGATCTGAGCTGTGTGAAAATGTATAGTTTGCAGCTGTATAGTCTGTTGGTTAAAATGGACTTAAATGACATGGCGGCAGCTGAGAAACAATGAGGTAGACAATTCAGTTTGTGTTAATGTACAGCTGAAAAAATTTGCGGTGGCATGTCCAGGTTAAGATGTCTTATAGCCTGTGGATAGAAGCTCCTTCTGAGCCTCTCTGGCCATAATACTCCTAAACCGTTTACCTGATTTCAGCGGTCAAACAGATAGTTACTGGGATGAAATGACTTTCTGATGATCCTAGTTGTTTTGGTTCTGCATCTCCTAGTACAGATATCCTGCAGAGATGGTAGATCAGATCTGGTGCAGCATTCTGCCACCTGGATCACTCGCTGTAGTTCCTTAATGTCCTGTACACATCTGTTCCCAAACCAGGAGGTGATGTTCTGAGTCAAGACACTTTCTACAGAACCAGAGTAAAAAATCTTTAGGATCACAGCAGAAATCCAAAACTTCCTCAACTGTCTTAAGATGGTAAAGACTCTGCCTTGCCTTTTTGGATTGGGCTTGAATGTGATCAGTCCATGTTCAATCTCCTCAGTATGTCCAATCTGCTCTAACACTTCCTGTCCAGTGCCATTGTGTTGTCAGACCAGTGCAGTTTGCTGTTCATGTGAAACCCCAGGTACTTGTAGCTCTGCACTACTTCCATGTCTTCCCCCTGAATGGTGAGTGGTCTGAGAGGTTTCTTGGCACACCAGGAGTCCACCACCAGCTCTTTTGTATTGCTGAAGTTGAGTTGCAGGTTGTTGTCCTTGCACCAAAACACAAAGTTCTCCACAACCTTCCTGTACTCCAACTCATCTCTATTATTAAAACAGCCTATGATAGACAAGTCATCTGAACATTTCTGTAGATGGCAAGTGCTGGTATTGTGCTACAAGTCTGTTGTGTAGAGAAGTAAACAGGAAGGGAAACAGGACAGTTCACTGAGGTGCTCCAGTATTACATTCCACCATTTCAGACACATAGTCCCTCTGCCTCACAAACCGCTCTCTGTTGGTCATGTAGTCAATAATTAAAGAGATTGTGGGAGCATCAAGATTCAAAGCCTTGAGTTTTTTCCCCATTTGATGAGGCAGAAAGGAGTTAAAAACATTGAAAACATAAAAGAACTTGAACCTGACTGTGGTACCAGCTTTGTCCAAGTGGGAGTAGGATCTGTAGAGCATGTAGATGAGAGCATCCTCCACACCAATGTATGGATGTATACAGTATAAAATTCCTGTCTATCATAGGGCCAACTCACACAGACACACAATTTAGAGTTTGCTAATTGTGAGACAGAACTGTCATCTCTGTCTTGTCATGGAGCAGAGTTTGTGACCCAATCTGTGACCCAAGCATGACAATATAAAAATAACCATATAAACATATGGTTTCTACTTCGCGGATTTTCTTATTTCGCGGGTGGCTCTGGAACGCAACCCCCGCGATGGAGGAGGGATTACTGTATATATATTGTGGACTATGGCCGGCTGTTCAACCCGGCCAATACCCCCATGCTGCTAGATGGAGCCCTTCCAGAAGGGTGGAGGTGCCCCGAATTCCAGCAGGGCATCATGGATATTGGAGTTTTCCTTCACAGCCCTTCTGGATACCATGGGGGCCGCAAGGGGACGCTGCAGGGAGGCTCAGAGACTTGTATTTGCCCTATAACCTGGAAGTACGTCCTGGTCACAGGGATAGAGGAAATGACATGCTTCTGGGATGAAAAGAAGAGCTTTTGATCTGACCTGGAAGTGCTAGGAAGTCACATGGACTGAGGGTTCAGCAGCACTTCTGGGTCAAGGACTATAAAGGACTCTGGGAAATCCCAGACAAAGAAGCTGAGCTGGGTGGAAGGGTGGCAACGCGTCTAGGAGAGTGGAGGATTGATTATTGTATTGAAAATTGATTATTGTGTATTGTATGAGTATAGTGGAGTGGAGGGTGCTTTGTGCACATTATTATTATAAAATAAATAATTCTAAAGCGAGAGCGCCCCCTATCTGTCACTATATATATATATATATATATATATATATATATATATATATATATATATATATATATATATATATATATATATATATATTTATATATATATATATACTGTGGTGGACAGCCAGGACCCATGCCCGGCCGGGACACCTAGAAGGACCAAGAGAGGGATTATACCTCCCCTGGGACACGAGAGGGCGGCCGCTCTGGCCTGTATTGGGGCCACGGGAACGGAGCATGAAAGCTCAACCCTATTGGGGCCCATAGCCACCACAGGGGGGCGCCCGGAGGATTGTGGAGCCCTGGATGTCATCACTTGATGGTGGGACTGGCCCCTTTTTATAGGGCACTTGGAAGGATTCCAGGTGCCTAATGAGCTTCTTCTGCCGGAAGTGTGGCCAAATAAGGCCCTGAAAAGGTCCATGAGCCCTGTGGCGCTGGCCTCGGATTCCAACAGGGTTGAGCTCCCATAATAACCTGTGGCTCCACTGGAAACCCAGGAGGCTGCCCTCTATCAGTCTGGGGGAGAAACCGTCCCACAAATACTCTCTCCCCCGGTCCTTCCACACTGTGGGCGTCCTGGCTGGGTAAGGATTCCAGCCACCCGCCACAAAATATATATGTATATTTTTTATAATTTATTATATTCATATATACATCCATCCTGTTGAGCAAATGGTACAGCATAGCACTGAATAATTTTACTTTTATTATTGTATTATTGTTCAATTCAAAAATAATGTAGTCCATTATTAAAAGATAAGTTCGAAATGTTTCAATTTGAATTTTTTTATAATCATGGCATATATTAATTCATAACAAATTGTGTTCTAAAGTGATGCATTTTTTTATACATTTTAAAACATGCCATGCCCTTTTAAAATGGAGTCTAGGTGATATCAGTAAAATGTCAAAAGAAAGCCTTTAAATTTAGTGAATCTGTTCTATTTTTTCAAGCCAAAAATGTACTCGAGGATTGATTTGCATTTTCAAATTGCATGTTTATTGTAAATCACCATATCCAATTCATTTTTGGAAAAAATACTTAGACATCTTTGTTAGATTCTGCCACTTTAAAAAAGTCTGATTGTGTTCTTCCCCTCATTGCCAATGTCTCTTCATGGCAAACTTTCACCACCAGAGTGTTTTTTCCTGCAGTGTATTTTCCTTAGTGCTTCAATCACTATTAGCCAACCCACGGCGTAGCACACGCCGCATAATCACGCCGCTTTTTTAATGATTTTTCAGCACAGGGAAAAAAAATGAACATTTGAAAAATACGTAATTTAATAAACCACCAAGAAAAGTAACACTGCAACAATGCACGCTATGAACCAACATACAATCATCGTTCAGTACGCACTGCCTGCTCATGTGCCCGCCCCCAACTCCTCACCTGAGTCACTTTTGTCTATGCTACAGTCCACATGCACCTCTGAGCCACGTTGTCTTTTCATTGTTCTTTGCGGTTCCGGCTGCTTTTCTATATATAATCCACCAAGTCACCCAACCATGGTAGTGTGTACAAAGGGCAGGGACGTAATCAGTACGAGCGTATGACCCATGTTTACTGGGAATTCCTTGTTCATGGGGAACAATTGCAAGCTCCGGGTCTCCATCACGAATGGTGGTTCAACGGCTTACCCATGCCTGTCGGCGCCGGGCAGGCACAAGTTGATCCATTCAGTATAGCGTGCGTGCAGTACCGGACATCCAAGGGCATCACAGACCTGTTAATGCTCAATCTCATGTGGCTGAAAGCCACTTGTCCCTCTAAGAAGTTGGACGCCGACCATCTGGCAATCGCGCAACTATTTAGCAGTAGGGAGTCTCATTCGTTTTCGGAATTAACCAGACTAATCGCTCCACCAACTAAGCACGGCCATGCAACACCATGCACAGAATCGAGAAAGAGATATCAGTCTGTCAATCCTCTCCATGTCCGGGATGGGTGAGGATTCCTGTGTTGAGTCAAATTAAGCAAAATTTGTGTGTGGTGAGTTGTTGCATCCGGGCACATGTGAATGCCTTGAGAGCATTGGTGGACACGTGCTGGGGAATACGCCGCATAATTTTGTATTGATGGGTGAACACTTCCTGAACGACACAGTTGTCCAAATGGGGTGGGTTTGAGGATACGACTGTGAGTGAATGAAAAGATGGACCTCTGGAGAGAGCAACATACAATTGTCCGTGACTGAAAGCGGGATCGTCTGTGACGATGGAGGCCACGCTGGTGAAAGTTACTTCATCGGTAGGGATAAGTGTCAGTACTTGTTCATTAAGGTGTAGCGAGTCTTCGTTGTTGACGTTTAATATAGCTTGCGTACTGAGTTGTTCCGGAGTCACAGTTGAGAAACACTTTTTTAATGTCTTTTAAGCACAGGGAAAAAAAATGAATATGTGAAACATCCGTAATGTAATAAGCCACCAAGAAAAGTAACATTGCAACAATGCACGCTATGACCCAATCGCTGTAAACAGAAGTGAAAACAAAATCGAGCCCGGTGCATTCTTTAACTGTCTTGTGGTGCAGTGGTAGTGCTGCTGCTTTGCAGTAAGGAGCCTGTGGAAGATTGTGGGTTCGGTTCCTCCCTGTGTGGATAGCACTTTCAATACTGAGAACACCGCTATATCAATGTAATGAAATATTATTATTCTTATGCGTCCAGCCCTCTCTCTCTCGCACGCTTGTATGTGTGTGTCGCTCTCTCTCTGGCTCACTTGCTCGCTGCACGTGTTCCTGCAGGCACACTGCCATTGAGTACTTTCAGTCAACAAATTATATAGCAGAAGTGTGTCAAGAAATGTTACTGGGGCTCCTTTATACCAACAGCAATACACCTGCATATTCACTCATTGGGACTGGGACCGCCAAGTCAGAACCTTTCGTTTTTATATTTTTTTTTTTCATTTTCAGTCATTCTGATATATGTTCAGATCATAATGTGTTTGTGTGTGTTGTGTGTATATATTTAACTATAAACTATAGAGTTTGTTCCTGTCTTGAGCCCTGTGTTAGCTGGGATAGTCTCCAGCACTCCCATGACCCTGTTCAGCACTAAGCAGATTAGAATATGACTGACTGACTATTTATTTAATGAGCATCTGTAAAAATTCAAACTTCCTCCTGGGGACAAATAAAGTTCTATCTCTCTATTTATGAGTTTTTCCTAAAAAAAATTAACTGAATATAAATGGCTGTTTGACAAAACATGTAAAATGGAGGCTGCTTTATAACAAGGAGACTGGCATTCATGTCTCACGTGCTCCTTTGTGCAGATGGCATGTTCTCCCTGTGCCCACATGGGTTTTCTCTGAGTTCTCTGATTTCCTCCAACAGTGCAAAGACAAGCAGGTTAGGTGGATTGGTGATGTTGAATTATACCTAGTGTGTGTGTGTGTGTGTGCGTGTGCGTGTGCGTGTGTGCGTGTGTGTGTGTGCATGGGCGTGTGTGCGTGTGTGTGTGTGTGTGTGTGTGTGTGTGTGTGTGTGTGTTGTGAAAGAAAAATCAACTGCTTGCAAGCTACTTGGGGTTAATAGCTGACAAAGCCGTTTTGCTATAACAGCAGGTTATTCATACAGGCGTCTGTCATAAGGCAGGGTCCAGTAAGGTGACCGAGGAAAATTTCCAGTTTCTTAGGAACGCATCTATTTGACACAAGAGAGCTGACCTTTCCTTCTTTAGGGTCTATCTGATCAGTGAAAAAAATAAGAACAGATGGCTCATTAGTGTACTAAAATAAAATGCGTAAGTAAACGATATTATGTTTATTTTTAAGAAATAAAGGGAAGGGGGAGGAAGAAGAAATTATAAAAAGCCAATAGAAAAAAATATAACTTTGCTCTTCTGCCTTGCAACGTAGAATCCAGGTACTCATCTGTGACTGAATAAAAATCTAATTGATTGAACTTGTCCTGTCTTCCTCAGGGTTTTTTTTTTCTTCCACAGTGTGTGCGTGCATGCATGTGTGTGTGTGTGTGTGTGTGTGTGTGTGCGTGTGTGTGCGTGTGTGTGTGTGTGTGTGTGTGTGTGTGTGGTCCCCCTGCGATGGACTGGTGCTCTGTGTTTGTGATTGTTCCTGACTTGTACCTGATGCTTGATGGCATAGGTTCCAGCTTCCCCATGACCTAGCTCAGGAAACGTGGGTTTGGGAGATGGATAAATGTCATGTAAAAAGCAACCCTCTTCCTGGACAGCAGTGGATTGTGAGTTTGATCACACCTGCTTCAGTAATTCATTTGCCAGACTTGTCAAGTTCAACTCTTATACTGGAAAGTGGTTCAACATCTGTTTGTGTACAGGTTGTCTGGTCTTCACCTTCAGCCTTGGTGCTATTTTACTTGATTCACAGTAGTTTACAGCTGGATGGGTTCCACCCCCCCACTATGTTTATGTCCTCTAGGTGGGATAGTGTACTGGGATAGTGGTGTGGGATTGATGGTTAACACGGAATAATGGTTTGCTTTGGGGGGATTTTCAAGGGGTGGTTGATTGCAAATAATGTTTTTTTTTTTTTTTATGGTTTGGTGGTCAGCTGTGAAAAGTGGTTTCCTGTCAGGGTGGTTTTTGTTCAGTTGTCGAGGGTGTTTTCCATGGAGGTGGTTAGTTTTCTTAGGGTTGTAGAGCAGCGATCTCCAAACTCAGTCTTGGTGTGGCTGCAGGCTTTTGTTCCAATGAGATTCACACTAAGTGATAAAAATTGATAATAATGGCTCTCATTTAGTTAGCTGGTCTTTTTTTCTCTTTTCTTATTCTGCATTCAGAAAAGCACAGCGGTCTGATTTTTACATTATAAGATATTTAGAAATACTTCTATTTTTTGCTATAGCTTTAAATGTTAACACTTTTTTGTTGTTTTCCTATTATTTTCCCTTATTCTGTGCAGTCTACTCCCTTCATTTTATCCTAACAGTGCCAATTAAAGACAAGGAAAGCAGACATCCGGGTGAACAACACAAAATGATGTAAAGCTGCAACTGATTCAGTGCCAGACCCACTAATTAGTCAATAATTTAAAGGCAGAATGGAAATCAGGATGAAAATAAACATAAAGTGAAAAGATACTTTATCCACATATATCTGCTTCATTTTTATTAGAATATATAAACATACTTACTTTTGTAATATCTTCATTGACCCCAAAAGCCCTGAAAGTGGGAAACTCACTTAATTAGACTAGGAGTCCAATTAAAAACTAAAGTTGGTTGGAACAAAAATCTGCAGCCCCAGAGGTCCCCAGGACCGAGTTGGGGAACCAATGTTATAGAGGTTGGTGTTCCTCAACTTTTAATGTTTGTTACATTTGTTAGCCCCTCACTTAGGTGGGCTAATCCCCCACCCTTCTGCTGGCTCCACCACTGTCTATGGTGAAATGTTTTGCTAAGTACAGCATACAGTGAATCAATTGCATTATTTTAGTAGCTTTTTGGCTTCATGTAGTGGTATGCAGTTTAGATGGTTAATTTAGTTGGTAAAGTAAGCTACTGAAGAAACATCTTTGAATTTATATGCCCATGTTAATTTTGTTAATTGCTGTCATTTAATCAGCAATTCACCTAACCTGCATATGTTTGGGAATATGGGAAGAAACCCCAAGTTCACGTGAGGAAAATGTGCAAATTCCACATGAACAAAGACCATGCACCAGATTCAAACTCAGGATGTTAGATCCATGAAGCAGCAGTTCTACCATACCTCCCTGAATAGGATTTACTTATCAATATTCAGTTTGCTAATTAATGACATTTCCATTGCTAATCCTATACGGCTCCAAATTTGACTGCACAGGACACGTGTATGGGTTTCTGATGGTTTACTTCCTTGTTTATGTGAAAATTCCACCCATGATGCTTTCTGTCAAGAGACTACTAAACAGGAATGTGTCCTTAAGCCAGAATAAATAATGCCAAAAATCAGTGATAAATCTGTACCTTTGAAACGCGGAAGTTATGCTTTCTGGGAATGAAACTTGGCTGCTTCAAAGTAAACATATTCGGTAAGCTCCAATGCTTTTTTCACATTTGCACAAGCATCTATAGACCCTGTTTTAAACTATAAGAACACACACAATATTTTTAAAAAATTATATAAAATGCTTCCCTTAAGAGCATGATATACCATGGCAAGTTAATGTATGCCATGATTGTGAAAAAAATTTTGACTTAAAACATTCCAATCTTATCCTTTATATATTATGCACATCGTGACAGATAGGGGGTGCTGTCGTCCCCTTGAACCTTCGGACCAGATGCCAGACACCAGATAAAAGTCCAAATTATTATTTTATTATAATAATACAAAGCACCACCACCTCCACTATTCCAATAAACAATATAATAATCACAATCAATAATCTTCCACACCTCCCAGCCAGTGCCGGATTAACCAATAGGCACATGTAGCATATGCTACAGACCCCACAATTTCGGGGGCCCCCAAATGGTGGACCCAATATTTAATGAAAAAGTGTAGCATTGAAAAACTGGTCTTTAAAAATATTATCTTTACGTTTTTAAACTGTAAATTTCTTACACAACAAAACTTTAGGGGCCCAACACATAAAATTCACATAAATATTATAAGATTCTTATTATAATCGAGAGTAAAATAATTATTTAGTCCGGTTTGAACTGTTCAGAATCTAAACTTCAGATGATGCAGACCAAAAGGGCCCCCAAATTTGAAATGTGCTACAGGCCCCCAAAGCTCTTAATCCGGCCCTGCTTCCAGCAGCTCAGTCACCCTTCCTCCCAACTCGGCTCGATCTGCTGGGGTTTCCCATAGTCCTTTATAGTCCTTGACCCGGAAGTGTTTTCTCTCTCTGTCCATGTGACTTTGCAACACTTCCAGGTCGGATGAAAACTCCTTTTCTTCAACCCGGAAGTACATCATTGCCTCTGTCCCCTTGACTGGGAAGTACTTACTGGGTTATAAGGCAAATAGAAGTCCCTGGGCCTCCCTGCATTGTCCCTTTTCGGCCCCCATGGTATCCAGCAGGGCTCTGCATAGAGACTCCATTGTCCATGATTCCCTGCTGGCATTTGGGGCACCTCCATGCTGCAGGGAGGGTTCCATCTGGCAGCCTGAGGATATTGGCCGGGATGAATGGCTGGCCATATCCCACAACATGCACTTATGTCAAGCAGCTGCCATAGCTAAAAAGTTACACATTTCGTTTCCACCTTTCACTTAAACTATTGTATGATCCTAATCAGCAAATTGATTAATTTGCCTGGAGTTCGACTGCAGAAACCTGTAAATTTTTACACCTGTAACTTCAAATGAGTTCTCTGTGAAAGGTGTCATATTAAATATAGCTGATGTATTTCTTTTATGCCAGACGTCTCCAATTTTGATAAGAATTAAATAATTTGTTTCTTTAGTAGCATTTTTTAATGTGCTGAATTGTTAGGGAAGTAACGGCCAACCACTCCAGAACTGAGTCTGGAGACCCTCAACCTCGACAATGCAATTATTGTATCATATATACATGGAAATACAGTGCTTTGTGATTAAAAGATACTGTCAATAAGAAATAAGGGATTCTAGACACTATCCTGCCAAAATGGTGCGTGAGTGTATGGATGAGGCGATTTTCTACTTCATTACACTCGCATATATAACACACTCACATGTACACAAACAGGAGATGACAGTCAACCTAGCACACAAGTCTTTGAAATATGGGAGCAAAACCAGAGCATCCAGAGATCAACCACTTAGAAAAGATTAAGGAAGAGCAAATTTCTTGCAGATAATGACTTGGAGAGGATTGATGTGAGGTAGAAATTCTTACCACTGTACCACTCTGTTATATTGTTTATAAAATTTGTTCTGTAAATAGTTCTGTTTGTACTTCATTAATAACCTGAAAGTCAACATTTGAAAAATATGTGCCAAACAAGACATGGATTCAAACAGAAAAATAACTTAGTAAAGGAAAAGGCACATAATACATTAAAATGGCTGACGTAAGCCAGAATGGACATAACTGGAGCCTCCAGAGTACCAGTGGATGAGATTTTTCTCAATCGGCATTATGTATGAAATAGCAAGAATACATGGACACGGCTGGAAACTTAAAGACAGATTTCATACAAATATTAGAATGTTTTTCTTCTTAAGAGCACCATTGACACATGGAATAAATTACCAACGTGTATGGTGGTGAGCAGGGCTTTAGGGACCTTCAAAACTCAACCTTATGTTATTTTGGAGAATCAAAGTGAATAGGATGGATGAACTTGTTGGGCTGTGTGGCCTGGTCTTGTCACAATTGTTCTAATAATGTCAAACAGTAGGTGGGGTTCATGGACCTCCTTTATTATACATGTGCAGAATTATAACACGTCTTAAGTATGAATATTTATCTCTGTATGTGAAAGAACATTAGAACAATCTAGATGAAAACGGGCCATTCAGCCCAACAAAGCTCACCAGTTCTGTCCACTTAATTCTTCTAAAAAAAATAATCAAGTCGAGGTTTGAAAGCCTCTAAAGTCTTATTGTCTACCTACACTACTTGGTAGCTTATAAGTGTCTAAGGTTCTCTGTATAAAGAAAAACATCCTAATGTTTGTCTGAAATTCACCCTTAACAAGTTTCCAACTGTGCCCCTGTGTTCCTGATGAACTCATTTTAAAATAACAGTCTCAATCCACTGGACTAACTCCCTTCATGATTTTAAACACTTCACTCATGTCACCTCTTAACCTTCTTTTGCTTAAACTGAAATGGCTCAGCTCTTTAATTCTTCCCTCACAATTCATCCCCTGTAGCCCTGGAATCAGCCCAGTTGCTCTTCTCTGGACCTTTTCTAGTGCTGCTATGTCCTTTTTGTAGCCTGGAGACCAAAACTGCACGCAGTACTCCAGATGAGGCCTCACCAGTGTATGTTATAAAGTTTGAGCAGAACCTCCTTGATCTTGTACTCCACACATCAAGGCGCTATATAACCTGATATTCTGTTAGCCTTCTTAATGGTGTGGTAGAAATTTAACATCTTTTTAAGGAAAGAAACGTCCTCTAACAGGACAATTCAGTAATCAGGCAGGAGAAAAGCAGTTCATTTTATCTTTAAATTACTCAAGGGCAAAATGATTTGGAGGGAGCATTCTTCAAAAGCAGTTTGTTACAACATGGTCAGAATGGTCAGAATGGACAGAGAAAACAAATGGAGGTTCATTTTATAAACTACTGAATTTACATGCAGTGTCAATCAATGCATACATTTTACTTTGGTTGGTTCGTTGGTTTACACCAGCGTTTCTCCACCTTTAAGTATTTGCGACCCGAGTTTTCATAACAGTTTTAATCGCACCCCCCTAACATTTTTTTTGAAACCCTAATAAAATTTATTCCTATATTTTTTGCTGCCAATACACCGCTACAAGTTTAAAATTTCCCTACGAATAGCGAAATTACACCACATATGGCAACACTGCCCACCTCTTCGTATTTCTCGCGCTTTCACGGAAAGTTTCAGAATGTAGTTTAAATTAATTTGTTTTGGTTTCAATAGATGTATTTTTCATTTTTTCGAATCTTGTTTTCTTTTTTTCACATCTTCGCACCCCCTGCCCCACAGGTTGAGAACCGCCGGTTTACACCCAAATATTTATATAAAATAAAAGTCTGTTGTATTATATTATATTCTGGTTCTTCTTACACCTTTGAGTTGTGCCACCACCCTTGAAATTTCTGTGTATATAACAATTGTCTATTCTTGTTTATAGGACATCTGCTGATTTCTTAGTCATCTCTTAGTCATCCTTCAGTACATTTTGCATATTACATCAAGCTTTCTTCTGGTACATTCTTTATTTACTTGACCATCTCAATGTATTCCTAATGCAATTCATATATTTCAGTGTACATTTTGTTATTTGCTTGACCATAATCTGGTTTCCTGTTGTGCCTGAACAGGTTTCTGACATGTATTAAGCCTTTATACTATTTCTTTAAAATGAATGCTATGTTACCCTAAAATTATTCTTCCACAATGACATCTGAACACTGTTGGGAAGTTGATAGTGTGGAGTCCACTACGACTTCTAAATGCTTCTCATAAGTTGAACTCTCGATTTTCAGACTTCTCTTGTGTATTCAAAACTTAAAATTTTTACTTCCTATGTGTAATACTTTACATTTACTGACATTAAATTTCATCTGCCACAAATCTGCCCAAGCCTGTATGCTATCCAAATCCTTCTGTAATGATATAACGGATTCCAAATTATTTGCCAATCCACCTTTCATGGTATCATCTGCAAAATTAACCAGTTTGTTACTTATATTCCTATCCAAATCATTTATATCTCTCTATTATATAAAAAAAAATCCTGGGATGAGGCAACACTTTTTAGCCTGGGACGAGCCGTGACTTTTTCAGAGAGATACTTTCAAGTCCCACGAGATCAGATTTTGTGCCAAGAGATTTAACCACACCTGGGGCCAGAAAAAAAAGACTAAGAATACAAAGTAGAACGACAAAAAAAGGTTCCAAAATGTTGCTGTGATACACTTGCAGAACAGGTTAGAAATAATGTACTAAAATTCGAAAGTCTCAAAAGAATTATAGTAAAGATCGCAGTGGTGCAAACAAATGGAAATTATTACTCGGTGAAATAATTGGACAGCGAAAAGAGATGGAAAATATTGTTCGGATTTAAACTTTAAGTCGGATACTTGTAGATCATCTCATTTGGGTTGCTATCAGGGAAAATTAATATTTCTTCCCAATGAAGAGGCGTATTTGCGAGAATGAAAAGATTTGTTGTTTGGTGAAAGTGAAATCCACATATGCGAGTGTCAGAAATGTGAAGTGGCTGGCGTGTAGCGCAGGCAGGGGGGTTAGCGAGCGAAGTGAGCAGGGGGCGAAGCCACCTAGTATATTAAAAATAGCAGTGGACCTAGCACTGAACCCTGTGGAACATCATTCTTAACATCAGCCGGTTCTGATGAGGTTCCTCGCACCACCACCCTCTGCTTCCAGTAGCAGAGCCAATTCTGTACCCATCTACAAACATCACCCTGAACTCCCACTTCTTTTATTTGATGCCCAACCTCTTATTTGGCACCTTATCAAATGCTTTCTGAGAGTTTGTGGGTTTCTTGCTACATGTTAAATGGACAGCATATACAAAAATAACAATATGGTGAGGATGCAGATTTTTTCAACTGTAATGTCACTCCAGTCCATATAATATTGCTAAACAATAATTTATGAAACAATTATATTTAAATAATTAATAATTAATATCAAAATATATCTATTGTTAAACATTTTAATTACAGTATACAAATTATGATTACAAACTGTTTGACAATCTTGTACTGGTAAGATCAGCCTGAGTGATAAAAAACACTCACATTCCTTAATCCTAATACCTGCGTTGTATGCACTGCACTTTCAGCTGAGCACTCATTAGTTGTCAGCTCTTGTGCACACACAGCCCACTCCTATGACTTAACGTTGGACTGAGTCACTGGGCACGTCAAACTTTTGACACTGGTGGTTACAGGAGCTGTGCTGTGACGGTCCCTTACCTGATAAGATTGTGTAAATGATGTCTGGAACTGAAAATCACTGGAAAAATCATGTAACGTGATTGGGCGTTTATGTTCATCTCAAACGTTTACAGAAAAATACAAGGCTTAGTCATATATGAGAACATAAAAAACAAAAAGACTTTAGAACTACATATTTTAACTGCTATCCGCATTACCTGTTAAAAAGTCAGTTAGCCAAAGTAGAATTGGCTTTCCTATTCAATGACCATAGAATTTGATATTATTTGTTCTTTGTATCTTTTGCCTTAATGCTATTTAAGTGTTTTCCTTTATTTGCTCAACTCAGTGCTCGAAAAAGGTGAAAATCATTAGGTAGGAAGTTTGGAGTGCTACTCTGTGGGATATCTTTATCTGGTTTTGTATAATCTTTAACCATTTTGCATCATTTTATGCATTTGTCATCACCAAAAATTAGCAGTAACTAATGAGAAATATCACGTTTTTTTTCTGCGGGCGGCAAATTAGGCTGTAAGGAAATTAATATCTTAAGGTATTTTCGATTTGAGTAAACTATTGCTGAATTCAAAGAGTATACTCAATTACACAACTACTTTGATAACGTCTTATATGCTATCTATTTCGTCCTGGTCGCGGAACAGTGGACCAGCTCTATACCCTTAGCAGGGTCCTGGAGGGTGCATGGGAGTTTGCCCAACCAGTCTACATGTGTTTTGTGGACTTAGAAAAGGCATTCGACCGTGTCCCTCGGGGAATCCTGTGGGGGGTACTCCGAGAGTATGGGGTACCGGCCCCCCTGATAAGGGCTGTTCGGTCCCTGTACGATCAGTGCCAGAGCTTGGTCCGCATTGCCGGCAGTAAGTCGAACCCGTTTCCAGTGAGAGTTGGACTCCGCCAGGGCTGCCCTTTGTCACCGATTCTGTTCATAACTTTTATGGACAGAATTTCTAGGCGCAGCCAGGGTGTTGAGGGGGTCCGGTTTGGTGGGCTCAGGATTGGGTCACTGCTTTTTGCAGATGATGTTGTCCTGTTTGCTTCATCAGGCCGTGATCTTCAGCTCTCTCTGGATCGGTTCTCAGCCGAGTGTGAAGCGGCTGGGATGAGAATCAGCACCTCCAAATCCGAGACCATGGTCCTCAACCGGAAAAGGGTGGAGTGCCCTCTCAGGGTTGGTAGCGAGATCCTGCCCCAAGTGGAGGAGTTCAAGTATCTCGGGGTCTTGTTCACGAGTGAGGGAAGAATGGAGCGTGAGATCGACGGGCGGATCGGTGCGGCATCCGCAGTAATGCGGGCGTTGCATCGGTCTGTCGTGGTGAAAAAGGAGCTGAGCCGCAAGGCGAAGCTCTCAATTTACCAGTCGATCTATGTTCCTACCCTCACCTTTGGTCATGAGCTATGGGTAGTGACCGAAAGAACGAGATCGCGAATACAAGCGGCTGAAATGAGTTTCCTCCAAAGGGTGTCTGGGCTTTCCCTTAAAGATAGGGTGAGAAGCTCAGTCATCCGGGAGGGGCTCAGAGTAGAGCCGCTGCTCCTCCGCATCGAGAGGAGTCAGATGAGGTGGCTCGGGCATCTGATCAGGATGCCTCCTGGACGCCTCCCTGGTGAGGTGTTCCGGGCACGTCCAACCGGGAGGAGGCCCCGGGGAAGACCCAGGACACGCTGGAGGGACTATGTCTCTCGACTGGCCTGGGAACGCCTTGGGATTCTCCCGGAAGAGCTAGAAGAAGTGGCCAGAGAGAGGGAAGTCTGGGCATCTCTGCTCAAGCTGCTGCCCCCGCGACCCGACCTCGGATAAGCGGGAGACAGTGGATGGATGGATGGATGCTATCTGACCAAAAGTACTTGGAGACCCCTCCAAATTATTGAGTTCAGGTGTTTCATTGTTAACTGGTGCATAAAATCAAGCACACAGCCATGTAAACTCAGTTGGCAAACACTGGCAGCAGAATGGGTCATACTGAAGAACTCATTGACCTGAAATGTGGCACTGTCGTAGGACGCCTCCTTTGCCGTACGTAAAATTTCTGCTGTACTGCATCTGCACCGGTCTACTCAGTGTGAAGTGGAAATGTTTAGGAGCCACAACAGCTCAGCCATGAATAGACACACCACACAAACTCACAAAGTGAGGCTGCCAAGTGCTGAAGCGCATAGCACATAAAAATCACCTCTCTTCTGTGGCATACTTCACAACAGAGTTCTAAACTGCCTCTGGAAGCAGCCTCAGCACAAGAACTGTGCATCGAGATCTTCATGAAATGGGTTTCCAAGGCCGATCTGCTACACACAAGCCTAGATCACTATCTGCAAAGCCAAGCATCGGTTGGAGTGGTGTAAAGCACGCCGCAATTGGACTCTGGATGAGTGATGAATCACACTTCACTATCTACCAGCCTGATGGATGAATTTGGATTTGATAGATGTCACAAGAATGCAATCTTCTGGACTGCATAGTGCCTACTGAAATGTTTGGTGGAGGACAGATAATGGTCTGGAGCTGTTTTTCATTATTTAGGCTGGGCACCATGGTTCCAGAGAAGGGTGCTGTTAATATTACAGAATACAAAGGCACTTTAGACAGTTGTGCACTTCCAGCTTTGTGGCAACAGTTTGGGGAATGCCCCTTTCTGTTCCAGCATGACTGTGCTCCATGCACAAAGGAACTTGAATGGCCTACACAGAGTGCTGACTTCAACCCTACTGAACACCTTTGAAATGAATTGGTACACCAATTGTGAGCCATGTCTTCTCGTCCAATATCAGTATATAACATCACAAATGCTCTTTCGGCTGAATGGGCTCAGATTCCCACAGGTACACTCCAATGGTATGTGGAAAGCTTTGCCAGAAGAGTGGAAACCAACTTCAAATTAATGCCCATGGTTTTAAAATGAGATATCCAACCGGCTCATATACAGTAGTTGTGATAGTCAGGAGTCTACTGACTTTAGGCCATATGCTCTACGTGCTGAACAAGCTCCTCTAATTTCAGCCTCAAGAATTTCTTAATGACGGCCAGGCTTAGGCCGTGTATTTCGGACTATAAATTAAATGAAGAACTTCCTCAATAACCTTTGTAATATGAATTCCTAGAAAGAGGCTGATAAGTTCTGTCTGTTAGATAATTACCATTGGATGGCCACAAAGAAATTTTCTACATGGAAAAAAAGATTGAATTGTGAAAGCCTCTGGCAAGTAAAAGGCATTGTCACTATTTAAAGGAAAAAAATAGATTAAGAAAATTTATTTCATGGGATTCATTTAGGTGCACTATAGGTCAGAAGTTAAAAATATTTGAAATTGTTTCAGTTGAACTAGCTTTATCATTAAACAACTAAAAACCTGCACTATGATCTTGTAATTATCAGTCATGTACAGTACATGCTGCTATGCACATGATTGATTTCAAACACAACATTCAGCTTTCACTTCTGGTTTCTCAATTGGCATTGAAGCTTCAAACAAAAAGTACAAATGGCAGGAAATAAGATAACAATTGACGACAAGCTGAAACGACTACCCATACAAAAAAATGTAAAGGATAGTTAAGCAAAATAAAATAATATTGTCAGACCTGTGTAATCCAATTTCAGGGTTGTGGGGGACCAAGGACCTATGGGAAAGGCAGGAAATAGTCCATGAAAGGGCTCACTCATACCCAGAGTCACATAAGACCAATCTGAGTCACCACTCAGACTAAGACGCATGTCTTGGGGGCAATATGGGAGGAAAACCAGAGAACTCAGAGGAATGGGGAGAACATCTCACTGCTACATGGACAAGAGCCAAGCATGGGCTTCAAAAAACATAAACAAGTGCTGAGGTATCATACACTCACTGTAAAGAACTGATTAGAGTGGCCTAAAGAAGGAGTTGAGATGTGTAAACTACAAGATGCATCAAGGGTCCTAAATGGACTGGAAAGAGGAAGATGATGACAGAGAAAGACATAGATACAGAGAGAGAGAGATGGAGAAGGAAAACCAGGCAGCTCTTCAACTAAAGTCCCATCCGAACAGGATTGGTTCCATACCAACAGATGGGGTAAACACAGTGCTGCCATGAATAGGTTTCATTTGATTTCATTCGGGAATTTCTAACATCTCGAATGCTTTTTTTCAGGTCCTAGTCTCTCTGTTGTTGGCGCTACTTCTCACTTTGCTAGGGGTTTGTCTTCTAGGGTTCTTACCCGCGGGGAATCACGCAGACAGGATAAAAGGTCAGTCTTGTGCAAAGGATATAACCACCTAAAAATATTTTAAAGAACTCTTTTATTATAGTGCTTCTCGCGATTTTCATTTGGCTTAATATCTTTGCCTGTTTTTTCGACTTTGATTCTTGTCTCTCATTAGGGTTTGGTAGCTGGGTTAATTTTTATTTGTTCTGGATTTTTACACGCTTCTCCTGGTTTACCTCAGGAAAGAATCACCTGCCCCTTTCTCAGCAGGACAAATGCTTCAAGTGGGCCAGTGTGTGCCGGTGCTCTACACCGTCATTTCTCCTTTCTTGCACCACATTAGCAATCCTTACTTATAACAACAAAATGCCTGTTCACACCTCCAAAGGGGACCCCCCCCCAATATAAACTGTGTATATTAGTGCACCTTAGGACTTCCAAGGGGATGCCTTATCCTCCCGTAATTCAGCATGCATAACAAGGGATACCGACAGTTCTTTTGTTTCCACTTCAGGTATTGGGTAAATTACTTATTACAAGAGGAGCTCTGCAGTTTTAGTCACATCCAAATGGCTCAAATGATAGTTTTACGATTTGTTGATTTGCATTACTAGGGTGTTGTACCGTGTTAGCCATATTGATTACATCTTGCCTGAAGAAGGGGCCTGAGTTGCCTCGAAAGCTTGCATATTGTAATTTTTTTAGTTAGCCAATGAAAGGTGTCATTTTGCTTGGCTTTCCTCTTGATTTGCATTGTAATAGTTTAACCTGGGGTTCGTTTTTATACCTAATCCCATCTGAACAGGGCCTGAGAGGGCATTTCAAAATGTAAAGTAAACATATCTCATACATTTCTATATTAACCTGAAAGCTCAGTCTCTTATAAACAAAACGTTTTCAGTCCATATATTAAAAACACCGTTTGCACTGTAAAACAAAATGAGGTGAAACAGATGAGGTGTTGGAATCCATAGCAAAGCCCTGTTTAATTGTGAATTTGTGTAAGTGAAAAGATAAGACAAATTGACCCCACAGTCAGAATAAGCCTGGGATTGATTCAGGCATGGTTTTTCTACCTTGGATGCCAGTTTAAGACTGAGCCCTGACTTACAGTTCATCTTGTCTTTAAATTCTGATGTTGTGCCTGAAAAATAACACCATGTTTCCTCCTGGTTTTCTCCCTCTGTCCTAAAGGTGAAAAAGGAAAGACTGTTAACACTGGTGTTCCACCACTCTCAACCCCACTTGTTCCTGCTTAATACGGACCCCCATAGACACTCCCTAGGCACATATACCTGACTGCACCTATGAGATGGCAGCACGGTGGTGCAGTGGTAGTGCTGCTGCCTCGCAGTAAGGAGACCTGGGTTCGCTTCCCAAGTCCTCCCTGCGTGGAGTTTGCATGTTCTCCCTGTGTCTGCGTGGGTTTCTTCCGGGTACTCCGGTTTCCTCCCACACTCCAAAGACATGTAGGTTAGGTGCATTGGTGATTCTAAATTGTACCTAGTGTGTGCTTGGTGTGTGTGTGTGTGCCCTGTTGTGGGCTGGCGCCCTGCCCGGGATTTGTTCCTGCTTTGTGCCCTGTGCTGGCTGGGATTGGCCCCCATGACCCTGTGTTAGGATATAGCGGGTTGGATAATGACTGACTGACTTATGAGATACTAGCCACGGTACCTGCCCAGGTAATAGAATAATTAAAACATATTTGCTGTCTCTTGCGCTATGTGTACTTTCAGCTCCTTTCCTTTGTATTTATGTGTGTCTGAACCTCTCTGCACCAGCGCTCCCTGTTTCAAATGTGTTCCCATAAAGCCTGCTTCTCAGACTCCATCATTATTTTCAAGAAGCCTTTCTGCACCACCTGTCCTATTTTATACTTTCTGTTTTTGAAGTGTGTCTCACACTCACTCATCCTCTTTCTTTGCATCCACAAACCTAAACTGACCAATCACATCAAAATCAAGCTGACCAATCAGATTGCTCTGAGGTTCTGGACACACAGATTTTAGTATTCCATTATATCACAGACAGATTGTTGTCGAGGTGCGTCAGTCTAGATGTTACTGTGTTCTGTATACAGCACATTACCATCAGTTACAGGTCACTTACAATCCAACTCACACTTGGTGGGAGTTTCAGGATGTGAAGTGGTTGGTTCTGCAACAACTCACAAGTAGCATACTCAGTGTGAGGTTTCATGTAATAAAATGGCTTCTCTGCCAGCTTGCAATTTAATTCAGCTGAGCTAAAGCTTTTGGTATGCAGAAAGCGAATCACGCCTAACATCTTGACATTGAGAAAATGATGTCTGCAGCAATCACATCCACTATTGCCCCTAAAACTTAACCACACATAATGCATTAACAGCTTTGTCTATTCAAGCAAGTCATAAGAGGAAAGGACATGTCGCCTTTACTTTTTTGAAACACTTTTGTATCAACACAGAAATTTTTCACTTTCAAATTAACAATTTTACTGTGTACACTGATACATTGATACAGTTGCACATTATGAGTCCTCTGTTATTTAAACACTTACATTTTACTGTTCGAGACCAGCCATGCATTGTCAAGCTGTGCACTTGTTCTCATCCTTGGCCATGCCACTTTTAACTGACATTATATTTTGTTGCTTGATAATAACATTCACCTGAGGCTGATTCTCATTGGACTTGACAGTTAATGCAAACTTGGGCCATAACCCAATATGTGATTTTAGAGTCTTTTCATCATTTACCATCACTGGTGTTTCATTGTTTACTAATTCTCTTGTTTTTTTGAATCCTTGCTTGTTTGATATATATTTTTGTTTGACATCTTCAGTCTGACTAGGAAACACATGGACCTCTGGTCCTCAAATAAAGGTGGTTCATATAGGGCAAGATGAACTTTTCCATTTGGTAAGACAGTGTTTTGTTTTAACCATGAACAATACAGCTTCACAATGATCACATTGGTGATGTAACTTTATAAAGTGTTGCTCATTTGTTAGCATGCATTTCTCTATCATTCTCATTCTTGCATTTTGTATACCATATTAGGTGGCTTCCATGATGTGCCTAATGCTCAGCAGATGTCACTTCTCTTTTTATTTTTCCTTCTTCCTATTACAAATTGTTTTTGTTATGGTCAATGATCAATAAACATTTTATTATGAATTCGAACTCGTATGTATTGTGTCCTGGGGGATTATCAATGGATGGGCTTGTGAGGATTGAACTTTTATTATAATAAACTTTTCTTCCCACCAGTAAGGCAACTCAGCAGATGGTGCTGCTGTTCTTCTTGTGCTGTCACTTTGTCAATCATTTTACTTTTTTGTCGTTTCTGCAACCTCAATTTTGCTGACTTTCTGGGACATATCAGGTGATAAGCTGTTGATTAAAGCCAAGAATAAAGTTCTAGTGTTAGTAGTTCGCAAGTTCCAGCAGCTTGCCACTCTCTATGTGCTTGAAGCGCAGCGGATCTATCTATCTTTCTTCTTCTTTCTATCATATAATTGAATTCGAAATTTGGTTAGTGCTTAGCAGATGTTGCTTCCTTTTCGTGCTCTTCTTTTTCTTTCTGCCATGTGACCTTATTGAACAATTTACCATAAGAAACGCGCAAACCTAGATCACTTTTCCTGAGGCTGGTACTACCATCAAACCTGTGTATTCACCGGTGTGTTTCACGTCATAAGCTTTCGAATGAGACCAAGACAAAGATTCTAGCCAGCAGTTCATGAGTAATCAAGTGACAGATAGACCTTAGCATTTTATATACTGTTATAGTTTTTCCCAAACGTTTAAACACATTTCCAGAATCGGTGGCTCAATTTCTCAGAACTCGAAACACAAACTAAAACAGCATTTCTCAACCTTTAAGTATTTGCGACCCAAGTTTTCATAACAGTTTTAATCGCGCCCCCCTAACATTTTTTTGAAAGGAGCCCACTAATACCAATTTATTCTTTTTTAATTAATGATATATCATAGATGCATATTTTTTATACCCACTTAACTTTTATCGATATTTATCTAACTCTATATTTATTTTTCTAGTATCAGAATGTAGTTTAAGTTAATTTGTTTTGGTTTCAATAGATGTATTTTTCATATTTTCGATTCTTGTTTTCTTTTTTTCACATCTTCATGCCCCCCACTAGGGGGGCCCGCCCCACAGTTTGAGAACCACTGAACTAAAAAGAGTTAACTACTTTGTCAAAACTCCACAAATCTCTTGCAAAATCAAACACAGCACTTACGTAAAACAATGTTCTCTCTTCTCAAAACCTACTCCTCCCACCTAAGCAATACACACAGCTATTATATGTTTATGTCTTACAGAGCATCAAATACAGTAAACACTGATGTGATAATTTCAAAACAATGCCATCAAAAGTGTTCATGTCTGTTTTGGCCTCATTAGACCATGTTACATATTCAAATGCATACAAGTGTATGGAAATAAGTTTCTCGTTCTGGTGAAATGCAGCGTTTTTTGTCCCAAAATACCATTTACAGTACTACATGTAAAGTACACCCCCAAAATTCACGGGGTTACGTTCCTAGAGCACCAGTGAATTGTCGAAAATCCGCAACTTTTGAATGTGGTTAAAAAATGCCTTTTAAATGCCTATTTTTATAGTTTAAACCCTAAATGCAGTATGCCCCCAAAGCACTTTAATTTCGTTGCAAACTCAGCTTCATACATTAATACATTACCTAAAAAATTACCTTAATACATTACCTAAAAACAGAATGTAAAGGTAAACCCGTCTACTGTGCAGTACTGTACTGTTATGTCTCCCGCAGTGCTAGAATGTAAAATACAGATGTTACCGCTATACTGTACGTACTGTAATTCATGCAAGCGCGTTTTCTTTGGTATGAGCTGTCATTTTCTTTGTTATAAGTAGAGTAAATACATAATAATAACATTTAATTAAAATATAGTAAAATGTACGGGTACTCACCAATGATGAATGATATTGATGATGATGATGATGAAGTAGCTGTGCAGTACGATGCAGAGGATTTAAAACTCCTCGGGTGGCGCCTCTTCTTCAGGCGCTTCAGGAGGAGTCGTATCTTTGGACTGGTCTTCTTCTGGTGGGGTTTCGTGCTGGCTTTTCTTTATAGGTTTCAGGAACATTGTGATGGGAAGTTGCTACATTGTCTCCTGTAGCGAACTGCGGGTACAATTTCCGTGCTTTTCTCATGGATGATGTTACCATCCAAGGGGATGTTCTTCTTCCTACAGTCGGTGATCCACAATGCCAAGGCAGATTCCATTCTGACGATATTTTTATTCCTTACGGTCATTACCTTTTTGGCAGAGTGTGATTTATTCAAGTTTACTTTTATAATAATTGTCCTGCCTTGCACCCTGTGTTGGCTGGGATTGGCTCCAGCAGACCCCCGTGACCCTAGGATATAGCGGGTTGGATAATGAATGGATGGATTGATGGATGTTCAATATATTATTAATTTTATTTGATTTGTTGTTGATGGTTCTTTAATGTACATAATATAAAAAAATAATCATTGTCTTGAGGTTTACTCCTCAAATATCCATCCCCATATATGAGTATACAAAGAAAGTTGAGGGGAGACCACTCCCGATTTTTTCTTTTATTTTGGTATATTTGTGTATTTACTGTATTGAATGCTACTTTAGTAACTGCATAAATTACATTTTTTAACTACTTATACTGCCAGTAAAAATTATTTACTCCCTTGGAAGTTTTTACACTTTATTGCTTACAGCATTAATCATAAAATGGATTTAGTCTGTTTTTTTTGATCTTGATCAACAGAAAAGGTTCTTTAATTCTGAAGTGAAAACAGATCCCTGCAAAGTGATCTAAATTAATTACAAATATCAAACACAAAATAATTGACTATATACGTTTTCACCCTCTCTAAGTCAGTACAGTGATCCCTCCTCGATCGCGGGGGTTGCGTTCCAGAACCCCCCGCAAAAGGTGAAAATCCGCGAAGTAGAAACCATATGTTTATATGGTTATTTTTATATTGTCACGCTTGGGTCACAGATTTGCACAGAAACACAGGAGGTTGTAGAGAGACAGGAACGTTATTCAAACACTGCAAACAAACATTTGTTTCTTTTTCAAACGTTTAAACTGTGCTCCATGACAAGACAGAGATGACAGTTCCGTCTCACAATTAAAAGAATGCAAACATATCTTCCTCTTCAAAGGAGTGCGCGTCAGGAGCACAGGCTGTCACAGAGATAGAGAGAAAAAAGCAAACAATCAAAAACCAATAGGTGCCGTTCGAGCTTTTATGTATGCGAAGCACCATGCGGGAAGCATGTCGCTTGACAAAGCAGCTGCCCAGAAGGGAGCAACGTGAAGGTAATCTTTCAGCATTTTTAGACGAGCATCCGTATCGTCTAGGGGTGCGAACAGCCCCTCTGCTCACACCCCCTCCGTCAGGAGCAGAGAATGTCAGAGCAAGAGAGAGAGAGAGAAAAGCAAACAATCAAAAATCAATACGTGCTGTTTGAGCTTTTAAGTATGTGAAGCACCGTGCTGGAAGCATATCGCACAACAAAGCAGCCACAAGTAAGCCCAGCAAGGAAGGGAGCAATGTGAAGGTAATCTTTCAGCAGTTTTTTGAGGAGCGGCCGTATCCTCTAGGGGTGCGAACAGCCCCCTTGCTCACAATATATTTGAGGAGTTTTATTTAATACGTAATACATGCTCTGATTGGGTAGCTTCTCAGCCATCTGCTAATAGCGTCCCTTGTATGAGATCAGCTGGGCAAACCAACTGAGGAAGCATGTACCAGAAAGTAAAAGGCCCATTGTCCACTGAAACCCACGAACCAGCGAAAAATCTGCGATATATATTTAAATATGCTTACATATAAAATCCGCGATAGAGTGAAGCCACGAAAGTCGAAGTGCGATATAGCGAGGGATTACTGTATTTATTAGCTGCACCTTTGGCAGCCATGACAGCTTTGTGTCAGTGTGCACAGGTTTCTCTCTCTGTCACCTTCTTCGGAGATCTGGACACTGTCGTTTCTCTCCATTCTTCTTTGCAAAACTGCACAAGCAGGTTGGATGGTGCTTGTGAGTGAACATCGTTTCTCAAGTCTGATCATCAACTCTCAATTGGATTAGGACCTGAAATCAATGTCGTGTTGGAAAACAGATCTTCTCCCAAGGCACAGATTTCTTGCAGATGGCATCAGGTTTTCCTCCTGGATTTCCCAGTATTTTTCTGCGTTCATTTTTCCCTCTACCATCCCAAGTCTTCCAAGGCCAGCAGCAAAGAACCATTTCCACCACAATGCTTAATGATGGGCATGGTGGGTTTTTTGATAATACGCAGAGTAACATGGAATTTAGCCTGATGGATAAAAAAGGTCCACATTGGTCTTGTCAAACCACATAGAACACTAGTAAATACTTATGCAATCAACTATTTTGTAATTAATTTAGACCACTTTGAAGACATCTGTTTTCAATTTAACATTAAAGTGTCTTTTTCTGCTGATCAGTATCAAAAAGCTAAACTAAATCTGCTGTAAATTAATATTGTATACCAACAAAATGTGAAAACTTCCAAAGAGATGATTCTGATTAGTTATAGTAGATTTATTCGAATTGATATTTAAGATGATATCTATTTTAGGCCTTTTCTACATAGTATCACAGAGTAGGTATTTGTTTTACTAAGATGGTGTTTTCTTAAAATAAAGGAAACACCCTAACAATGATCCATCTCTGATATTTGAGAATATTTTGGCCAGCACCAAGATGGAAGGCATACACTAAATAATAATTCAACCTAATTACCGTCTTGTTTATTGAACAATAATAAGCAGCATCATCATACTCTTCCAGGCTAATGGGAATGATGACTTCACTAGCCAGTGCTGACAGGCCATTGAAAATGCTTCTAAAACAACAAATATGAACAGGGAACAAGATCTGCTTTGCCTCATGCTGTACCCCTGTAATGTGAACACTGTGAGTATGATGCTAACAGCAATGGCTGCCACTTTCGATCAATCATCATTACTCTTCAGCATCATTAAGAATAAGACAAAACACTAACGCATCCATGGAGCTCCTTTTGATCTTTTCCTTTTGAACGTTTTTGCAAATCCTCCCAAGGCTGAGCCCACCACTCATAAACAGCTGCCTTTCCATTCTGCTATCTGCTTCAATGATTTCTCGCAAAGCCAGCAATGTGCACTAAGTTATTTGTAACACTGTATCATGTTTTTTAAATATGTGTTTGGGTACCACGAGAATTTTGATTTTTCAGACTTTCAGGGGTGCAGATTCCTATTTAGGTGGTGGTCCCTTAACTTCTCTCTCCCCAGACCCCACATATTTTCAACTTTGCTTTGGACTCCGCTGTTTGCTGGTTGGGTTTGGGTGGGCTATTCTTTCCCAGTACACCTGGATTGAGAGTGTGGTTTGCAGTGCGGGCAGTAAGTCAAACATATTCCCAGTACGTGTGAATCATGCCAGGGTTGGCGTTGCGTTTGTCACTGATTTTCTAGGAGAAAACAGAATTTCTAGGCACACATTGAAATTAAATTTGGGCCATCTATACAGAATTTAACAACTCCCAAGGTTGTCTGAATTAGAAGGTTCCTTCTTGCAGAATTTACGCAGCTCTTTATATTATCTAAATATTTTCACCCCAGCAGAATCACAGGGGGTTTCAGCCTATACTGGCAACACTGCATACAAGTCACGAACCAACTCTTGGAACACCAGTCATACCTAGGGCATAATCGCAAACAAAATAACCCTTTACCTTATAATTTCCATCTTTAAGATGCGAGAGATGAACAGATTGAACACACATGAATGCGGGGAACATTCTAGCTCCATATATTTTGACATGGAATTAAAACGAGGCACCTACAACACTAAAGGAGCATTGCAGTCTGCTGTAGAAGAAAGCTGTCCTTGCCTCGTTTGACCTTTCATACTTCATATTGTGCCTGGGGAATAAGAAGATTTTATAAGGTGCACTTTTGTATTGCTTACTTTATTATTATCCTGATCTTAACTGTTTTTTTTAATATGGTATGAGAGATGTGGCCAAAGCTTCTCAGACAGGAGGTTTGGGTGGTCAATACATAGGTTTACACTTTCGCTGAAATTATAGTCCAAAACAAAGAATCTTTTGGACGTCAGGTATCTGATGGCCCAGAAAAAAGGGGAATAGACTCAATCAGGATAAAAGTTCAAGTTCAAGTTGGGGAGCATGCACTGGTACAGTGCGTTGCCACACCCATTACACGACGAAACAGCTCAGGATCCCGGTTGGCAACCCCTCAGGCAGACACGCGGTCCAGTCCCACTCTCCGGAAACGAGGATCTATCTGCCGCAGCCAGGTGTTACGTGGGTGACCCCTTGGCTTGGTCCAGCCACTCGGGTCCCCAACAATGAGGATCTTATGAGCTGGATCACCCTCGGGGAAATGCGCCACATGGCCGTAGTGCCGTAACTGATGCTCCCTCACAATGCAGGTAATGTGCCTCATTCGGGACTCCATGAGCAACCGCTCATTCGACTCAAAGTCAAACCAGCGGTACCCAAGGATTTTCCAGAGGGACACTGTACCAAAGGAGTCCAGTCTTCATCTTAGGTCACTGGATAGCATCCATGTCTCGCAACCATATACAGGGTGGGGCAGAAATAACTCCCACATTTCAAAGGGGGATTGAAAAAAAATGGTACGAGGTATCACCAAAAACTTTTTATTTCCCAAGTGTAGATATAAAAGTTTTTTTACTTTAAGTTTTAAAAAGTATATCGTCGAAATGGTGGCCTTGACGGCTGATACACTTTTGGAGCCGTTCTTGGAAGTTTTCCATCACTCTCACTAGCATGTTGGGCGAAATTCCTTCAGTTTCTTCTTGAATGGCCTCCTTTAGTTGGTCCAAGGACCGAGGACGATGTTTGAAAACCTCGGCCTTGAGGTACCCCCTTCAGTGCATATCCTGTTGCCCTTACTCTTTGAACCCACAGCAAAATCATTTTCAGGTCTGGAACACTTTCATTAGCACGTAAACCGAACCACGTGCAAAACACCCTCTGCGTCGCAGTTACAGATTCGCCATTTTTGAAAAAAGCATCCACTATAAAGCCTCGATGCTCATCCGACCATGGCATGGTGACGAATGATAATTTTATTATGTACCCTACCTAACGGAACGGACCGCACCCGTCTACCTGCTTTGGAGACCCCACAGTGATTTTTCGAAATGTGGGAGTTATTTCTGCCCCACCCTGTAGAAAGACAGGAAGCACCAGGACTCTAAACACTTGGACCTTCGTTCTTTTGCAAAGATATAGGGAATGCCACATACCCCTTTCCAGCGACCCCCCATTCTCTCCCAATCCATCTACTGACTTCATAAGAAGAGGCACCAGAGACATGAATGTCACTACCAAGGTAAGTAAACCTCTCAACAAGGTCGACACTCTCTCCACAGACAGACATACTGCTGATGGCTGTGCCCAAGAGGTCATTAAAGGCCTGGATACTTTACATAGATTAAATAAGACTTACAGAGTTGACATCTACTTGCTGTGGTGCCAAGACAACAATCTCACCCTTGATGTCACCAAAACTGAGGAGCTGTCAACAAAAGACAGACCACACGTCCATTTACATTGGAGGGGATGCTGTTGAAAGAATGAGCAGCTTTAAATTTATGGCAGTAACTATCACTAAAGGACTGAGGTGGGCACAACACATTTTGGCTCTTGTCAAAAATGATCAAAACCGCCTCTACTTCTTCAGATATCGGAGGGCATTTCTTTTTTCCTTCATCTGTTCTCATGTACGGTACTTCTACAGGTGCACAGTAGAGTCCGTTCTCCCCGGCCACATCACATCTTCGTACGGCACCTGCTCAGCTCAAAATTGTAAAGCACTGCAGAGGGTGATGAAGGAGGCCTAGAATATTATCGGCATCCAGCTGCCTTATGTTAAGGACATGTACAACACTCGCTGCCCTAAAAAGGCAAGCAACATCATGAAAGACCTCCATCATTCTGCCTACCAGGTTTTCTTACTCATTTCTTCTTCCAGAAGGTACAGGGCCATTGATATTCACTGGATTAGAATCAGGGACATTTTCTAGGCACAAGTCAATTATAACAATTCCAATATTGCAACTAGTGATGAAAGTCTGTGTTTTGCTCCTCAAAAAACTGCAAAATAAATTGTGTTTCACTTACTGCGAAATTTGTGCCATTCACACAAGAAAGAAGGCTGTTTAGTTTCTGTCTGGAAGGGTTTCATGCCTTAATTTAGCACTCATTATAAAGCATTAAAAAGGAAAACAAAAAACCCAAAAGTACCTCAGGGTCAAAATTTTGGATTCGATATCCTCAACTAGGACAGGGCAGTTGCTAGGTAACTGCACAGGAAGGGGCTTTGGGCAGCAGCGGCTTTTCCTGTGGACACAAATAGAGTAACGTGTATTATAGTGCGTTTTATTGTGTCTTTGTTTGAAAAAAAAGTCACGTGTCACATTTTTTAATTCATCGGCAAAATGGGTTTTAGTATCAGTTGTGCAAAACCATATGCGAATTGAAACTGGCCTGTTTCACTCATCACCAACTCTAACATAACAAGCTATGTTTAAATATAGTCTTGTAAATACATAACTGTATATATACTGCAAATGTTCCCTGTAAATACAAGTTTATTTATTTAGTTATTCATTGTATTTTTGTAAACTATTCTAAGAAGATATGCAAGTACTAATTTAATTGAAATATCATAGAGGACAATTAACCTTGAGACAGAAAGACAGATAGAAGGGAAAGGGGGAAGAAATAAAAGGATGAAGACCTAACATCAATCCCAGAATTAACCTGAGGAAACTTTCAGGTAGCATTCTCAATATGTGTGTACTAAATTAGGCATTTTATTTAACAACTAAGATTCAGATTGGACAGATAGGAACCATGGATACCCTACTTAAATGAAGATGTGACACTCATTGCTGTGTATTTTATACTGCTATTAAATTATCCAAAATTTTCGGCAAGTGCAAAAAACTATTTTGCAATGTGTATTGAATATAAGCATTTAGGCACATGTGGACAGATACAGGAAACAGAGTAAAGCTGGTTGGTAATGGCAGGCCTCAGTATGAATATTTTTTTGTTCTTTATTTTGCCTTATTCAACTTCTTGTATTAGGAATTTGTTAGTTTTCGCATACCCCTTGGGGTCAGAGCGCAGGGTCAGCCATTGTACAGCACCCCCGGACCAATTACAGGTTAAGGGTTTTGCTCAAGGGCCCAGCAGAATAGGATCTCTTTTGGCAGTGACAGGGATTCGAACCGGCAACCTTCTGGATACCAGCGCAGATCCTTAGCCTCAGAGCCACCACTCCGCCAGCTCAACAGCTTAAAGTTACAGCAAATCCTAGTAGAATTTCTCCAGCTCTGGTGTCCAGAAATAAAAATGTTTGTACTGGAAAAATGAACTACCTGAAGATGGGTCAACAATGTATTAAAAGGGTGGAGAGATAAAGTCTGCTGTTGCCTTACATGAATTTTTAGTGGGTAAAATTAAGTAATTCTTCTACTGTATGTAGTATAATTCACTCTGGCAGAATATTTCCTATCTCTCCCTGTGAGTGTAAGAATCTTAAGATGTTTTAAACCATTTTTGCGAGTTCAGAATATTCTTCTAAGAATCTGAGGTGTTCAGCTTTACAACTACAAATTTAGTTTTGGCACGTTAAAAATGTTTACCCAATTGATTGACTCGAGTTTATTATTAGTCTAATGTTTCAAACCTCTGCTACTCAATTTCAAACTGCAGTTCTATCAATTAACTTACAGTGCTATCAATTTGTTCAATGTATTTCTCTTCAACATTAGTTTCTAGAAATAAGTAAATCTACTGTTAGGCATACAATTTTACCTATAAATCGATCAGAAATATTAGCGCTTCAGTTCTTAAGCAAATCTTCGGCAACTGGGAAGTTGTAGATTCTCATATTGCAAATTGAAATACAAAGCAAGAAGCAGCAATCAAAATGATAACTCAGAATATCAGAAAGCAAGAATGTTAAAAGAAATGAAAAATATCTTTAGATGTAATCTATCTGAAATCACTCGCTTTTATTTACAATTTGCAGACCAAGTTCTGTACTAATGACAAAACATCATGTATTACTTACTTTGACTTGAATTCGTGCTGAGTCACAGTGAGATTTGCGCTAGGATAGAGCTAAGCATAAGAAACCCTAGGAGATATCTATTGAATGATACTTCCAATGCTTAGTAAATCTATATATATAAAATTCTTTTCGTGTTTGAAACGGAAATTACGTATGGCCACGTGATATGGAAATTACGTATGAAACAGAAATTACGTATGACCACGCAAAATGGAAATTACGTATGACCACAGAACGTATTTTAATAAAGGAACCAATCGCCAGGCGCGTTCTGACAGAGAAGTTTTATTTATTCGTCCACGTGACTGTCGCAGAAACTGCCACATTGTAACTTTTTTTTAGTTGGCAGTACTTGATAGTAGAAGAGATGAGGAAAACAGCTTTGCATCTTTCTACTTTTTAACTGCTCTGAGCTGTAAACAATGTGAAGACGAGACCGCCTTCAGCGGTGAGGGGTCGTGAGAACAAAGTGGACGCTGGGAGGCGCGGAATGTCATTTGGACATTCACATAGAAAATGTCATTTCTATACCACAGCGGTCATGTAGCGCCTTTCAAAAGGGATCTACTACCGAGAGATGATCCAAATACATTTTAGCAGCTGTTACTACTACTTACCTGTTGTGTTATAGCGCCTTTAAAATGTTATTTACCCAAAACCACTCCAGTAGTGCTCAATGTATCTTTACTTCTTAAAATATTAATGTTTTACTGTTTAATAACGTATAGACTACATTTTATTTTTTTCCCTTGCACTCAGTGAGCGAAGCCACTGGGTAATCAACTAGTATATTTTAAAATAAACTGCAAAATACAAAAATGACAAATACATATTAAAATATATTGAAAACTTTTTATTGTAAAATAAAAGCAAAATAGGTTCATCTAGAAACCCCATTTAATGAAGGTGAAAATAAGAAGAAAATTAAAGCAAACTTCGAAAAAGTTACTGGGCATTTATTGGCCATTTCTATGCTATACTAGGTGACTCTTTTCAAGGTCAAGTTTCCTTATATAGGAATGTCTCCCATCAGTGATGCGTCCTTCACTATGGTGGGTTCATCAGTTAAGGCTATCATCACTCATCATATAAGTCCTGAGGTAAAGAGGCAGGACCTCTGGGTGAAACCCAAAAGTGACATCAGAAGTTATCTCTGGACTCATCCTCCAGCCTGTGAGTAAAAAAAGAAGGCATTAGTAACCAGGCGGAGACGTCACCTTACCAGAGCCTTGTTGATGCTCCCTATGTGCATGCGTGTGACACTATATACTCTAAAATACACTCTGTAATATACTGTAAATTGATCTATTTCAAAATATATATTGTAATACATTTTCTAAAATGTCTCTTACAGAGTATCATAGTTGATATTATAAAATAGATGAATTGAGAAATATATTTTTTATTATTTGGGAAATGTGTTACAATATACGAAATTAACAGCAATTTACATATTTTACAATATATTTCAGTATAGTATAAGATAATTTATATATTAATGCAGTAGTATATTGTAAAATATTTCAAAATATGTCGATATTCAAAGCATTGTATTTTTAAAGCGTATATTTGAAATGAATTTCATTTTTGTAAGGGCTGTTCAAGTTTATTCCTGATGTTGCACAATAAGGCCCAAGCATCCATGGAAAATACACTTAGAAAAAGGCTGGATATCCTGAAGTTGGCATGTTATTTTACTGAAGAAACAACCATATACTGTATTTTGCCAGGACTAGAAAGGTAAAAAGTATATTTATACATACAGGTTACTGTTTAATAAGCTACAGCAAGTCATGAGGATCACATAAGAATATTTTACTAATGTTCAAAACTAAACAGACAAAAAATTGCTTCCAATACACTGCCTGTTTCTGTGTTGAAAATGTGCAGATCTTGTTGAAACTCCATCACTACCTTAATTACAAGTTAATTCAACTGGAGCTCTCTGCAGTAGTCTTGGTTCAAAAGACAAAAGACAAAATAGCCTCACAATAAGCAATCTTCTTTCTTTCTTTCTTTCTTTCTTTCTTTCTTTCTTTCTTTCTTTCTTTCTTTCTTTCTTTCTTTCTTTCTTTCTTTCTTTCTTTCTTTCTTTCTTCAACTTGTTAAAGAACTGCTAAAAGACTATTTTGAAAACATGGACACTCCTGAACCACTTTGTGCGTTTCCAAATCTTTTAGTTACTTCAAGATTCCAAACTCAAAATGGAATACAGGAATTGGATTTCCAAATACTTGACCTGGATGCTGCAGAAGGGAAAGAACTTTATAACTGTGTGTCCAGGTGAGACATCAAAGTCAGCTCAAGAAGACTCTGGACGCACCCTAGAGGGAAAGACTGGGGGGGTGTGGTGGGGTGGGGGGGGGGGGTGCTAGGGAATTACAGCCCAGCTTGGGGCAGTCTGTACAGGCTGCCAATGAATAAGAGGGCTGGTTATCTGCAGTGGAGGATCCTGCATGGGATCATCACCGTGAACTCTTTTGTGTGTCTCATTGATCCAAGGGTGTGTGATAAGTGTCCTTTCTGTTCTGAAAGAGAGACAGTCTTTCATTATTTTCTGTTTTGTTTTAGGATTCGGACACTTTTAACTCTTCTTAATTCTGTTTTTAATGCTTTGGATTTGTATTTTAATGAGTCTGTGTTTATTTGTAGAGTGCCTGATTCGAAGGAAATTAAGAGTAATAACAGGATTGCCATTTTTTTGGGGGACAGGCAAAAATGGCTATTTATAAGTCAAGAAAAGAAAAAATCAATAATCAAAAAGAGATTGGTGTAGATAAAGAGAGCTTCTTGACTATACCTTTTATAAAATTAATTTTAGCCTGCAAACTTTCATTAGCCAGTGGTGTATAAATGAAGCAATTTGTACAATTAGGAATGAGGAACTATTTTTTTGTTTGTAATTCCAATACTAACGTTTTTAAATTATGTTTTTTTAAATATCTTTTTGAGGGTTCATGACTGTAAAGATTGTTTGTTTTTTTGTAATAATTGTTACTGCGTGATAAAGTGTACATTTAAAAATCAAAAAAATCTTTCTTTCTTTCTTTCTTTCTTTCTTTCTTTCTTTCTTTCTTTCTTTCTTTCTTTCTTTCTTTCTTTCTTTCTTCAAACCTCCCAAGTGTTGTCCTTCTCCTCTCCTGACTCCAACTCACCAGATAGACAGTTCCTTTTACCCTGGGCCCAAGAGTACTTATGGTACATTATCACTATAGTCAGGAAGCACTTATGGCTCAGGTATTACCTTCATTTAACAGAAGAGTATCCTCCCAACAGCACCCTTTAGCAACCTCCAGGGATCCTACTAGAGCTGCCCTCCAAAACTACAATTCCCATACAGCACTGCAGGTGTCCAGATGGGAGCTACACCATAAGGATGCTATCACTCAGGGTACTGAGGAAACACATAGCTGTGGGAGGCAGTCAGCCCCTTCCCCAGTGGCGTAGGAAGGTGGGTGCGGTGGGTGCGGCCCGCACCGGGTACCAGCTCTGAGGGGTTGACAAAAAATTGCCAGTTTTGTATTAATGCGCCTTTTTGTTACATAAAATAACGTCAAATAATTTACAAGGGCTTTCACAATCCCTAATTGCAAAATTGCAGGTGAACGATGCGATGCTGTAATGGTTTAGTATTATTGTGTGGTGCGTGGGCGGAGGGGGTGTTCTGTCTCGTTTCTTTTGAACTGTGCTGGTGCTCAACTATACAAACAACTGGCCCTGTGACTCATTGTCTCACCCCTGCCACAAATATACAGTATTATCGCCCCAAATCGTTCTGTGCAACAAGATGACATTTTTAACCCGAACATCATAATAATATAGTCGGCGCGAAATGTTTTACACAGTGGGGTGGGTAGGTATTGTCCAATCTAGAACCGACCTTAAAGTACTTTACGATGGTTCTACGAGCGAACGGACAATATCTCCCTCCCCATCCCACTATCTTAAGGCCCCTATATACACGAGCCAGGACACACGAGGAAATCATGTGTTACAATTCTAGTTAATTGGCGATTTGGCATAATTTTTGGTGACAAATCAGAGGCCAAGAAGGGGCAGTATTCGGAAATTATCATTGGCGTTCTCTTGATTTGGCTCATTATTGCATTCTTAGTATCATGTTAAAGTACAGTTTGTTGGATTAGAGCCTACAGAACGAAACTTATAAACAATTGAGTTTTCATTAAATTGTATTATAATAATAATAAAGTTATGCACTAGGTACTATCACTATGAAAAAAGATTTCTTACATTGTACATTAAACTGGCTTATTAATAAAAAGGCATTTTACTTTTTTTTTTATTCATAAAAAATTGTTTACAAAATAATTAAACTGTGGTGGGCTGGCGCCCTGCCTGGGATTGGTTCCTGCCTTGTGCCCTGTGTTGGCTGGGATTGGCTCCAGCAGACCCCCGTGACCCTGTAGTTAGAGATATAGCGGGTTGGATAACGGATGGATGGACGAAATAATTAACATTTTGCCCTCTTTTCTTAACCAATTGAATAAAAAAATTGCTTTCTCAATAAATTTCATTTTATATTTTGGTGGACATGGGGGTGACAGGTTTAAACTCCGCACCGGGTGCCACCAGACCTTGCTACGCCACTGCCTGTCCTTCCATTATATCCTCGCAATTGGCAAGAGGAACACCAACCATCCTCTATTCCAGGCAGAATGCCAGCTGATTCATGCCTTTCATCACTATACAGCAAATCTAATATATACAGTATACGTTTCTCTTATCATTTTCCTGAATACTTGTTGTTTTCTTTCAATTTCACAAATATTCTTGATATATGAATTAATAATGTCCAGGACCTACATTGTTGAACAACTTTGGTGAGTTCTCTTTCTAGACCTTATTGCTGTTGCTGTTTGTAACATGATGCGATGAGTTTAGGATTAGTTATTGTTTCTTAGTGAAAAAAAAGGTTAATAGACAAGATTGTATGAATATCTGATAGAACTGGTCTATGGGTTTAGCCTCCATCTGTCCTCAATCCTGACACTGGTAAAAGGACACAGAAAATCATTAATATTGATTTTAATAAAGGTGATGTGTTCCTTCAATATGTTACATTTATGGAATAATCCGGAGTCTGAATAGAAACTGAAGAGGTAATGTGTGGGAAAAGCTAGAAACTGAAAGTCAACAGAGGCTAAGCATTCATCTTTTGCCTATTTTAAAGTTCTTTTTCTTAGACTTCAATTTGCTCCCTCTTGCTCCATTGTGACACAGCTCATAGTAAATCATTCTCATGCTCTGGACAACCATCCATTACTATAAAGGAAGACATGAAAAGCACCAGTATAACAGGCAAGTGCAGTTGACTTACTCTTTTGTCTGGATCTGTCAATGACTAATTTTGATGCAATTTTATTAATTTCTGTCAGACCGTAAATTGCAATAAAATTCTGAGTAGTGAGTAAGTCACCTAACCTGTTTGTGCACCCTGGTCCCCACAGTTATGAGGAAGCAGCACTAACCAACACACTAGCTTGTGCTGTCTGGATTGGCACTGGCTCACTGTGATTGACAGAACTTTATTTGTCCCAAGGGCAAAATTTGGCGTTTTACATAAGCTCTTTAAATAAATAAATAAATAAATACATACATAGGTAAATAAGTATGTAAGTAAGAAAATAAATAAATAAATCTACATACACACCTTAGTCTGAACAAATACCAGAATGACTACAAACCAAGAAAATTAAAAAGAAAGATAAGTTCTAACTTGGCTGTCACAGTCACAGAGATGTAGTTATGCAACTTTGGTATAAAGGAGCCCCAGTTGTGTTTCTTGTCACACCTCGGCTGAATAATTCATTGGCTAAAAGTCCTCAGTGTTGGTGTGTCAGAGAGAAGATATGCAGCATTGTTCATAATGGCACTCAGGTTTCTTTAAATGTTCTCCTTTGCTACAACCTCCAGGGGGTCCAGAGTGCATCCTATAACTGAGTTTCCCTTTTAATTAGCTTATTGGGCCTCTCAAAGTGATGTTACCAGCCCAGCACATCACAGCGTAGAAAATCACAGTGGCCATTAGAGAGTAGTAGAAGATATGAAGGATGTCACTCCCACATTAAAGGAACACAGTCTTCTAAGGAAAAAGAGCCTGCTCTGCCCTTTCTTATATTGTTCCTCTGTGTTCAAAGTCAATAACCTGTTCTTTGGTTTTGCAAATGGTAAAATGTGAAGAAGTCTTTCTGCACCAAGAAACAAGCTTCTCCACCTGACTCCTGTCCTCCGTCTCTTATTGATGCACCCCATAAGAGCAAAATCATCTGAGAATTTCTACAAGTGACATGACCTGGTGTTATTTTTATAGTTGGAGGTGTAGAGAATGAAGAGAAAATGAGACAGGACTGTTCCTTGCGGTGCTCCAGTGTTGCTCACATCCATATCAGAAACACAGTCCTTGAGTCTCGCAAACTGCGGTGTGCCTGACAGATAGTCCATTATCCAGGACCATTTAACAGGGATGGCTGGATGGTATTGGAGACACTGGAGAAACCAAAAAACAGAATCCTCTCAGTGCTGCCATCTTTCGCCAGGTAATAATAAGCCTTGTGGAACAGATAGATAATTGTGTCTTCCACTCCAATCTTTGTCCGATTGACAAACTACAGTGGGTCCAGGTGGTCTACCATAAGAGGACTCATATAGTTCAGGACTATGCGACTCTTCATTTCCACCCGGTGGGGTAAATGTTAACATTATAAAAAGTTATTGTCTGTTTTTACCTGCATTATTATCAATCTTTAATTTAATATTGTTTTTTGTATCAGTATGCTACTGCTGGGGTATGTGAATTTCCCATTGGGATTAATAAAGTATCTATCTATCTATCTATCTATCTATCTATCTATCTATCTATCTATCTATCTATCTATCTATCTATCTATCTATCTATCTATCTATCTATCTATCTATCTATCTAGTCTTTCAAAGGTCTTCATAATTTGAGACATAAGTGCCACTGATCTACAGTCATTAGTTGAAGAGGTGTGTGTTGTATAAAATTATATCAATAAATAACTTTAGATGTAATGATCATAACTTATTGTTAAAACTTCAAATAATCAGATGCTTTTCTTTTTTTTTAAAATAGCATCTGTTTATATATTTCCAAAAATCACTAAACAACAACATCCGCTGATGTGAAAGTTTGTGATTGCAGTGTGAATGTACGAAGGGCCGAACATGGCATTATTTGCTTATAATCTATTGATTTACTGTACACGTTCATACATAAAATATTGTTCTTTACACATAAAATACTGGGCTTGTACATTTGAACTTTACTGGTTCTTGTGTATATATCTTTGATTTGTCTATGATTTAGATTGGTTTGAGTACTTATTCTACTGCTTTGTGTATAAACTGTGTTGGTTTACACGTGTACATTATATGTTTAAGTGTGTGTGTTATTGGTTTGCATATAAACTCTATTTGTTTGCACATTCACAGTATTATTGGTTTGTCAGCATGAACTACGTTGGTTGACATTGAGGTGCTGTTGATTTTCATACCAACTATATTGGTCAGTAAACACATACCATTGGTTTGAAAATGCATGGATTAGTTTCATGCATATTCTATATGAGTTTTTTGTAAATCTTGCTTTTTTACTACAAGATTTTTACTTGTGTTCTGCTTTGGTTTTGCATGTATACTCTACTGGTTAGGTCAATGTTGTGTGCATAGTCTGTTGGATTTGCAGTATGTGCATACTATACAGGTTTTCCGTTGATTTTCAGTTGGTTTTATGTGTTGTCCGTATCAGTTTTTCATGCTTACAGTTTTTGGTTTTATGTATGAACCTCACTGGAAATTATATTTGCTTTGAATTAGCTTTATCTATTTGTGTACTATATTGGTCATTATATGATCTTGAAAGGTGAGAGGTGGGGCAAACAAAGGACCATTTACATGCTGACCATTTAACTAACCAGGCTCATCAGAAGCCTCCATTACCAGAGAATCTACTTTGTTTGCCCGACCATCTCTACTTAAGATCAAGTGATTGACCAATACAGCATGCAAAGACTAATGATACAGTAGATAGATAAAATGAGCACTAGATGCAAGCAAACTCTGAAAGGATGGATGCAGTGCAGGATGTGTGTAAAGCTGATGAAGCACATGCATAAAACCAGTGCCACACATAAGTAAAAGAACACTTACTTAAACAATCTAGAAAAATATATAATCGGTAAGTTGGTTGGGTCTGCACATGATAAAACGTGGTGGAAGGGCAGATAATGTAGAATCAGCTAAATTGTTATAGAGAGACTTGGAGATCATACAGGCTTGGACAGATTTCACAGAATACACAATGGAATGTCTGAAAACTGAAAGTACTGCTTATGAGAAGGACCTGGGAGTCATAGTGGACTCATCACTATCTACTGTACATCCAGACTGTGTACAGAAGAGATCAAGAGACCTAATAGAATGTTAGATTATATATCACAATGTGTGGAGTACAAGTCAAGGAAGGTTATATGATGCACTAGTGAGGCCTCACCTGGAGTACCGTGTGCAGTTTTGAGCTCCATATTAGAAAAAAGACATAACAGTGCTAGACAAAATCCAGAGAAGAGCAGCTATTCTGTTTCTAGGAATGCAGGATATGAGTTATGAGAAAAGACTGAAGGAGCTGAAACTTTTTAATTAAAGCAAACATAAGTGTTTGAGATCATAAAAGCAATTAGTACAGTGGATTCCAGTTACTTTAAAATAAATTCTGCAACAAGACTCAGTTGGGTATCCACCTGGCAGAGAACCTCACCTGGGGCCTCATGTATAAACGGTGCATACGCACAGAAATGTTGCGTACGAATGTTTCCACGTTCAAATCGCGATGTATAAAACCTAAACTTGGCGTAAATCCACGCACATTTCCACGGTACCTCATACCATGGCGTACGCAATTTCTCCACTCGGTTTTGCAGACTGGCGGCACCCAGCGTCAAAGCAGTGCTACTGTTCCTGTGTGATCACCCTTTCTTTCTTAGCTCCACATTCCTGACGCGGCTTTATAAATGCACTGAAATTAACTGCATATTGTTTATTAGTGTAATGCATCTGATTGTAATTAACCTGTAGAAATATAATGGTCCAGGGAATAGCCATAGTATTCCAAATACCATAACTGCTTTAGCGTTGTTACGCTCACTGCATCTTGTTCTTCTTTTTGCTGCTCCCATTAAGGGTTGCCACTGCGGATCATCTTTTTCCATATTACTCTCACTGCACCACTCGGAGTATTTATATCACTGTATCTGAGTGGGAAATCACAGCAGCAGCTGATCGGAAAGAGAATTATCGGTATACAGTTTCAAGTACACACTACCTCAACCACGGCAAAAAGCGTCAAAGCCTTTCCTGTACGGACCTCGCGTTTCAGAAACAGTTTCATCCCAAGAACTATAAACGCACTCAATCAGTCCATCAAGTGCTCCTTGTAGAACTGTTTGTACTTATAAGTACAATTACCTCACTGTAAACTTACACTACAGTTATAATATTGCACAACCTGCGCTACTTTAGAAAGCGCGTATGATGACGATATCATTTTTAAGATGAAATGCAGCAAAATATGTTGCTTATAGTATACAGATAAAACTTTAACTTCATTTAAATAATCTGCATTGTTAATAATTAAACATGTGAGGACACGGTGCCGCAGCGTATAGCTGGTTCACGGATAGCTCCTGCCTTGCGCTGTATAATTGCTGGTGCTGACGCGACACTGGAAGGATAGACGGATAGAATAATTAAACATGTACGACGAAGATATTTCAATGTTCCTTAAAAGTATTGAAGAATCGGCGTTCTAAGCTTACAGATGGCTTAACGTCTATTACAGAGCTGATTGTGTGGCGATTGGGTATTTGGAGAAAGAAAAGTACGTTTGAAAGAGACAGTACTTCTGTAATAAATTATTTCATCGAAGGTCGCACACGGCGCAGCAAGCCTCTTGCGTGAGATATGACCAATCACTGCGCCACCGTGTTCCCATGTTTAATAACATGCTTTCATTGCTATCATCATGAAAATGATATCACGTATACATCTCAGTATTTTAATTATTCAGAGAGCTGTAATATCTCGAATGTAATGGATTCTGTGTCCTGTCGGAGAAAGAGAAAGAACGGAAGCACGTAGTGATTCACACACATAGAGCACATAGAAAATCAAATACAGAACAAAGCATTTAACGTGCTACTTGAGAAACTAGTAAAATAAACGATTTTAAGATGAAGTTTATGATGTTCTACTTTAATGGCAAAATAAACTACGTGATTAAAGTGGAAATTTCGAGATTAAAGTTGACATTTTGTGCTTTTTTCCCACTGTGTGCCAATTTTTTTTGTCTGTACCCTAATAAACTTTCATATGACACTCAGATGGTCCGCTGCGAGTCGCCTTTTCACGGCGACTTTGATATGTGATTTCTTTTTTATTTCGGGCACTGTGCGACTTTGCGAACTTGATCTTTCGAGTTTCTCCGACACTCTGTCACTCGATCAACTTTCTTTTGTTGGTTATACCACTGTTTAAACCAACAAATAGTAGGTTTTTCCTTTGCCTCCACTTGGTATTCGCTGAAATTCTTAAATTTTCCCCTGTGCTTTTCCCATTGTCTTTTCACAGAAGGCTATTTATATTGATTTGCATATTCAAAGAGGCGTAATTCTGGGAGGAGTTGGGGTGGGACAGAAGGCACGTGCATGTGCGTTACTTTTCACGCTGATCAGGATTTATGTAGTGGAAGAACGTGAAATTTTGCGTGCGCACAGATTCCTGCATCTGGATTTTTCTTTACTTACGCACAATTCCGCTTTTGTGCTTACGCCAAGTTATAGTGTGAGTTCTACGCACGGCGTTATACATGAGGCCCCAGCTCTTTAGCCAAGAAAGCCCAGCAGCGGCTCTACTTCCTGCGTAGGCTGAGGAAAGCCCATCTTCCACCAGCTATTCTAACAACATTCTATAGGGTGGTCCAGATCTAATTATGCAATTTTCATTACGCTATAACTTATTAAGTTTATTACATAGAGAATTCACAGCACCTGCCTTGAACATAGAGATTTCACTTAAAATTCTTTTTGTTGCCGATAGATGGCAGCACCTGCCCTGCATTCCAAAATGGCGGGGAGACGGTTGTCAGTCGAACAGTTGCATAATTAGATCTGGACCACCCTGCCCATAGAGAGCATCCTGAGCAATTGCATCACTGTCTGGTTTGGAAATTGCACGGTCAGGGATTACAAAGCCCTACAACCTACATCGGTGTCTCCCTACCATCCATCTTGGACATTTACACCACACACTGCATCTGCAAAGCCCCAGCATTGTGAATGATCCAACACACCCCTAACATTCACTGTTTACACTCCTACCACTGGGAAAATGGTATTTGGGCCCTCACCACCAGAATGTGTAAGTTTCTTCCCCCAAGCAGTCAGACTCCTGAATGCTCATGGTCCGGACTGATATCTGATATACTGTATGTGTTCTGTTTTGCAGTGTTGCACATGGTTGCACATGTTTGCACATTTGACTCACATGCACCTTGTTATATATTATGTGTCTTTATGTTATGTGCTCGTGGATTCTTCTTTGTCCTGTGTTTTATGTAGCACCATGGTCCTGGAGGAATGTTGTTTCGTTTCACTGTATGCTGTACTACTGTATATGGATGAAATGACAATACATACTCTTGACTTGATTCTTGACTTGGAAACTTGTTAAGGCCATAAATGTTACAAACTTTTTCTTCACACAAAGAACTATAGACACATTGGAATTGTCTCACACTTCACCAGGTGGTGTGGTCGAGACTAGGACTTTAGGGACCCCCATATCTCAGCTTGATGTTATTTCGGACAATCTAGGTGAGCAGGAGGGATGGGTTTGTTGGGCCAAATGACCTGTTCTTGTCACAATGTTTCTAATGTTCTAATAGAATAGTTCATATGAAAATCAATAGCATGCACATGCAACACACTGAAATCAGTATGGTCCCCTGGCAAACTTACAGCATATGAATGTAAACCACTATACATCACTCACAAACCAATAATATACACAGGCAAGCCAATAATCTTTTGCACTTATGCAGATCAATAAAGATTCTATGCAAACCAATAACATATGTATACAAAGCAATAATATACACACGGAAACTTATATAGTTTGACCTCTTTGTATAAAAGCATCTGCTAAGAAAATAAATGTAAAATATAAACATTGTTCATATGTATGAAATATATACATAGGTAAACCAATATTTTATGAACCCAAACCTATAGTAAATATTCACAAACCAATAATCCAAACATGTAAATCAATATAATTCAAGCTGGAATGTTAACTACTCATACTTTATGAACATCGAGTATAAAGGAAGTGTGTGAGGACTTTGCATCTTCTAAAATTTTAGAATTTAATTCTGTCTTTAAGTGTGAAGATACATTTATGATCAAAACTATGTTGGTGCTTGATAAAAGGTGAACATTTTTGGTAATTTCTAGTTTGTAGGAATGGGAACAACAAAGTACAACAAAAGAGAAATGTCTACTGATGGCCCAGGGAAACGTGTGTGTGGAGCGGGTAATTGTGTCATTGATTAAACCAAAAATCAATAAACACAAATGTAATCATTCACTCCGAAATGTAAAGATGCCAAAATGGTATTTCAGAGTGATGTCATAGGGGAACCATTTTTGTTTCCCAAAAGAACAATCTACACACCTACACACGATCTAAATATTTAGATCTATAAATAACCATGAATAGATGGTAATATATTTCAGAAATTCATAATTTTATAAGGACTCTTGCTGCATACAATAACTCAGGCTACGTTTAGGTGTTCTTCATCTTTTCCTATCCTGTTGTAGCCTACTTGACATTGAAGATTTGTGTTTTGTCCACACACCAGGAACCTTTTCAAAACCCAAAGAACCAAATTCATATAGAAAGACCCCTTCCCAGAATGAAGTGCTTCTTTGCCAAGAGATGGTTCTACAAGGAGCCACACAACCAGTAAAGTGCCATTAAAGGCACATTATTTTTAGGAGTGCATTTCAGTACTAGATCTTGGTAGCATCTGGCATCAGCCTCAATCCCAGTCGAGGCTCCAGACATTCGGGGCAACTTAAAAATGTTTAATTATATTGAAGAGAATTTAATAAGCAGTACTTGAAATTGTTGTGTTCTTGTGTCAAGTGCAATTCTTGTTAAAGAGCAACTCAAACATGAAGCATTTTCAGCCATTCTGTCCTGCTTATAATGACACTTAAAAGTCCATTTGCCGCAGCCCAGCCCAGTGGTTAAGCTCAGCATGCAGACACATTACTAGAAAAAGACACTTACATTCAGATTTACACAAACTGAACAGTATTTCTCTGTCATAAAGACGTAACAATTAAGGTTTATTGTTAGAACTTTTTTATTAGCACTATATAGTGTCAAATCGGAAGAAGAACTTCAAGTCACAAATTAACTAAGTGCAAGCACTGCAGTTCAATTAAAATGGGCTAGTTATTGTAAATTATTAATCAGAAAGTACACATAACATTCATTTGCACATTCCAGTTTAGATTTAAATCTATAAAGAGAGTTGAACAATAACCTGAAAAAAATTAAAGAAAATTACCCATTATTGAAACTTTCACAGAAAAGTAAAGAGTACATTTCATCTTCCCTGAAGAAGGAGCCTGAGCTGCCTTGAAAGCTTGCATATTGTAATCTACTCAGTTAGCCAATTAAAGGTGTCATTGTGCTTCAGTTCCCACTTTAAAAAAATGTTACATTTACAGTAAAAAAACCGGCAGTTGTGGTTTAATTTTAATTTTTTAAATGCCAGAATTTTACAGTAAAAAATAAGGTGACAATTATTTTAGATCTACGGTGAAACTTTTTGGAGCTGTATACTATACAGTAAATAACTGTTTTTCTTTACAGAACATTACAATAGAAAAGATTGTTCAACCATAAGCTGAAATGCATTCACTATAATAAATATGCCAATAATTACAAGCATAGACCAGAGCGCAGTTTGCATCAGTAAAATAACAACAATCAATAGCAGACATGTTATAGATTTTAGTTTAATACATTGAAAATAACTGAATGTTTGATGGGGTTATGGTATGCTGTCTGGTGGAGAAGAAAAGTTTACTTTTGTGTGATGTATGGCGTCCTACAGGTATATTGAAAACAACCCACCATAAATCAGCTTCCCCCCATTGTGCAAATTTGAGCACCAGGAACAATATGGTAAAAGGGGCGTTTCCTTATGCAAATATAGTTAACTGTATGCAAATAAAAAAAGGAATGTTCTGAAAAACTGCATCATCATACTCTACATGGCAACCACATAATTATCTCGGGTGCACATTAATTAAAAGTAATATTGAAGAAACAAATACATAAGACAAATACATATGATCATTCTGAGTTAAATTAATGTTATTAATTAATATTTTTGGGAACCATGTATCAGAGCAAACCGCACACGGTCAACAAACAGCAACTTTTCGTTAAACAGTTTAGTGAAGTAAAATGGAAGGTATAATAAGATTTCCTTTCTGGTGGCATTATCTCGGTTTTTTGGTGTCGTGGTTACCATTTATTCACATAAAAAGAATACATTTGATAGATAGATAGATAGATAGATAGATAGATAGATAGATAGATAGATAGATAGATAGATAGATAGATAGATAGATAGATAGATAAGGCATCAGTACTTGTTTATTTTACGATTTGCTTGTTATTTTGATAAGTTACTGAACGAATATTCAGAGAGTCGCAGGTTCTGAGGATGCACGACGGCACAACACTGAGCGCCGCCGCCGCCGCCGCCGCCGCCGCCTCACTGCACGCCTTAAATTCCAGGATGGACATTTCGAGTCACCGTCTGTGCGGTGCATCGCCTTTTCTCAGGTTATGCCTTTCTGCGCCACATCACGAACAAGTCGAAGCTGGGCATATTTTACTGGTTTAAGCAAACAAATTATTAAAATGAGTATCAAAAGTTATGCAAAAATATCGCAGCAATAAAACCGTTCAAATAAGCGCTTGTATTTCGTTTCTGGTCTGTCCATCCACCCATCCATCTTCTATACCAGTGGTTCTCAAACTGTGGGGCGGGCCTCACTAGGGGGGCGCGAAGTAACAAAAAGGGGGGCGCGAAGATGTGAAAAAAAGAAAACAAGAATCGAAAATATGAAAAATACATCTATTGAAACCAAAACAAATGAACTTAAACTACATTATGATACTAGAAAAATAAATATAGAGTTAGATAAATGTCGATAAAAGTTAAGTATGTATAATAAAATATGAATCTATGACATATTAATTAAAAAAAGAACCAATTGGTACTAGTGGGCTCCTTCCAAAAAAAAGTCAGGGGGGCGCGATTAAAACTGTTATGAAAACTCGGGGCGCACTTAAAGGTTGAGAAGCGCTGTTCTATACCAGCTTATCGAAGGCGGGGTCGCAGGGAAACTGGTGTCAAATTTAATGCTTTATGTGGACGCTCATTGTCTGACTATAATTATAACGAAAACAATTTTGCGCAGCAGTCGTTAACTTTTACACTTGAACATTTATTTCACCTGTGAGCGTTGCTGTCCTTATCCATTACATCCTTTATCAACCGCGCTAACGAAATAATTTCTTTCCCTAAAATTTTCATGTCAGTTTCTTTTGATGTTCTTGCAGTTGGTAATTAAAATTTCACAAAGACATCAGAGATAAACAAAAAGACACAAATCTTTATAATTTAAAGTTTGTAAAAATCCAACTGCTTCTGGGCAATTGGTCTGTTTAAAGTGAATGCTATACCTTGAGGCTACCTCCGAATACATCGTCTCCAGAGTTAGCAATACTGTATATATGTTTTAAACTGTGAGGTTATCGATTACAACATTTTAAGAGAAAATTTACATCATTTCAAAAAACTTGCATTTTCTCTTTATCAAAACAAATTGACATTCAGCGGCTTCTGTCTACAATGACATTAAATTTTCTATCCGCAAGGTGTCCACCTGTGAAAATAATGAGATACGCCACCTTAGTTGATCGTGCTTAATTTTTGGAAAGAACGCATCATATCTGTGCACCAGGAACTATCAAAGTCTCGATCTATTTACTAAACTGCATTACAAAGATGGTTTTACTGATGTATTTCTGTCTCGATTCATTATAAGACATTTTCAAACCCCCTTAATCCAATTTAAAGTCGCAGGGTGCTATGGGGGCAAGAACCCTGGACAGGACGCCAGTCCATCACAGGACCCTCTCGGGCAAGCACTCTCACTCAGGGAGGAATTATTTATTATAGCCAATAGATAGCAGAAATTTGTAAATATATGATGAAGTTTTATCAAAAATAACAACTCGAACGAGGAGGAAATTGAAAATTCCATTGTAACTTTCTGTTCACTTGAACACGTTTATACTATAAGATTAAGTAATCCATTACAAATGATACATTTTTACAAAGTGCATAACGTTAGGTTGAGTAATACATAATTCTTAAAAGACTGAACTTATGCTTCTAACGTGACCAAAAAATATAACACATATTATTTAATTTTTGCAATACAACGCAGTATGTACGTTTTATATAATTTGTCGTTGACAGAACTAGGCTACTAAATAGTAAAGACAGCTTCCTAATTGTGCGTCGACTTTGACGGATGCCCTTTGGAATCGCAGCGGCAAAGCGACTCTGTCTGAAGGTTTTTCTAAAACCATGGAAAGTATTACATACTGTATGTGTTTCTTCTTTACAATTAAATAAGCTACGCAGCACTGACAGAATCAGGGCTCCGCCATAAAGCAGTCAGACTAATCGGCAGGTATATCAAAAGAATCCTCAAGTAAGTGAAGGTGAATTTTAGTGAATATTCTCGGAGTGTATGTGAATACTGTATACACATGAAAGCGTTCATTCTATATATACATGTTGAACCGTTCCCTTGTATATGTGTAAATACGAAATTTCATTGCGTCTATTACTGGGATAATACACGAGTGGGCAAAAGTAAGTATACAGTTATTCGTATGAAAAAAAGACATGCAGGTTATAGTTATTATAATAGCTTTATTAACTCAAAACAAAGTCACAATGGCACAGCGCACAATATCGCAAGCGCTCAAATTGCCGGCTTCGCGACTGTAAACCTACTTTTGCTCACCCCTGTATATACGATTGCAGGAATTGGGCATAAAGATGGTCTCAACATCTGATAAAATCAAAAAAGTAAGGAGGAGTCGAATTTCAGTTCAATCTGCAAATATCAAGCGTCTTTTTTTCTGTATAAAACATTATCTTTCCACTCTAACATACACATTCGTTGCTTTTATTGAAATTTGTGAATGAAGGACGGGGTACATCTGACACGCGCCGCAATCTGACTGTTACAAAATTAGGGACGATTACTTTGGGCACATCTTCCTGCATTCCAGCGTCTGTCGTGCACTGATATTATTCGACGTTTTCAGTCCTGCTTCCATTTCAAAGATGGCGCGATTGCAAGACTACTTTATCAATGACGAGATCGCCACGACACGGACTTATAATATCACCCCCCCTCCGCCAGCAACAGCTGGCATCTAGTGGAGCTCCCTTCGTCTTTCACACGTGTTTTGCATCGGAACCATGACTAAACCGCAGACGGCTCCTTCAATCCAGAAGTCTGATCACACACGTGAAAATGACGACACCATTAAAAGCCACCCAAGACCCGAGAGCACGTATACTTCCTACTGTGAGTATTCTGGGGTGGGATTCTGCGACAGAAGGCACACTTGGAGATTCTCAAAATTCAGGTTAGAAGGAATCGAAGGCATAATCATTTAACTCGGCAGATTTAGTTCTGCACTCCCCTTGAAAAATTATGTATGAATGATAAAGAGCTGGATTAGTTGAAGAATAGTCGAGAATAAAAACACGTGACAATACTACTACTACTACTACTACTACTACTACTACTACTACTACTACTACTATAGACGATTATTAAGAAAGACTCTCCTTGCTATATAAGTCATAATGGGAAAGAACGACTGCTTCTTGCTGGTGTTAAGACACGGGCGAGGTGAGGTGGGATGTGCCGCTGAAGACCTCAGCCTGTACTATAATATGGAGAAAAACGTTAGGGGCGATTAACCTTGGCTAGAAAAAAATCGAGGAGGAGTCAAGAAAAGCCAATGAGATTATTCAGGGAATGCCTGCACTTTCTCAATGTGAATATATTTAAGTTTAGATTGTTGTAGGATCTATCTATCTATTTATCTATCTGAAGAACGGTCAGGTATAGTATATGTGAATGCATTTTGCATGTATATTTATCTATGGTAGGTAAACATACTAAAATATTTTATGTATATAAATATAATAATAATAATTCATTACATTTATATTGCGCTTTTCTCAGTACTCAAAGCGCTATCCACACAGGGAGGTAGCGACTGGGAGCCCGATCGAATCGGGCTACAAATTCTACGTTTGTGAAATCAATACTTTCTCTGCAAAGAATTATTTGTTTTTTTAAGTCCCAGAAATGATTTTGTTCTAGGCTAATATATAGATTTGAGCAAATTTTGGTGTTTCACCCTCTCCGGGGTGCAAGGGTCCAGATTGATGGTATATTTGGCCATGTATTTTGTAACAATATGGACCATGGCCTGGAGGCAGGGATATTTGTGCATCCATGGATGCACAGGCTAATGCATGTTGTACTTTCTGATATTTTCCAAGAAGTGCTTGGAGTTTGAGTCTAAATATGTCAACAGGTTCTTAAACCTGTCAGGGTTATCTGTAAGGGTTAATTCGAGCTCGACCTTTATACTAACTTAAAATGTTAGTAATTCAAATCAAACGTCCCTGCTTCAAAAGAGATGTCGAATCATTTAACGTACCTTTAAATGTGCAAACTGCAACCACGGGGGGGAATGATGCAGAGGCAAATTAAAAGCATCTACACACTGCAAATATTTTTAAATACGATAAAAACATGAAATGCTTATTTTGGTAAATTATTCGCTAAATGTGAAAAAAAGTTGTAGAAGTGAGTGCTGGTCTTGTACAAACTGCAGTAGATCGATGCAACTTGATCTGTTAGGAAACACAGAGGGATGTCTTTGAAGTTCACCCACATGAAGTCCTGTCATGATAAATGATGCATCACACTACTACGAAAATCGCTTTTCCTCGGTGTGTAGCTTACAGTCACACTTTTACTTTGAAAGAAATTAGACTACGTACTACAAGAATGAAATGTAATTCGACCAGCACACAAATTCACTCTTAAAATTGAAAGGGCCAAAGTGGTTCTTCACAGTGATACCAAAATGATTCCCAAAAGGACCATCCACGGGTTCAAGAAATAACCCATATTTATTTAGATCCGTAACTTGTGCCTTATTTTAAGTGACTATTGCTGCATATAATACCACCGGGTAAGTTCGTGTTTTCCTGTTCAGTTCGTATCCTGTTAGTAAGCCCTCTCGAGAGTTCAGGTTTCTGTTTTGTTACGAGGTTATAGGAGCCCACAAATAGCAAAGGACCCTGACCAGAATGAAATGGATCTGTCGGGCACCAACAAACCACACAAACCAGTTAAGTCATGTTAAAGAGCCACTAATGTTGCGAGTGACTCTAATTTTAACAAAGGGTGCATTTTTGCAGTAACTCTTTCTTTCTTTCTTTCTTTCTTTCTTTCTTTCTTTCTTTCTTTCTTTCTTTCTTTCTTTCTTTCTTTCTTTTCTCTACTCCAGCACTGTTATGTGCTTCTTTCTTTCTTTCTTTCTTTCTTTCTTTCTTTCTTTCTTTCTTTCTTTCTTTCTTGTCCCTACTCCAGCACTCTTTCTTTCTTTCTTTCTTTTTCTTTCTTTCTTTCTTTCTTTCTTTCTTTCTTTCTTTCTTTCTTTCTTTCTTTTCTCTACTCCAGCACTGTTATGTGCCTCTTTCTTTCTTTCTTTCTTTCTTTCTTTCTTTCTTTCTTTCTTTCTTTCTTTCTTTCTTTTCCCTACTCCAGCACTCTTTCTTTCTTTCTTTCTTTCTTTCTTTCTTTCTTTCTTTCTTTCTTTCTTTCTTTCTTTCTTTCTTTCTTTCTTTCTTTCTTTTCTCTACTCCAGCACTGTTATGTGCCTCTTTCTTTCTTTCTTTCTTTCTTTCTTGTCCCTACTCCAGCACTCTTTCTTTCTTTCTTTCTTTCTTTCTTTCTTTCTTTCTTTCTTTCTTTCTTTCTTTCTTTCTTTCTTTCTTTCTTTCTTTCTTTCTTTTCTCTACTCCAGCACTGTTATGTGCCTCTTTCTTTCTTTCTTTCTTTCTTTCTTTCTTTCTTTCTTTCTTTCTTTCTTTCTTTCTTTCTTGTCCCTACTCCAGCACTCTTTCTTTCTTTCTTTCTTTCTTTCTTTCTTTCTTTCTTTCTTTCTTTCTTTCTTTCTTTCTTTCTTTCTTTCTTTCTTTTCTCTACTCCAGCACTGTTATGTGCCTCTTTCTTTCTTTCTTTCTTTCTTTCTTTCTTTCTTTCTTTCTTTCTTTCTTGTCCCTACTCCAGCACTCTTTCTTTCTTTCTTTCTTTCTTTCTTTCTTTCTTTCTTTCTTTCCCTAGCACTGTTACGTGCTTGGCGCACAGTGCTGCCGGCTTAGGCTACGACTCTTTATTGACGCCGACCTGGCGTTGATGGCTGTGAGAAGGCCATGTTATGCCACATTAATTCAAAAGCATACACACCTGGCGGTCAATCAGCCACACGACGTGTTTATTAAAACTTTGCTCTCCTTGAACAGCAGTCCACACCTATAATGAGTCACTGGAACTTGATTAACTCATTGTTTGTTGCAATTTGAATGACCTTGCATATTACCCTTTGGTGTTAACTGAATCATACATTATATGTTTTGATCTCTAAAATATTAAAACCATAATAAAGACCATTTAAAGAAACGAACAAATGTTACATTTTTAAAACCTATGAAAGTGTAAAAAAAAGTTCACTTGGGTTTTCCTTTTTAGTGTAAGGTGTAAATTCACTAAGTAATGTTTCATTTTTTAAACTCCAACAGGCTTTGCATTACATCCATACGTTCATTCATTGCATTTATTTTACTTATCTGCCTGTTCCAATCAAAAGTGCCATAGCGAATGTTGGCAGAGTCTGGTGCCAGAAAGGAACCCTCTTTGGGCGGACTGCCAGGCCAATCTCACGACACGCTCATGTAAATTATAGGTGCGCCATTATGGAAGGAAATTGGATTCCCCTCGAAAACTACACGAGAGCACTGGAAGAATCTGAAAGCTCCACACATACAGTGACTGGACGTGAACTGGAACGTACAGTCTGGCAGTAGCGCTGCAGTCATCTGTGCCAATGAGCTGGAAACACACATTAAATCGGTATCATCACATTTCTGCTTGGCTACATACACAAATAAAATGCATTTAAATCTTTCCATTGCCGCTGAAAAGCACAAATAGTTCCGCTCACGTGCATTAGTTATATTTTAATTAACGGAATAACAAATACATGGAGATGGACGGGCCTGCAAGTTCAAACATTACGAGTAATAAACTTGTAATATATAATACCCCGTGCATATCACGAAATTTAAAAAATGCATACTGCATACACTTTGCACTACATTTTAGTAAAACTGCATTTTATTTGCCAGCATTAACATCGCACACTATTACAAGCAAGAAAAAAATACGTTCGCTACAATACAAAACCTTCATGCCTTAGCATTCATTCTGTGCTGCTGTGCTCGGCTCCGGCTTTCCTGGAGCTTTCACGGGTAAAAAAATAAATTCAGAAAATGGATCGGTTTAATAAAATATATCGGGTTGCGTAAGATGTTAGCATACAGGGAGCTTTTTTTTTTTGTGGAGGCACAGATCGGACTCAGTCCGCCTCGCTAGATGAAGCCTGAAACTCCTGCGGCACAAAGTTAGACGCACAAGATCCGAAAGTGAAAGCACTTCAGGAATGACGGAAGTTCCTTCTGTAAAATTCGAACTCATTGCGTGTGTGAAGCCATGATTTGTAAAGCAAGTGCAGACGTATGCCCAGACAGAATTTCACGATAGGATTGCAAAGGACTCCCACCCGGCAAATACGACATTGCAGTAAAAGTACATTTATTAACGCGCTTCTTCAAAATATCAAGAATAAATGAGCAAAAACGACGTCTCAAAATAACAGCGTGCATTACATGACTGAAAGAAAATCCGAGCCATGCTTTGGAGTTTATGCTTCTGTCAAACAGTAAACATGACCATAAGATGAGAAATGGTAAGTAGTTCCGAAATTCGCGTAAATCGATTATCTCTGCCATGTGAAGGAAGCTAAAATAAGCATTTTGATTTTCAAAAAATAAAATAAAATAAAGAGAGATCACCTTACCCATATCTATAGTACATTTTGACGGACTGCTAAACAACGAACAGCGTTCTGCTTCTTTTCTAACCGCTCGTTTTCTCTTAAAGACACCTTGGCAGTGGGTAAGGTAGCTTTTTCCTCGCGATCAACTAAGACTAAAATGAAAGTGGCAGCTGCAGGTGACTTATAAGCTCTTACAAGAAAGAGGGTGGAAATTCCCAGCAATTATAATTCCACTCTTCCCTTTAAAAGAAATAGAAACCCAGCGCAATTCCCGTAAGTGGCTTGTAGGCTTAATGACATTCTCAATGAACAAGCCCTGCGCCCACGGACTGGCGCGAACAAAACGGTGCCCATTATTCGTAGCCAACAGGCAAGGGTGTTGTGCACAGGTTAGAAAACTGCCCTGGAATGAGTGCCACAGCGAGGGGCGTCGCTCCTAAAATTTTCAGTTTAACTTTTAAACCCCCCGCCCCCGTGCCGCCACCACCGACACGCACATACACAAGATAAGAATTTCACCACCGATCTTTATGGACACGTGTTTATCGGAAGGTTCATTATTTGTCATGTAACTCTACTTAATGAACTTCTTGTGTAGTTTTTTTCAGGAATGTCTTGGGAATTTATCAGCTCGCATTGCTTACGTTGCCTGTTGTACAGCCTTGTGAAAACCCTGACAGCCCAGCAAAAATAGCGGCGGATTACAGCCATATCATTTGTCATTTAATCAACACAACTGTGAGTATATTTTGAGTTCTTAAACCAGTTTTTTAATTTTTTTATTTCATTTTTCATGAGGTTAATGTGTATTTAGTTACAGTATATAAATATTCACTTACCAATATTTTTTAAATGACAGTTTCCTCTGACTGCGTGGGTAAGGGGACTGCCTGTTAAAGCCCATTGAGGCACTCCTTGTATGATTCTGGCCTATACAAAAATAAATTGTTGTTGCTGTCGTTGTAACGTAGCTTTGGAAGGGTTGGTTCCTGTTGTGCCAACTGCTATAACATCTTCACTTCATAACAGGAAATCCACCTGAAGCTAGGCATGTTTATGTGACAGGTGTCTGGTCACACTTACAGGTAATCTAATTTAGACACCATTAAAATAGCCGACTACGCCACCTAGTTTTATTAAGAGACTGGGAACTCATGAAATTTACTGATAATAGCACACAGGTTTCTTTAAATTGGGCGGTGAGTAAACACACAATGAAAGACACAACAGTAATTTCAGAAAAAAAGCAACAATAAGTTCTATTACACAAGACAATAAAAAGTACATTAAAAAGATAAACAAACCTAACAAAATCTAAACAAATCAGGAACGAATTTCCTTTTTTTAAAAGGAAAACACAAATTCCACACTCTAAAAGTCCGTTAAAAGCAAGAATTGGAGGATACACCCTTTAGTGGTGCAGAGTCCAGTTTGCGCACTGTGTTACCTCAACACTTAATCGTTCAACTGTCCACGGATGCACTCTGTTCATCGGACACTCGTTTCCCAACAGAAGTTGTGTCACATTGTTGAATCCCTGTCAGCGTCTCTTCGTTGTTCCTTTTTTTTCCACTCTGGGCTCCTTGTGTTGGTGGGACCTAGGCACGCCTCATTTCTCGTCTGTCAGCTTTGCTTGGTCCTTTCATGTGGATTCCCTCTCTCGCTGAACCCACATCCGGCGTCTCCTTGTGGAGCTGTCTCTTCCTCCTTGGAAGTGTTGCCGTCCTTGTGCCTCACGTCGTGCCAGCCAGGTACCCTCGTCTGCCTACGAGCCCCTGTGCTCTGTCCAAGTGTCTTGGCAACATTCTCAGTGGACTTTCCCTGCTCTCCTTTTCCTTCTCCTGCCCAGAAGTTTAAATCTCCTTCAGTCCCCGCCATTATCAGTTCCGGACAATCGGATTAAACAATGGCACATCTACTGTAAATTTCCTGGGTTTAACAATTAATGAAAACACAAGTTAACAAAATGTATTGTTACCAACCATGAATAAGTACAGATATGCTGATTAGAAACCAATAGCATCAGACATGTAATCTCCAAGTCTGGTAAATACACACATCTTCCAAGGAAGGAGCAGGTCTGTTATCACAACTTGGTATTGTTTGTATACTCAACCAGCCAGACTTCAAAGCGGTGACTCCTTTGCAAGACAGCAAATACCTACATCCTGCAGACAACCCTGACACAAATCAGTAACTGGATTATCCAGGAAATCGAAAAACAAGGTCCCCTTCTGACATTTAGATCTGGCAAGTATTTGGATGGGTGTAAGTGAAAACAATATGGTGTGAAGTGAGCAATAACTTACGTGTGTCCATCTCTTGGAGTGTCACAATTATCCATCCATCCATTTTCCAACCCGCTGAATCCGAACACAGGGGTCTGCTGGAGCCAATCCCAGCCAACACAGGGCACAAGGCAGGAACCAATCCAGGGCAGGGTGCCAACCCACCACAGGACACACACAAACACCAATTTACCTAACCAGCATGTCTTTGGACTGTGGGAGGAAACCCATGCAGACACAGGGAGAACATGCAAACTCCAAGCAGGGAGGACCCGGGAAGTGAACCGGGTCTCCAAACTGCGAGGCAGGAGCGCTACCACTGCGCCACCGTGCCGCCCTGTCACAATTATCCATTCTGTTATTCTGTAAATCAAGCAACGTTTATTTTCCAACTTAAATGTCCACAATTGTAGTATGAAACTGCAACACAGATACTTCACACACGTAAAATTCTTCCTTGTTCCCACTAACCCCAGCAACCCAGCACACTCTTTTCTTAAAGAGATAATACCTCATTAAAATGTATAATTGTCTAAACCTATTCTAATCACATCAACTAATATTGATCTACAAGTGTATTTAACATATCTTCAGATTACCAGAACAGTAAAATGTTAGTATAAACTTGGCCCACATAATGGGAGTAATGGGTTCAACTGCAGAGTCAGGTAGCTCTGTAACCCGGAGCATCTTCCCTGAAGCTCCAAAAACCTAGAGTTAACTTAATGGACATTCATCATTATTTGAGACAGATAACTGTCCCGCAACCCTAATCTTAAACATGGTGTAACTGGGACGGCCTTGGGAGGTTTACAGCTAGACTCTGTTGGCATCCTTTGGAGTAAACTCCACCTATTTGGAGATCCACGGTGGAGGCTGCAGAGAGTGGTCCGCAGTGCTGTAATTCTGCAGCTCCACAGAACAGCCAAGCTGATTGCAGGTTTATGTTACATGGTTTAGTTGCTACCTGAGGGAGTTGCACTACATGACATGCACACTGCAAGGCACGGTTAGATTGCTGTCATTATTTATGAGTCAGATGACCATCCCATAACGCTAGTCTTAACCACAGTGTAATGATATTTTATGAGTGTGCTGAGAAAGATGCAAATCACTGGCCGTATCGTATAACATCACTGATATATTAATACAATTGTGTGTAATTTGAGTAGCTCTTCAAAGGAGTGGAGCTTAGGAGGTCTGCAACCAGATGTTATTGGGACAGAAGACCGAACAGGAAAGCCTGGGTTGCTTCTGTAAGAGGTGTTGGTGAGGTTAGCCCGTACACTTACCCTGTGGTCAGCCAGTGGATCCCAGTGATCTAGTGCAGAGATACGGACATTGTGCGGTAAAAAATTGTCACTTACCTTCAGATGAGATGTGAATCTGAGTTACAGATTTTGTGTAGTGATTATAGATCCCTGAGTAACTTTCAAAAAATGTAGGGTGTCCCCTGATATCCTGAATAAATTGCCCATCATGGCTTTGTCCATTATGGCCCCCTAATCATCCCCTGTCTCTAATTGGCTAACTATCTCTCTCACCCTTTGACCACCTAATAGCTAAAGTGAAAACAAAAATGGCTGCCAAATCATCAACCAGATGGATGCTGCATACTGGTGGTGGTGAAATGGCTCACCATTGTTTATGTAAAGTATCGCAAGTACCTGGAAAAGAGATATATAAATATATGTAATTATTAATGAATAATTTTAAAGAAAGACGTGGATGGATGGGCAACGTAACTCTGGTGGATTGGGGTGTCTTTCCTGAATAGGAAGCCAGTATATTGAATGGGCAATGGAGAACTGCCTGGCCAAGCAATATGTTTCCCCAGTATGCTGAATGGCAGCATATCTCTGGCATCACCCTGGGTTAGACACACATAGGGCTGAATAGGAACTGTAGCTGGAACAGGCCTCAGTTTTAATTTTGGGAACAAACAAAAAGTCATTGGGAGCAGGATCTGCCAAATATGGGGCGTGTGAAGCAAGAAACACATTTGTTGGCCAAAATCTCTTTGACTGACTCTTTGACTCTCAGTGTGCAGGTACAAACTCAATATGGGGAACGAACTCAATATGAACAAGTCCATCAATGTCAAAAAATGCCGTCATCGTTGTCTCTTGAAAAGCTGCCATGGTGACTTGGAGAAAGGAAATCGTCCATGTCACATGCAGGATTGTTGAATAAATGCCAGAAAACTTACTCGATCAGCTCAGCACAACACCAGTTGTGCTTCTGATGTACTGGAAGTATGCCTGGGCCCAACTTTAAAAGAAGTCTCTCCTCCTTAGTCAGGTTAGTTGGAGTCTGGAGTGGAGTAGGGACAAAGCACACATGGAGCAGAAGGGGAGGAGGCAGAATAACTTTACTGTAAAGAAAAGTCTGTGTTTTCTAAAGGTAATTTGGGATGTAAGATGCCATTTTTCAAAAGTGTTTGAAGTTGGCTAGTACACATCGGTATCTGTACTGGCACTTACCCATTCTACCCTTAGGAGAACCGACACTTGTTTTATGCATACTGGAACTTTGGCCCATAACCAACCCATATGTAGAACAACAATCTATTTCTCTGAACTTTTGTACTTCTCCGCTTTTCACTATTGTTTCTGTATATCAGCATGTTTTGGACCTCCAAGGGGGTCAAATAGCTCTTTAACTTTTTCATCAGTCATCAGCCAAAAAAAATGGCTTCCAGTGATTACATGGTGTTAATGGATCTAGCACCCTGAATCTAAATGCCATGCCTGATCACCGTCTACATTTTCTCCCATATCTCCAAAGAAATGCCATTTATGTTAATTTATGACTCCATATCTGCTCTGTGTAAGTGGGTTGGTTCTTGCTTCAAAGCAAGTGCTGCCACTATTCCCCAATGATCCTGAATCAAGTTAAGGCGATTAGAGAATGTTAATTAGAAATGCAGTATGTGGTATGCGTCTATATATATTCATACATAGTATAAAGTTCTATATCTATCTATCTATCTATCTATCTATCTATCTATCTATCTATCTATCTATCTATCTATCTATCTATCTATCTATCTATCTATCTATCTATCTATCTATCTATCTATTATATAGTGCCTTTCATATCTATCTATCTATCTATCTATCTATCTATCTATCTATCTATCTATCTATCTATCTATCTATCTATCTATCTATCTATCTATCTATTATATAGTGCCTTTCATATCTATCTATCTATCTATCTATCTATCTATCTATCTATCTATCTATCTATCTATCTATCTATCTATCTATCTATCTATCTATCTATCTATCTATTATATAGTGCCTTTCATATCTATCTATCTATCTATCTATGTGTGTACAGTGCTAAAAAAAGTACTTACTTCCTTTAGATTTTTTCACATTTCCTACTAGTGCAGTATGCAAACTTATTATATTTATTTAGGATGATTTGAAGTTGATTAACACAAGGAACTCTTTATTTTAAAATAAAAACTAAAGGACACAGAAGAGCTTTAGTTAGTCATAAATTAAATACAGAAGATAAGCGACTCCATTGGTATCCCCACCCATCAAAGTCAATATTTGGAAGAGACACATACAGTCCAGTGGAAATTGCAGCAATGAGTCATGAGTCTTATTTCTTAATGTCTTGATACTACAGTATAATTTAAAGTTATTCATCTGTACAAACTTCTTAAACTTAAACACATTGAATGTCAGTTATTGGCGAAGAATGCCTTTAAACTCCTGCCCTATATTCTTGATTGGACTGAGGTCTGAGAGGTCTGGCTGTACCGGGACATTTTTTTTGGTTTATTCCAATCTTGCTTTGTGTGTTTAAGTTTATTATTTTGCTTGCTGGAATTTAACTCTTCTCTCAAGTCTCAGGTTCCTTGCCAGCCATTAAACATTTTTGTAGTGAGGATTTCTCAGTAGGTTTCTTCTGGGCGCTCCGGTTTCCTCCCACAGTCCAAAGACATGCAGGGTAGGTGCATTGGCGATTCTAAATTGTCCCTAGTGTGTGCTTGGAGTGTGGGTGTGTGTGCCCTGCGGTGGGCTGGAGCTCTGCCCAGGGTTTGTTTCCTGCCTTGCGCCCTGTGTTAGCTGGGATTGGCTCCAGCAGACCCCCGTGACCCTGTAGTTAGGATATAGCAGGTTGGATAATGGATGGATGGATGGATTTCTCAGTAAAGTTCTTTGTAGCTTTGTAAAGAGCTAACAGAATCCTTTTGGAGATCTTCTAATTCAGATACTCATTTTCGGAGGGCCTGCTGCTGTCTGCAGATTCAGAGATGGGTCATATATTTTACATAAAATGACTCTACTGTGCTTTAAGTTATTTTCATTGCCTTGAAAATTTTATTCCCTTTTCACTGGTATTTGCTAATTTTCAGACCTCTTCTCCAGGTTTGTTTTCGCTGTCTTCATGTCAGGAGTAGTTGATACGTTTCCAAAACCAGGGAACAAGTAAAGGCGCACAGGTGGACTCCACTGAATTACCTACATGACTTTTGAAAATATTTGTTTGCACAAAATCCTATTGAGGTGTAGGCTGGCTATCAATTTTTAATTGTTGTATTCTTTTCAGTTTAACATTAGAACTATTATTATAATTTGTCAGTCTAGAGAATGGCTTAAAGTTTTCGTTAATTATATAAAAAATATTCCATATTATAACATAAAAAACATAAAAAAAAGGCTCAGCATAAAGGAATCAGAATTTTAAATTCAATGAAGGGCCTTTGCATCTTACAGCAACATCATTCAAATTCCAGTCTGGTGAAAAGCTGACTCATTCTCATGATATGAATGCATTTGTCTGGTCAGCCATGGATGCCCCTTTGGTTTCATTTCCTTAGGGATCATACTGACTGGAGTTTTTGCATTCTTCTTTTCCTTTGTCAACCGACTATATCTTAAAAAGCACATTAACGGGCATACTGTACATGTATACTGTTATGTTCCTTTTAGACTATTTAGTTTGAAATTGTTTTGCTTTATTGTGTATTTAAATGAATGTGTACTTTTACATGTGGGCATTATGTCTTTTGTAAAGTTTGTAATTGTCTATTTTTAAAACATTTGAACATTAGAAACATTTTCATGAGAAATAAGCCATTCATCCCAAACAGCTTGCCAACTCTCTCCACATAATTTCTCCAAGATAACATCCAATCAGATACTGTCTACCATACTACTTTCTAATTTATTTAATGCGTTTATGGTTCCCAGTCTGAAAAGAAACTTTCTAGCTTTCTTCGTATTGTTGTGTAAGAGTGTCCACGAAAGATACTTCAACCTATAAGGTTCTTTTCATATTGGTGAACACGTTAATACTGGAAATGCCTAAATTATTTGACTTGATTTAATTTACATGTACACCTTGCAGTACGTACCTATATGACATTTACTCATCACTCATGTCTCAAACACAACAGGGGCCAAGGATGACTGCCCCCGCCAGATTACAGATCTAATACAAGGCAAGAATACCTCAGTAGAGGCCAAGGACATTTTGCCAGCACTGGCCACTTCTCTTGAAAGGGCTACACTTCAGAATGCCTTAGCAAAGTCTGAGAGTGGCTTCAAGAGCTACACTCTTGCTAGGACTTCCCGGATTGTTGCCCCTGAAAGGGCTGTAAAGATCAAACAGAGCAATACAAGGGGGCTCCGCCCCCTGCTCGCTTCGCTCGCCTACCCCCGGCGTTTTGAACCCGTGCCCGCTGGGCAGCCACGTGTGAGGATGACGCACGTTTAATACGGAGCATTCGCCCGTGTCACTCTGGGGCCCCCCACTGTTAATACGGAGCTTCGTCCGTATTATCATGCGGTGCATTGTGGACTACTGCGGACCCCGTAGTGTTTCCCATTTCAGTTTGTATCTCGGTCAGTCAAGCTTTTGTTTTTGAAGCTTTTGAATTCCGTTGTTCATTATCTGTAACCTGCTGTCCATGTGTTTGGCCCCCTCGTTTAACCTGTTTATGACATCTTACTTTGCTTTCTACTCTGTTTTTCATTTCTGATCTCGCTTTATTCTGCTTTTGTTTCAATGACACCTGGTCCGTGGTGAATATATTTTCCCTTTTTCGAGTAATAATTTTCATTTGTTTGCGATACTGTGATGTTTATCGTACTGTTAATAATGCATCACTGTAATGTGATTCACCTATGCTGTATAGTTTGGACGTGTGAGGATGACGTATGTTTAATACGGAGTGTTCGCCCATGTCACTCTGGGTCTCCCCACTGTTACTATGAAGCTCTTTCCGAACTATTATGCGGTGCATTGTGGAGCACTGCGGACTCTGTAGTGTTTCCCGTTTCACTTCGTATCTCGTTTAGTCAAGCTCTTTCTTTTTGGAGCAGTGCCTGCCTGGTCTGCGGCATTTCAGACACACGTTGTAGGCGCCTGCGTTCATTAATTATATCCAGGCAGGCGCGTCTTTGTATCTCGGTCACTCGAGCTGTGTCGTGTTGAATCCGTGCCTGCTTTGCCTATGCAGTTTGAGACGCGCGTTGTAGGATGTGTGGTGTGGACGTTTGACTGTCGTTGTTTCTGCCTTTATATTCTGTATCTCGGTGTGCATGTGTTTCGTGCCTAGGTTTTTTTGAAGCTGTTGCATTCCAGTTTTCATCATCTGTAACCCGCTCTCCATGTGTTCGTCCCCGTTCTTTAATCCCTTTATAAAGTTTTACTTTGTTTCCTACTCTGTGTTTTATTTCTGACTTTGCTTTATCCTGCTTGCGGCATGTCAGACGGTTCGTAGTCTCTCTCGTTTTACTTTGGGGAGGGGGGCTTTGTTCTGTAACCTGCTCTCCATGTGTTTGTCCCTGTTCTTTAACCTCTTTATGACGTTTTACTTTGTTTCCTACTCTGACGGTTCGAAGTCGTTTTGCTCTGGTGCGGGGGGGGGGGGGGGGGGGGGGGGTGGCTTTGTGTGGCACTTGCGCACTATGTCTTTTGCGTCCACGGGCAGGTCCCTGCGTCCATATCCGGTTTACCGTTCTCGTTTAGTAATATGGATGGCCAAGGCTAGATACCTCAGCTTCAATGCCTTAGCAAGGGCCAGAGGCTGGCTACCTCATCATTAAACCTGAAAGGGCTGTACAATTCTAATAAACGTGAGGTTCTCCTGCAAGGCTACCTTTATCCTGAGTTTTTTCTGGCTGCTACTTTTGAATGAGTTAATCAAATAAAGAATTCGTCAAACATGCACACTGGAGCAAACAATATCAACAAACAAGGCAAGGATTAGTGTGGGAGTATTCAAACTTTAATTGAATCATTACTAATATTATTTGCAGAGAAACCAGACGTTAAATACTAGAAGTAAACAGTAAAAGAAAACATACAACCTGAATGACTCAAATCAGTGTTCGTAAAACCAAGTTTTGCTTCAGTATAACAAGTAGAGAGAGATTTCAGTCTAATTTAAAGTCTATTCTTCTTAATCCAACTAAGTCAGTCTTTAAAGGTACGCATTTCATGGTGAATGAAGCCTTTCTCTTCCTCTTTTTTGTTGGGACTCATTTAGGTGCTGCACGTTCGTCCTCAGACATCACGTTTGTTTCAGTGCATCTTCAGTACCACTTAGGCGCCCTCTCTCTCACTAACTCTGTCATAAAAACACTGCGATCTCATATTAAAAGCTGCATGTCTCCCCTCCATTTCTTCTGCTTCCCATCTTTCTCATTCAAAAGTTGGACAGTGTCTCCCTCTTCTCAATAGCTGTGGTTTCATTTTACCATGGTTTGATGGCTGTTTTTAGTAAGTTATATCAGTTGAAAATCAGACGAAGAGAATTGCCATTAGTTTTCCCTATCTGAGAAGCTGAATATGTTTTAAGATAATTAAAAAATTTTCTTACTCTGATACAAATTCTGATTACTTTATCTTAGCATAAAGATAAACAGTGTAATAGATAATAACAGTTTCTAACGTTACATTTTCATATTTCCAAGGGTTCTCATCTATTTACATATCTATTTTGTTTCCCAGAATTCAGCACTCGGTTCAAACCATTCATTATCCCCATAAATGTTGTTTAGCTGATGCTTTAAAAGAAAAAGAAATCTAGCAGACCCCATTAAGGTGCCTCAGATTTGACCCACAATGTCTTCTAAAATGTTTACCTTTTCTCCCATGCTCCGACAGCATGATGTCTTTGACTGCCTGTTAGCTTTTGTCCAAAACATTATGCTGAACTCTTATTTAAATGTACACAATCATAAGTAATAATAATTTTTCCCTTTTGAGTGATATAATATAGCTATAGCTTTAGTAGATTTTCTGAAGTGCATCAGCCAGCCTACTCATCTAGCCTGTTCAAGCAGATAGCCATCCAAACTGGACATTATACTCCCAACACTTGAATATTGGACTCTAAACACATGGACTTTGCCTTTTTTTGGTTCCAGCTGCCCCCGACCCATCCTTGGGTTAGAGGGTTAGGAAAATGGATAGATGGCTGGAAATGCTCAGTTTGTAAAGATAAATCACAGTGATCTTAAACCCTCAGAACTGCCATTTGGTCCTTGAGTGTGCTTGGTGTGTGGGTGTTTGTGTGTGTGTCCTGCGGTGGGTTGGCGCCCTGCCCGGAATTGGTTCCCTGCCTTGCGCCCTGTGTTGGCTGGGATTGGCTCCAGCAGACCCCCGTGACCCTGTGTTTGGATTCAGTGGGTTGGAAAATGAATGGATGGATGGATGGATGGATGGATGGGTCAGCTTTTGAACATTCACAGTGGAGTTCAGCATTTAGTTATGGAAGGAGAATGAATTTATAAGGCGCACTAACTAAGGGGGCACATGTTCTTCAAGATGTTAATAAAAATTGAAAACACATTTTTAAAGGGAAGATTTCCTGAAGTGCTTCAGCCAGCCTACTCAGATAGCCTGTTCAATATATATATATATATATATATTGGTAATATTGGTATTTGTAAGGTCATAAATGGGGAAAGTTTGAAAGTGCAGCATAAAGTGGTGGTGATGGACTGGTAGACCAGCATCAGCAGGACAATAAAACCAGAGCAAGCAGCACCAAGGATAAAGTGGTGGAGATTAAAAGAGGAAGGTCTTAAGAACAGGTTTAGGGAGAAAGGTTTGAATGAACTCCAGTCAGAAAGTAAAGGAGACACTGAAAAGAATTAAAAAATAGAAAGGCAACGGGACTGGAAGAAATACCAACAGAAGTATAAAAGAGTTTAGGGAGAAGGAATACATGTGTTGTGGGATCTAAAAAAGAAAATCTGTGAATAGGAGAGATTACCAGAGGAGTGGAGCAATAGTGTGATTGTACCCATTTATAAGGAGAAGGGTGATATTCAGGATTGTGGAAACTATTGAGGGATACATCTGAAAGAGTTATAGAGACAAGGCTTAGGGAGGAGACCAACATAGGGGAGAAGCAGTTTCGTTTTATGCCAGGGAGAGGAACAACTGATGCAACCTTTGCACTGCGACTACTCATGCAGAAGCATTGAAAAAGACAGAAAAAAAAATGTATCTGGTGTTTATTGATTTGGAGAAGTCTTATGCTGGAGTGCACGTCAAGAGTTCTGGAGGTGTATGAGTAAGGCATACCAGAGGAGCATGTGAGGATTATCCAGGATACGTATTGGAGAGTGAGGACTCTGTTCTTTAAGTCTTTATCTCTTTGATCTTGTTATGGGTGTAGTGAGTCATGGGATTAAAGACCAATTCTCCTGAGACAAGCTTTTTGCTGATTACGTTGAGTTGTGCAGCACCTGAAAAGAGGAAGTGGAAAGGATGTTGGAAAAATGGAGAAGGAAGATAGAAGATCAGGATTCAGAAGTTAGTCTGCTGGGAGAGCTATTGAAAAGAGTGGGTACATTTAAATATCTAGGATCAGTGGTAGCGTAAGATAACCCGAAGAGTGCAGTGTGGATGGAACAATTGGACGAAACTATCAAGAGTATTGAGTGTTTGAAGAATTAAGGCAAAGATTACAGGTAAGGTTTTTAAGACAGTGGTAAGATCAGCAATGATGTTTGAAGTTGAGACATGGGCAGTAAAGGGAGTACAGGAGAAGATGTTAGATTTGGCAGAAATGAGAAAGTTGAGATGGATGTGTAGAGTTACAAAAATGGATAGAGTATGAAATGAGACAATCAGAGGTACAACAAAAGTGGGAGAGATATGTAAGTAATTACAGGACAGCAGGCTGAAGTGGAAAGGACATGTGATGAGGAGAGACAATGAATATGTGGGAAAAAGAGTGATGGGATTGGAAGTACAGGGGAAGAGAAAATGAGGAAGGCTAAAACGGAGCTGGACAGATTAAGTAAAAGAAGATCTGAAGGAAAAGGGTCTAACTGGGGAGGAGGTGCATGATCAATCAGTATGGCGAAGACTGAGCAGGCACATTGACCCCACATAGAAGTGGGAAAAGATGAAGAGAAAGAAGAAGAAGAAGGTCCATTTTCTAACCCTCCAATGCTTGATAAATGCGGATACTGATCTTCAAACTGAATCCTGCAGCCATATATAGAGTGTGCGTCTGTGTGAATGGCTGCATTTGTGTGTTATGTATCTTTGCTTTAATGTGTTAATCTTTTATTGAAAATGGTTGCTGACAGTTTTTTTTTTTTTTTGCAATTTTAGAATGATCTCCTTTCAAAAGAAATTGTAAATGGAACTTGCCCTGAAAATAAAACAAATCCATGTGAGCAAGGAAATGTAAGACATTTTAAAGTTTCTTGTGTATACTTTTGAAATTATGTTTCATTATTTCCCAACTTAAAAGTAACAGAAATTATAATTGATATCATATATGGTTAGCTTGTGGAGAAAAATTATATTCTATTTTGTTTTTCACTGTTTGAAAATTTATATATTCATATAATGTTTAGACTCTCTTAAATGAGTTTGTGTGTGGATTAAGCAGCCTTCTGGTTAAATGTAAATTTTCTTCCCTGCAAAATGCTGACATCATGTGGTAGAAACTGTATATGTATGATTTCACACTCCAGTACAGTATTTATTAAACCTTAAGACTGTCTTCTGGTTGCTTTTGTTTTTCCTTCTGCTGCTCATGTCAGTTTTCTCACGATACTCTTATTTTCTCCCACATTCCATTTTGCATATGTCTGATTAACAGTGGAATCAAATATACTTTCCCTGGTGAGTAAATGTCCGCATATCAGTTTAACCCCACGATAACCCATCATTTTATGTTGAGGCAGCTCCTCTTTATCATCCAGATGCTTGGTGATGTTGCCAAGGAAATGGTGAGACGTAGAAGGGTGTGGTCCCCACAGCACTACAAAGTCACCTGCTTATATACGTCAGGGCTTGCGAGAGAACTGCCCTAATGAGCCCTTTCTAAGCCTCACTTTCAGAACATATTGGCCATTTTTCAGCTGTTACTGTCAGAACATTACAAACACATATTATGAAACATTTCAACCCAAATGCAAAACATTACCAGCACTTTTTTTTTACATTTCCAGCCAAATGCAAGATATTAGTAGCACACTTTTTATAACGCAATAAAAAAAATGCAACAAAATATCCTTTTAACATCATGGAAAACAAATACAGTAAATCACAAATATGACAAAATAAAAGCACCTCTAAGCTTTCACTATTATAAAGACTTTAATAATGTCCACAAAATTCACTTGACACTCAAGCTCCCATGCAAAGGGCAAGATTGCAAGATGATTCAGTGTTTTTTGGTTCACCGTTCAGCATACAGTACATCATTTGTAATAAATGTCAGTTTACTAAAACAACACCAAGGATGTGCTGCAGTGCAACACCACAACAAATAAGCAGTTCAACGCACACATCTTGGTAAATTCTTTGAAGCTTCATTCCGTGTGTGGCATGAAGTAATCCCAAGATGTGCCAGTTCATTTTTAAAAGTGGCACAGTATACAAGGGGAACCCAAAAATTCCTGGAATTGTTAAAAAAAACAACTTTATTATAAAGCATACAGCAATTCCCTTTAATCACTTTTCACAGTTCTGTAAAAATTTCCTACAGTCATCATTTGTTTCCATTATTAATGCCTGCTGTATTTTTTCCTGGATTTCTAGCACAGTAGCAATTTTTCTTTCCTTAGGCCTCAGTTTTAATTTTGGGAACCAAAAAAACAGTCACTGGGAGCAAGATCTGGAAATACAGGTCATGTGAAGTAAGAAAACACATTCTTTTTGGGCAAACTCTCTTTAACTGATTATTTAGCTCTCACTGTCAGGGTGCAAAATGCAATTCTGGGTGTCTCATTTCTCTTGACGTTTTTTTCCTGATGCTTGTTTGTAAGATCTTTGAGTAACATACTCAATATGAACATGTCCATCAATGTCAAAAAATGCCATCATCATTGTCTCTTGAAAACCTGCTATGGAGAAAATAAATCATCCATGTCACATGCACGATTGTTGAATAAATGCCAGAAAAAATACTCGATCAGCTCAGCACAATGCCAGTTGATTGACTCATAACTACTTTAGGGACTTCGTTTGACATCAAAGGCAGTTGGCAAATTACCAAATACTTTACTAATAACACTGTTACAATAAGAATTAATTTGTGCACAGACTGTCCTGGGCTTCCTACCAGCCTAAGTGACTGAAACAAATGTTCAAATTTTCTCCTCCTGTCAGTGCCCCAATTGTATATATAGAACATACATAGATAGATAGATAGCTAGATAGATAGATAGATAGATAGATAGATAGATAGATAGATAGATAGATAGATAGATAGATAGATAGATAGATAGATAGATAGATAGATAGATAGATAGATAGATAGATAGATAGATAGATAGATAGATAGATAGATAGATAGATAGATAGATAGATAGATACTTTATTAATCCCAAAGGGAAATGTAATGGTTACTTTAAATCTCACTTTAAAGCAGGATTTTTTCAGTGTTTGTTAATTTAATACTGTTAGGTATTGTGTTGGACAGGCTGCTCGGCTACAAGTCCCAGAATGCAGTTTATTAAATAAAGTGTTCAGCTGTAATATGCAGGCGGGTCTCTAGGAAGTACCTGAAAACATCAGGTTTTAGAATAATGATGTACCTTAAGGACTTTGAAGACCTTCTTCTACACAGATCTAGCACTCTAGAGTTACTTGGCTGACATAAGATTGTTCTGAAGTTTCAAAACACAATTTTTCATCTGTTATATTTATAATCAGTAACGGTAACGTGCAGTGAATACACTTGACTTGAGCGTTCCTAGTTTTCATCCTCTTTCTCTGTACATTTAGCATTCGTTTGCTCAAAGGTTGATACGCTTGCTGCTTCCTGAGCAGCTCTTCTTTTCTCCACCCTAGCGGCCCGCTTCTTCTCTTCTTTTGTCGGCATCTTTTCACGTTAAAACTGATCAAGTCAGTGTTTGTGTTGCAATTACTTAGTACATTTTCTGTAATTTTTCACATAAGCTGGCACTTAAGTGTTCAATCTGCCTCAAGAATGATTTAAGATATGAAGAGGTAGAGAAAGTGACGGTGAAAGTGGTGGGGAATGAGAACGGCCACTGCCGAGAGTTGATTCTAAAATAAAATGAAATAAAAATAAAAACAGGAATAACCTTGGAGGTCAATCATCATGCTGAAAGCAGATAGTAGACGTCATGTAGTATACGAGTACCAAATTTCAGGTCAATTGGTCAAACGGTTTGCGAGCTACAGGTAATTTAAAATCCTGGACAGACAAATTGACAGCCATGGTAGCGTATTATGTACAAAGATAAAATAATAATTGTTTTCCACTAGGAGGTGCTAGCACCCTGGAAATATGTTCGTTTTGCAATTGTGGCGTCTTAAGTAACCTGAACCTAAATGGATATATTATAAAGAGGCAATATCCCTTCCTTAGTGATAAGGCGGTAAGAAATCCCATAAGAGAAAATAACTTAGCTTTCTTTAATGACGATTTATGCGGCATAACAAATGAGGAAGCCATAGCAAGACTATTACCGAAGTGGGAGCTCGATGTATACAGTCTGCCATTTTCATTGCTGCGCTGGAAGGATTTTCAGGATCGGATGACGTTATCTCCCATCCGTCCATCGGCTTCAAAGCTGTTCCGGGTAATGGTCCAAGGCTTAATACTCTTTCTCCATGTGCAGGCTCCCACTTAGGTAAATCATGCCATTCCAAACAAGGAAAAGAAGATCCAATATCATGCTGACTCTATCATCTTTTTGATGGTAGTGTTATGCCTTGCCAGAACACAGAAAAATGTTTTATGAGAGGACTGGGGGATGGACATGTGATCTGGAGACTCCAAACACTGCAAAGTGGGTGGAGCCCCCTTAAAATGACCCATAAAAAGCTTTACTGGCCAGGCCTGGAAAACCCCATTGGTAAATCAAGGCAATGTTCTTCAGAGCGAAAGAGGGAAAATGGAGTTGCCTAAAATATCAGAATACATAATTGAGAAACAGAATCAGAAAACTAGACAATCCCATAATAAATAAAAATATAAATCTAATATATATACAGTAATCCCTCCTCCATCGCGGGGGTTGCGTTCCAGAGCCACCCGCGAGATAAGAAAATCTGCGAAGTAGAAACCATATGTTTATATGGTTATTTTTATATTGTCATGCTTGGGTCACAGATTTGTGCAGAAACACAGGAGGTTGTAGAGAGACAGGAACGTTATTCAAACACTGCAAACAAACATTTGTCTCTTTTTCAAAAGTTTAAACTGTGCTCCATGACAAGACAGAGATGACAGTTCTGTCTCACAATTAAAAGAATGCAAACATATCTTCCTCTTCAAAGGAGTGCGTGTCAGGAGCACAGGCTGTCACATAGATAGAGAAAACAATCTCTAGCAAACAAATCAATAGGGCTGTTTGGCTTTTATGTATGTGAAGCACCGCGGCACAAAGCTGTTGAAGGCGGCAGCTCACACCCCCTCCGTCAGGAGCAGGGAGAGAGAGAGAGAGATAGAGAGACAGAGAAAAACAAAACTGAAAAATCAATACGTGCCCTGAGCTTTTAAGTATGTGAAGCACCGTGCAGCATGTCGCTTCATGAAGCAGCTGCACACAGAAGGTAGCAACGTGAAGATAATCTTTCAGCATTTTTAGACGAGCATCCGTATCGTCTAGGTGTGCGAACAGCCCCCCTGCTCAATCCCCATACGTCAGGATCACAGATAGTCAGCGCAAGAGAGAGAGAAAAGTAAGCAATCTAGCTTCTCAGCCATCTGCCAATAGCGTCCCTTGTATGAAATCAACTGGGCAAACCAACTGAGGAAGCATGTACCAGAAATTAAAAGACCCATTGTCCGCAGAAATCCGCGAACCAGCAAAAAATCCGCGATATATATTTAAATATGCTTACATATAAAATCCGCGATGGAGTGAAGCCGCGAAAGGCGATGCGCGATATAGCGAGGGATCACTGTATATATATATATATATTGTGAAATGTTCTTCTTTATAAATAAAAAGAAGCATCACAAAAAAGAAGTTTTGGGGACCATCCCCGTATATTGTACAACGGACAGGCAAAAAACCATAAAAGAAAAGTTTGTTGATCAAAAGCAGAATTGCAGTTGATAAGTTACAGTGGTAAAATGGCGTTTTTATACAGTAACAGAAAATGAAACAGGAAATGGTCGGCAGGAGCGTCAAAATGTTTGTCCCTTTGACGGACATCAGGCTCGGGAGCTCATCGAGAGGGCTCAGGGGCTGCCTCACGTGCCTGTTGGGTTCAGAGAGAGAACCGTTCTGACTGCTTCGATTTACAAGCCACCCAGTGACGTTCAGCGATTTTGATCAAGATGTCCATGGTATCAAAATTTTGCTTCTGAATTTGCTGGCCGATATCTGGGAGGGCATGCACAAAGGTCTCACAAGCTAGAAGCTCGGCCACCTTGTGCGAGTTGTTTATATCGGGCCGTAGCCAACGACACACCTTACTCCAAGCCTCAAACAATTGGGTGCAGAGAGGCCGTTCAAGATCGAATTGCCACTCCCTCTATTCTCCCGCCTGCTGCTCCAGAGAAATGCCGTAGCATTTGAACACCTCTGTCTTATGTACATCATAATCAGCGGCCTGCTCTTCAGTTAAGTCATAACAGGCCCTCTGCGCTATCCCCTTCAGGTAGGGAGCCAGTAGGTATGCCCATTCCGATATCGGCCACACGTTCCGCTTAGCGGTACGCTCAAAAACCAAAAAATACGTTTCAATGTCACCTCCCTCAGTTAAGTAAGAAAGCTGAGTGGGGAGGGACTGAGTGCCCTTTGTACCACGGCTGCAGCCCGGGCCTTGGATTCGGCGAGCTGAGTCCGAGTCTCGGCCATTTGTACCTTCAAGGTACCCAATTCAGCCGTGATGGTTGATAAGACTGTATTCAGGTCTTGTTCTGCAGTCATCTTGAACAAAAAAATCCTGCCAACTATGCCAATAGTGAAACGTCCTTCTTTATAAATAAAAAGGAGCGTCACAAAAAAGAAGTTTTGGGGACCGTCCCCATATATAAAACCACAAAAGAAACGTTTGTTAATCAAAAGCAAAATTGTATAAAGCAGTTGATAAGTTACAGTGGTAAAAATGGCGTTTTTATACAGTAACAGAAAATGGAACAGGAAATGGTTGGCAGGAGCTGATGTTGATACGGTGAGACAGAAGCGACGCCATCTAACAAAAACACCGGAAGTGATGTCATCAGGAGTTGCCAGAGGTGACGTCCCGGCGGCCATTTTGGAACTCAGAAGTAGGTTTGTTATTTCTCCTCGATTTTTCTGCTGAGAAGATTGAGAGATTTAGGTACAGTAAGTACCACGTGACAAACCCTTGTCTCGTGATGTTTCACTCACCTTTAGGCTTTTTGACTGCCTCCTAAACGCACGTGTGTGATAATATATATATATATATATATATACAGTAATCCCCTGCTATATCGTGGTTCAGCTATCGTGCTCCCGCTACATCGCGGATTTATTAATATTATTATTATTACTAGGGGGCTCCGCCCCCTGCTCACTTCGCTCACCCACCCCCGGGTTTGGTTTACAGGATAAACAATTTAAAGAGATTGTTATTTTCATGGGAATTGTTACATATGCATTATTTTCATTTTTACTTTAAAACTTTTGTAATGACAATATTTGTCCTTTATTTCCTGCCCCGGGCATGGTTAAATCTCTTTCTTGTGGGACTTATAGTGCTGCTCGCGTTGTGAAAGGGGGGTCTGAACACACGCTAAGGAGAAGCAATCGGTTCAGCTGCTGTCTAGCTGCTGCTGGCCAGCTGTGTGTTGTGCTTGTCGCGCTTTGTGTCAGTCACTTAAAAGCTTGTACAGCAGCTGTCCTTTTGCCACTTCGCGTCTTTGCCGCTAGCATTCTGAAGGAGGAGGACTAAAGGGGGGGGGGGGGGGTTTGTTTGCCAAAAGCATTCCTATACCTGCTAGGTTAGATGTCAGTGAACTTGTTTTAAATTGTTTGTAAGTAGGGAGTGACGTGAAAAGGTCACCAACTCACGGGTTTAGCTTCCTAAGGTTGTAATCTCTAGTCTTGTGTGTCGTAAAAGTGTCACTCTGAGATGATCTGGTGTTGATTGCTTCTCTCAAAACCCCCCCTCCCAACCCCCTGGAGGCGTGCTAAGCGCCATGCCAGCTCCTGCCACTTCACATCTCTCCCACTCGCATTCTGAAGTGGGGGTGGGGGAGGGCTGAATGCACGCTAAGCAGAAGTGGACAGATTAGCTACTGGCTTTGTGCTGCTTCTGCCAAGATGCCTGTTCTGATTGTCGCTCTGTGCGTCGATCATTGAAAAGCCTGTACAGCAGCTGTCCTTCTGTCTCACTGCCTTGTCTTGTGTGACGTTACAATGTCTCTCGCGGAATGTCAAATTGTTTTCTGAGAAGATCAAGCCTTGTCTCCCTGCCAAGATTTTTTTTTTATAATAGTGAGATGTTACTTATATCCTTAGCCCGACATCCACATATCATATGTGTTTACAAAGTGTGTTTTAATAACTTTACATGTGTTTAAAGGTAGTGGGAGGGATATTTTAAGGCTTAAACTATAACAAAAATGCTTATTTATATGGTCTTTCTTTATCGCGGATTTTCACCTATCACTAATGGGTCTGGAACGTAACTTTCGTGACAGGCGGGGGATCACTGTGTGTATATATATATATATATATATATATATATATATATATATACCGTATTTACTCGTGTACCACGTGCCCTCGTGTAAGACACGCACCCTAATTTTTACAAAGAAAATCACGAAAAAAATTTTCCCCATGTACGACACTCGTTGTGATTGTATAGGAAGAGTTTTCCGCGAAATGCCCTTCTGTCTGTGTTGCATGACGAAAGAGCGAACGAGTGAGCAAGAGAGGGAGAGAGCGCGCGCAAGCGAAAGAGCAAGAGAGACAGAGACGCGCACGAGCAAGCGGGCGAGCGAGAGAGAGGGAGCACGTGCTAATGAGCAAGAGAGAGAGAGAGCGTGCGTGAACGAGCAAGAGAGAGAGAGAGAGCGCACGAGCGAACGAGAGAAAGAGCGAGCGAGAGAGCCCAAACAGAAGAAGTAAACATTACAGAAAAAAAATTCCTTGTGTATGACGCGCACCTAATTTTCTAATGCTAATTTTCAGGAAAAAGTGTGCACGTGGTACACAGGTAAATACGGTATATATATATATATATATATATATACTAGGGGGCTCCGCCCCCTGCTCGCTTCGCTCGCCAACCCCTGGTGTTGGGAAATTACAAAGAGCGTGATGTATGAATGACATATAGCATAGTGTGAAGGTGTAGATGACGCAGATAGGAAGCAAACAATAAAGTGTTTGGCACAGTGTAAAGGTTTATTGGAAAATTTCTTTGTAAACAACATTAGTAGTAAAGATGGTGTCTTGTCCTTGAATGAGTTTTCCTTGGAATGGAGCATTTATGACCTTAACTTTAACGTCAGATGAACGTCGAAGTTGTGAGAAGGCCACATAAAGTTGTCCATGTACAAAAACGGGCTCAGATAGGTAGATGCGAACGTTGTGCATGGTTTGTCCTTGTGATTTGTTGATGGTCATGGCAAAGGCAGGTTTAATGGGGAATTGTTTCCGTTTAAGTGTAAAAGGTAATTCCAGGTCAGAACTTGTAAGGTCAATTTTAGGAATTAGAACAGTATTGTTAGCATGTGATCCTGTAAGAACTGTTGCTTGAATAACATTGTGTGTCATGGTGTAGACGACTAAACGTGTACCATTGCATAAACCCTGTTTAGTGTTAAGGTTTCTTAATAGCATGAGTATTGTTCCGTTGTTAAGGCTAAGACTGTGTTGTGGTAATCCGGCTGGGTTAATAGTGTTCAAATATGCTAAGGGGAAATTAAGATGGTCATTGTCGTCATCAGAGTCAACTTTGTCAGAGCTTAGAAAGAGGTGTGACTCTCCAGGAAGTAATGAAATGACCTGGTTATTAATGTGATCAACAGTAATATTTTTTGGACATAATATACTTCGTTGTGTTAAAAGGGGCATTTGGTCTAATGAGACTGCTGTTCCAAATATCTCCGTAAGTAAGTCGTCGCAGATGAAGGGTTGAGGAATTGTAATAATATCTGGGTGAAGTCCATCTGTATTGGTGAGTGTACAGTGTTCTAGTTGTAATAACCAATTGTTATATTCGGGATCTGGAAATCGCATGTTTTGTACCAAGTGTATCTTTAGAAAGCAATGCCAATTGTTCACGTAACATTTTTTGTTCCGCGGTTTTAGAAGCGCGCCGAGGTGAATTTTTTTTTTTGATGCGGGTTCGTGTTTGTGGTCCCGTTACTCGAGCCATCTAGTTTTGTATCCGTGATCGTGAATTGATGACTTGTTTTATCTACATCGTTAGGAATATGGATAAGTAATAAGTAGGATCGAACTCACTGTTAATATGCGGACTGTTCGTTTCTTCGTATTATCACCAATCAGGTCTTGCGCCTGTATATGTATTATAGTTCGGTCTCGTGTTGTTTATATGACGTCGTCGCGTATTTTAAGGTGGACTGAATAATAGCTGAGCGCATGGCATGTGGAGCAATAGGTAAGCACTGTCTAAAATCTACTCCTAATAAAAGTACCTTTCCTCCAAAGGGAATATTATTATTTATCAACGCAATGCCAATTGTCCGCGTATTTTAAGGTGGACTGAACAATAGCTGAGCACATTGTAAGTGGAGTAATAGTTAAGCACTGTCTAAAATCTCCTCCTAATAAAAGTACCTTTCCCGCAAAGGGAATATTATTATTCATCAACGTTTGTAGAAGTTTATCAATGGTGTTGAGTAAGTGACTGGATGCCATTGTACATTCATCTATAATTAATAGTGTGGCAAGACGGATGTCACGTGCATTGTTACTATGCATTGTCATAGTGGATACCGATGTTTCTGTGATTGGGACCGGTATTTGGAATAAGGAGTGACATGTGTTTTTGGAGCCGAGACATTTTTTCTTCCGCGGTTTCAGAAGCGCTTTGTAGGTGCCGACGTGATTTGTGCATATTTGCGTTCTTGATTTGTTTCAGGGTGCACTGTTCCAATGCGATGTAATATTTGTCCACATACGCGAAAGCAGTATGGGTCATTGCCTTTTGGTGACCTGATATTTACTCTGGTAGATGCAAAATCAAATGAACTATTGTAGGATGTAATGCAGTTCATAAAGTTTTTACTTTCAGGTACTTCGTTAGAAGCTTCTGTAGATATGCAGGATATGAATGTAAAGGAGGCAGTGTAATTTGACTTTTTTGACAACAACGTGTAAATTCATTACATGTATTGCCATTTGTTTCTTCAGGGAAGTTAAGTGAATGACAATGATTGCAAATGACATTCATTAATCCCAATGAATTTTCATGAAAAGTGGACTTATTATTGAACGCGCTGTCAGCTAACTGGCGCAATCGTTAGTGTGGTCGTGGGTCTGAATCGTCCTTTTTGTGTATGTTTCGCGTGCTATGTCCGTAGTCTGTCCCGTTTCGTGTCCAATGGGCTTTGTGTGGCGCTCGCGGCTTGTTTTTTTTGTGTGCTGGGGGCTTGTTGCCTGAGTTTTTATTTCTGTTAGTGGAGGGGGTGTTTGTGTGTCGTGGGGCTGAATCGTCCTTTTTGTGTGCGAACCGTTTCGTGTGCTATGTGTGCCTGCGTGTGACTCCTTTGTTTTTGGTGTCCTAGGGTCGCGTGTCCTCATTTCTTATTTCAGTTACTGGAGGGGGGCTTTGGGTGTCGTGGGTCTCAATCCTCTTCTTTGTGTGTGTCCCGTTTCGTGTGCAATGGCTTCGTGCGTTTACGTTGCATTCCATCCGGCCGGTTTCCGTTGCTTGGGGTGGGGGGGGTTTGCGGGGGGGGGGGGGTTTGTGGGGCGCCTGCGCAGTACGTCTTTTGTGGCCACGGCCCATGGCCGGATGTCCCTGCGTCCATCCGGTTTAGCATTCTCAGTTAGTAATATGGATTCTCAGTTAGTAATATGGATATATATATATATATATATATATATATATATATATATATATATATATATATATATATATATATATATATATATATATATATATGTATATATATAACTTTCACTTTTTTTTAATTGATTCCCTGATATAGCACATTCCATGAAGTTATTAATTTTTTTTATCTTTACTGTAGGTCATCTATATCATCAATACTTGCTTACAATAAAGCAATAAAATTTTATAGGACAGTGTATTTGGAAGAATACTCATGCAGTTCAAATACATTTTTTGAATCCCATCCTCCTGATTGACTTCAATAATCACAAATCCCATTAACATTCAGAGATATGGCAACTTTTATATATGTGGAAAATGTGTTCAGCTAAATATAATCTTTGTTTGATTAAATGAAGAAAGTCTTAAATGGAAATTTAAATTAAAGATGCCATTCATGCAGAGTGCACTTAAATGTAATTATAAAATACGAAAACAAGTACTTCCCTTGTTATACATATTTAAAGAAATAAAAGTTCAACCTTTTAGGATATTTGTTTTATACAAATACTAAAACAATAATAAATTTATGCAAAAAATAAATGTTGACAGCACTGTGCGAAAAAGCAGATTTTCTTCTATGGCAGTTTTGCAATTAAATCTTTAAGTAAAACATTAATAAAATGCATTGAACGTGACTGAGGTTTGAGTTTTAGGTCAGAAAGATCCCCTACAAAACAACTATATTGTGTAGCTTTGCTTAGACACTCGATTAATGTTCTTATTTCTGTTAGTCATAATGTTAATAAAATGGGCTTAGAACTTAACACTTAGTAAAGTGTTTAACATATATTAAGTAAAATAAAGTAGGAAGAAAGTAGTAATGCATGCAAGTTCTTAACAATGAGATGGTTTTTTGTGGTTTATGCTTTTATTTGAGTCACAGAATAATTTATTACTTCGTAACCTACGGCATTTTCATAAAATTCCATGTTAAGATTATTTCTCAAGCTTTTTTGGAACATGATAAATTAAAAAAAAGAAATTATATGACTGGGTGCATTCACAAGGAGATTAGTCAGTAGATGCTCCTGACAGGATCTTTATCCTGAGGAAAGGTTAGCAATCCCTATAAATTCAGTTCATATTATTTTTACACAGCTCTATTTACAAAAGCTTTATAGGTTTACTTATACTTTTATAGAGTCATTACTTTTGGATGTACAGAGTGTTGTGAAATTGTTACTTGCATGTGCTAATCAATGTGCAACACTCTGCCACACAATGACACTGTAAATATAACTAGAAATTTATCAATGAATTTTTACATTTGCAAACTGAAGCATTGTCTCATCTCAGCCAGCCTTTTGGACAAGCTGCAAACTTTCTAGAAGTCGTGGGGGGAGTGAAGAAGATCTGATAGTTACCATATGTCTGCAAAACCTGAAAATGTGAAAGGCTCTGAGGAGCATAAAGTGGGGTATATCAAATATTCCCACAGTCTGCTCATAACTGTGTTCACTCCTGCCTAAAGAACTTTCCAACACCTTATTGGAGGAGCAGCTTGTCAAACATGGAAAGGGTTAAGAGCCAGAGCAAGGATAAAAGTAAGTTGGAAATGATTTAGAAATGACCTGATTCCATATATTGAAAAACGTTCAGTTACTTTCGAATAAGATGGATGAACCTGTCACCTGTCACCCCTTATGACAAGTCACAAGTCGTGGTATGTTCAAGCACTGTAGTATGTTGGGTACTGTGAAGAACTGGTCTGAACGTCTTACTTTAGATGTTGTTCTGGTGCTTGACAGATTTCATCTGATACAATCAGGCGGAGTGGAAAAAGGCAGAAGGGGTTTATATTTCTCCCCTCAGACCTCAGTAACTAAAATGATTCCATCTGTTGCAAACACTCTAATGATAAATCTCTGCGATCACAGAGCTGTAGCAGCCAATGTTGGGAGAGACAGCCTTCCATTCCCCCCTCCCAAAGCATATAGCAGTGATCCTAGTAGTGGGCAAAAAATGAGCAGAAAACGTGCAAATTTGTTTAAAAACAAAACATGCAAGCAGAAAGAAACTGGAAAAGTGTCAGTTGTATTTGTGTCTTAAAGGTAATGTCTTTTTCTCTGGACTTGTGTGTAATACTGAGACTATTCCTTCAATAGTATTATCTAGAGACTGCTGTACAGTTGATGCAAGCAGGAAGGAGTGAAGAATCCAATTATGTGTTGTGCATCTGGTAGTAGTGGCAGTGAAAAGAGCAAAAGTATTGGGGAAAAAAACAAAGAAACTGGTATCTAATCTGTAGTTAATTTTAATTTTTATCTCACAGGGTCACAGTGGTGCGGTGGTTAGCACTGCTGCCTCACAGTAAAGGTCACATTTTTTGCTATAATAATCATTCCAACATAAGTTGGCAGACATTTCCCTAGGAGTCAGGAACACCTAAAAGACCACTGCATCATTATAATCCACTCAGAGCTAGTCCAGTTTCTCCTTATCCTTTGACTTCAATGCATGTCGCTGAGTTTAGTAACGTTTAGTAAATTTAGTGGGCTTTGCTCATCACTAATGCTGACTTCAGCCATAAGACTTTGAAAGGAACAATACAAATCTTCAATCAATATGTGTCATGTTCCATTTGTGGACACAACAAGCTGGGTTTGCAGTAATGTTAAATGTCTTTAAATTTAAACCTGTGCCACAACTGGACAGATCTGACCACAGTCTGATCCATTGCACTCCCATTTACAAGCCTGTTATTAAATGGCAACAGATCTCTTATCATTAGATAGGCCAGACATTCTTGTGCATGTTAGGGTGATTGTCAATTGCTATAAAATTTCTATTTTCTTGAGTTTCTATAGAGTTTTAATTTCTCCCTTAAGGACAAAAAAATTATCTTTCTATCTACTCCGTTGGGCCCTTAACCTGCAATTGCTTCATTCTGGATATGACGTAAATCTGCATCCAGGCCTGCAAGCAGGTCCTTCAACTTACAGGGAACACTTGGGGGCTGGTGATTGACTGGCCCTCCAGCCCCCGTAAAAAACCTCACACTGTTCCAGTGTGGTGCTGACGTGCCATCCACTGCATGTGGGTCCCAATAAAGGTGGTTTGTTGTTTGGTGGGTACGACAATATGATATCAGCACATGCTCCCAACATCTATCTATCTATCTATCTATCTATCTATCTATCTATCTATCTATCTATCTATCTATCTATCTATCTATCTATCTATCTATCTATCTATCTATCTATCTATCTATCTATCTATCTATCTATCTATCTATCTATCTATGTCATATACAGTTAGGTCCATAAATATTTGGACAGAGACAACTTTTTTCTAATTTTGATTCTGTACATTACCACAATGAATTTTAAATGAAACAACTCAGATGCAGTTGAAGTGCAGACTTTCAGCTTTAATTCAGTGGGTGAACAAAACGATTGCATTAAAATGTGAGGCAACTAAAGCATTTTTTTAACACAATCCCTTCATTTCAGGGGCTCAAAAGTAATTGGACAATTGACTCAAAAGCTATTTCATGGGCAGGTGTGGGCAAGTCTGTCATTATGTCCTTATCAATTAAGCAGATAAAAGGCCTGGAGTTGATTTGAGGTGTGGTGCTTGCATGTGGAAGAGTTTGCTGTGAACAGACAACATGCGGTCAAAGGAGCTCTCCATGCAGGTGAAAGAAGCCATACTTAAGCTGTGAAAACAGAAAAAACCCATCCGAGAAATTGCTACAATATTAAGAGTGGCAAAATCTAGTTTGGTACATCATGAGAAAGAAAGCAAGCACTGGTGAACTCAGCAATGCAAAAAGACCTGGACGACCACGGAAGACAACAGTGGTGGATGATCGCAGAATCATTTCCATGGTGAAGAGAAACCCCTTCACAACAGCCAACCAAGTGAACAACACTCTCCAGGGGGTCGGCGTATCGATATCCAAGTCTACCATAAAGAGAAGACTGCATGAAAGTAAATACAGAGAGTGCACTGCAAGGTGTAAGCCACTCATAAGCCTCAAGAATAGAAAGGCTAGATTGGACTTTGCTAAAGAACATCTAAAGAAGCCAGCACAGTTCTGGAAAAACATTCTTTGGACAGATGAAACCAAGATCAACCTCTACCAGAATGATGGCAAGAAAAAAGTATGGAGAAGGCGTGGAACAGCTCATTATCCAAAGCATACCACATCATCTGTAAAACATGGTGGAGGCAGTGTGATGGCTTGGGCGTGCATGGCTGCCAGTGGCACTGGGACACTAGTGTTTATTGATGATGTGACTCAGGACAGAAGCAGCCGAATGAATTCTGAGGTGTTCAGAGACATACTGTCTGTTCAAATCCAGCTAAATGCAGTCAAATTGATTGGGCGGCGTTTCATGATACAGATGGACAATGACCCAAAACATACAGCCAAAGCAACCCAGGAGTTTATTAAAGCAAAGAAGTGGAAAATTCTTGAATGGCCAAGTCAGTCACCTGATCTTAACCCAACTGAGCATGCATTTCACTTGTTGAAGACTAAACTTCAGACAGAAAGGCCCACAAACAAACAGCAACTGAAAGCCGCAGCAGTAAAGGCCTGGCAGAGCATTAAAAAGGAGGAAACCCAGCATCTGGTGATGTCCATGTGTTCAAGACTTCAGGCTGTCATTGCCAGCAAAGGGTTTTCAACCAAGTATTAGAAATGAACATTTTATTTCCAGTTATTTAATTTGTCCAATTACTTTTGAGCCCCTGAAATGAAGGGATTGTGTTAAAAAATGCTTTAGTTGCCTCACATTTTTATGCAATCGTTTTGTTCACCGCACTGAATTAAAGCTGAAAGTCTGCACTTCAACTGCATCTGAGTTGTTTCATTTAAAATTCATTGTGGTAATGTACAGAACCAAAATTAGAAAAAAGTTGTCTCTGTCCAAATATTTATGGACCTAACTGTAATACCTTTAATAGCTACCTAATATACAGTATTGCCTTTCATGTCTATCTATCTATCTATCTATCTATCTATCTATCTATCTATCTATCTATCTATCTATCTATCTATCTATCTATCTATCTTGTTTGAAGATTAAACAAAAATACTTATGTTTAACATAAAAGCCAAAACAGATGTATCCATGTGGATTTGCACCATGATCTGAAAGCACTCCACACAGTTTAAATCATTTTTATTCAGTGTTAGAGAGTAAGCAAAATATTTAAAAAATAAGAAGAGGGCAATAAACATTATTAAATAGCACTTATCAGAACAGTAATAGTATAATGAAATCACAGTATAGAATGGTGTTATTTAATCTTCCTGAAATGTGTAATTATTATACTGTCAAAAGTTTCTTAGCCTTCCCTTTAAACAAAGGTCAGATTAGCTTCTGATGCGGAGTTCACCCTAAAACAGTATGACTACTAAAGCATCAAATTCTGTAGCATCAATGATGACATCCCTAGCAATGGCTGTCACAAACTACACAGGCAGAATGCTTAAACAAGTCATTTGAAGAGAAAAATGTATAAAGAACAAATAAAGTTATTTTTAAATAACATCCATCCATTTTCCAACCCGCTGAATCCGAACACAGGGTCACAGGGGTCTGCTGGAGCCAACACAGGGCACAATGCAGGAACCAATCCCAGGCAGGGCGCCAACCCACCGCAGGGCACACACACTCGGGCCAATTTAGAATTGCCAATCCACCTAACCTGCATGTCTTTGGACTGTGGGAGGAAACTCACACAGACACGGGGAGAACATGCAAACTCCACACAGGGAGGACCTGGGAAGCGAACCCACGTCTCCTAACTGCGAGGCAGCAGCGCTACCACTCCGCCACCGTACCGCCCTTTTTAAATAACAAATAAACAAAAATATTGATGCTAATTATTGCCAAGATTGTATATGGCATCATCCTAATTCATTCTGATATATGTTTTTGATCTTCTAACAATCTGCAGTAGTAAAATAGGTTAGAATCATAAATATAACTGCAGTCAAGTTCTTTCCAGCTTTAGTAAAGATGATTCTGCACAGTTTGTAAAGATTAAATTAATGGGCAGAGGAAGCAGGCTTCCCCGACAATTGAGTCATTAGCTACTTGCAATGACTCATGGAAACATGTACTATAGTAGGTTTTGGAGTTGAAATTTAGTGTAATTTTTAAGTGAACTATGTGTGAAGAGACTTATTTGTTTACCAGACCCTTTAATAGTTATGGTAAGACAATCAATAGTGCTATCTGTCCATTCTGGTTTTTACAGTATTTGTTTAGTGAAGTGAGGAGGTGAATACAGTAACCAGTGTGAGGATTTCAGCCAGTGACACACATGACTGAGGAGTTTCCCTTTTACTGTAATAGTCAGATGTTTCAGGCTTATGCATATTCCAGGATTTTAATACAGAATTTACTGTTCCTATATTTTTGTTTCTTTTTTCACTTTTGCTCTGATATCAAGTCTTGTTAAATTAAATCATTTGGACTTATTAAATCCAGTGCATCATTCAACTGGAATCTTGTTTTCCAGAATGTGGTAGTGTAGTGGCACAGTGGGTAGTGTTGTCAACTAGGTGAAACAAGCTTTAAAGCCAGCTTTGATTACTCTTCGGGCAGTGTGCTTTTCTGAATGAGATGTCATGGACAACCTACATATCAGGCAATCATTAAAGGCAGATGTATAAAATAAACCCCTGTTGTCCATTAAAACAAATACAATGTAAGCATCCATTTAAAAAGTAACATTGCGCAGATTTACAAATAATTAGCATATACTTTGAAGTGAAATACTATGACAAAGGTAAAATGTGGAGTCCCAGGTGTGAAAAATACAAAACATTGCCAAAAGTTTGGGGACACCGAACCATCACACCTATAGTATGTGAGCTTGTTGGACATCCCGTTCCAAAACCATGGCCACTGTGACAGCATCCACTCTTCTTGGGCAAGCTTTCCACAAAATGCAGGGTGTGTCTGTGGGAATTTGTGCCCTTTTATAAGAAGAGCATTTCTGAGGTCAGGTACTGATGTTGGAAGATCTAGCTCACAATAGATGTTCCAATTCATCCCAGTGGTGTTCGGTGGGATTGAAGTCAGGGCTCTGTGAGTTTGCCTGGTTTACAATTTCATGGCACTCATAGATGTTTCCACTTCACAATACAGGTCTAACAGAGCAGGCATTTCATGTACTTGACTTTTGGCACAGGTGGTATCCTATGGAAGTGCCATGTTTAAAGTCATTGAGCTCTTTAGTAGGACTGATTGCACTTCCAGTGTTTGGCAATGGCTATGTGCCTGATTTTATGCACCTTTTAACAATGGTGCAGCTGAAACACCAGAAATGAATAATTTAGAGGATTGTCTGCATACTTTTGCCCATATAGTGTACTATTAATTCATTGAGTTACATGGTGCTAGATCAAAACTAGCAGCAGCAGTTACACATTGTTATTGATAACACTTCTTGAGAAAGAAGCCGTTCCTTTGTTCATCGGGATCTTCAGACTGACCGTTGTTTATTTTGGGATCCATTTTAACTAAACATTGGTTGACATAGGCTGATCAGAGTCACAGTTCTTCATTTGAGACCCGTACACGACACTGTCAATTTTAGCTATTAATCTCTTCCATGTTCTGTACACTTTTGTCACTGTAAGGGCAGCAGAATAGTCACATTCAAGACATTGCTTACTAGCCAATTCACATGTTGTAAAACTGGAGACACCTTTAACAAAAGTCCATATTTACAATTTGTAGCACACAATATTCAAAATTTACCATCAAAATGGATTATGCAACAAATCTGAAACAATTATGGTTTGCTGTACTAAATACTGACACTGTGATTGCTTGTGGTTAATAGACTCTATGCAGATTTATTTTATTCCTAGAAAATTTTAATATATATTTCTGTTATGATCATTTTTAATTTGGCCTTTTATGTTTTTGCCCCAAATTTTCTGTTATTATTTGTTTTTTTAAATATTGTTTATGTAATTTTACTATTTTGGCTGTCATGTCATGTCATCCCCATTTTGGTTAGTCCTTTGAATCCTTTGTGCTGCCATTTTGTATCTCATTTGCTTGCAGCTTGTGGCCATGTGATCAGCGTCTTACACTATTTGTGACATCATCACACGGCAACTATTTAAGCCAGTGACGCAACTTTCAGTTCATCCTGGCTTTGGGATAAAAACCACATAAGAATCTTGCATGTGCAAAATCTATAGTTAGATTATGAAAAATCCTGCATTTTCTAGACTTCTATTCTGTTTTTGTCATTTTGATTAGTTCAGTGGTTCAGTTTGATTTATTGGCTTCTGATCTTGGCTTGTTCTGACCAGGTCTTGCTTTCCCCTTTAATAGGAAAAGGTCTTTTATCATGATTGCTTATTTTACATGCTTATTTCAGTATGGTTCTTGAAAATTGATTTACATATTTTTGGAGTTGCTTAATTCCATTCTGGTTGTTTGTTTTTATATGGCTGTTTGTTAGTGTTTAATATTTACTTGTATTATCCCACAATGCATTTTGTTTTTTTGTTTTTTTTTTGGAATGGGAGTCACTATTTTGTGCAGTTTTATTTGATGGTTGCCATGTAGTTTGCAGAGGTCATGAAATGAGTGATTTCAGGGGTATAAACTTAAGCCTCTGGTATGCACTTCCTTGTCCAAGACTGCAAATTCCTCAAAGAAACTCTAAGAGTGCATTCGTGTGTTTAAAAGTTTCTCAGACCTTTTATTCTTCTGGATTTTTCACTTTGAGTAAGGTTTTATTTTGGGCTAGGTATATTTGGAGTTTCTGGTTTAGAGTTTTGCATTGTTTATGACTACGGTTTATCTCCTGGTCTTTTCCTTTCCTGCTTGGCTTTTCATAACATCTTTTTCATTCTTCCAATTTCACCATTCTTTAGTTTTTTGTTACTTTTTATTTCAGAAAACTAAAACTAATAGACTTGTTTGTAACCTCACATATATTAAAGTACTGACACATATTTCAGCTTAATCCCATCTTTTCAGAAAACTGCTCTTTGCAATATTAGGTATTTTGCAATAAACCATCTATTGGCAGCTTTTCCTGTCCTATTAAAACATCAACGTAAGTGCAGCACTAAAGGGATTGTGTATTTATTAGTATTCTGTTAGACTCTTTTTTTATGTTAGCAAAACTTTTTGCACCACCACACAGCACATCGTGGAAACTCAAAAATAATTTTAGAAAGCATTCCATTAAACAATTGGTTTCCTGTCACTTTACGACACACAATTACAAATGTAAAATGTACAGTACCATAGGTTGTGAAACCATACCTACAGCGTGGTAATTACAACTGTCTTATATTACACAGAATATCTTAATAGATCTTCTTTTTTTCTTCTTGGTTTTACTTGAAGAACATAACATTCCATACGATTAAGTCTAACTTATACAACAAAGAAAATAACATCCCTTACAATCAAATCAAACTTAATACGGTATAACCTTTGTCTTAAATGAACAGAACAACATGACACGTTTCCTCGTTTAGTTCTTTCTACAACGATTGACTTCCACTGACATTTACTGTCTGTCGTTCCAGTCATTTACAGCCTTGGGTAAGCATCCATTACTGACTGACTTCTTGGTTTTCATACCATTTTCTGTTTGAATTTTACTCTCTTATTTTACAGCATACTGGAATAGTCCTTCCATTGATTTATAGTTACACTATTTTGTTGCTTATAGGTAAGTCCGTGTAAGCTATTTATACATGGGTACTTACCTTTCAGCTCACTACATACATGTACTGATACATACAGTACGTAGGTATTTTCTATATAGTTTTGTTTTTACACCGCTCCAGCACAAAATAGCTTTAATGATAGCTTTATTCCCACATGATCTAATGAAACAGGTGTAATCCACGCCTTGTTTATCCTTTATACTACCATCAGTATAACCTGATTAAATATCCTGCTCTATTTCCTGTGCAATATATTTGTCTTCATTTATTTAGAATTTGCTAATTATCTTTATTCAGTAAAGTATATCATTCTTTTAATAATTCATTGTCACTTCTTTTTTATACCTTAAGATTTCTAGATTGTACTCAACAGGAATTGTGTTCTGTTTTCCTTAATTCCTTTTTATTTTGTATAGCTGTAATGCTGTGAAGAAGAGGATTCATTCCTTGAAATGCGTTGTCATCTTTGGTACTGAATAATTGTGTTAAGGACGCTGTCCTATTCTAGACTACTAAGTGCAGAAACACGCAACTAAAGTTTTCATGTTTCATTTTAATATTTGTGGTTTGAAATTGAACTTGAATGGAAATATCTCTCAAGTGTGACCTGGAGGTTTATTTGTCATTATATATGTGTATATTTATGTCTCTTCTATATTCGTTTTGCCAGTTCCTTTTTCCTCTCATTTTCCATCCATCCATTTTCCAACCCGCTGAATCCGAACACAGGGTCACGGGGATCTGCTGGAGCCAATCCCAGCCAACACAGGGCACAAGGCAGGGACCAATCCCGGGCAGGGTGCCAACCCACCGCAGGACACACACAAACACACCAAGCACACACTAGGGCCAATTTAGAATCGCCAATCCACCTAACCTGCATGTCTTTGGACTGTGGGAGGAAACCGGAGCGCCCGGAGGAAACCCACGCAGACACGGGGAGAACATGCAAACTCCACGCATGGAGGACCCGGGAATCGAACCCAGGTCCCCAGATCTCCTAACTGCGAGGCAGCAGCACTACCCACTGTGCCACCGTGCCGCCCTCCACTCATTTTATATATATATATTGTGAATTAGACGCTGTATAGCGCCTGACCCAGCACAGATTCACACCGAGGCACGTGTAAAAAGACACAAAGAGGCACGTGAACCCCCCAGCCGCAACACAGTCCCAAAAGCAAATAAATCACATAACCCTTTCTTCTGGCACCAACACTCCTCCTTGGCAATCTCGTCCTCTTCCTCCCGATTCTGGGTCCTGAGTGGTGGTTGCCGGCCCATTTTATAGCCAACAACAACAACAACAACATTTATTTATATAGCACATTTTCATACAAATAATTTAGCTCAAAGTGCTTTACATGATGAAGAAAAGAAAAATAAAAGACAAAGTAAGAATTAAAATAAGACAACATTAATTAACATAGAGTAAGAGTAAGGTCCGATGGCCAGGGGGGACAGAAAAAACAATAAAAAAACTCCAGAAAAATAAAAAAATCCAGCCCACCCGGACAGCGCTGTAGAGATGTCCAGGCTGGCCCAGGGATCCATGCAGCACCCCCTGGCGGCTACCCCAGATCCCAACAGGGCTGTGGAGAACTCCATGTCCCATGGAGCCCTGCTGGAAACTGAGGCACCATTGTCAGCCAGGGAGGCTGTCACCAAGCGTCCCGGGGAAGGTAATGAGATGCCCATGGTTGCTCCCCCGGAACATATGTGGAAGGTGCGTCCCACCACAATATATATACTGTATATATATATATATATATATATATATATATATATATATGTGTGTGTGTGCGTGTGTGCGTGTGTGTGTGGGTGTGTGGGTGTGTGTGTTACTAGGTCCTTTCTTTTCATACACAAGTATTTGTTTTGCTTACTGTATATATATATCTGTATATATCCGTATGAGGGACATTCAAAAAGTTTCTACACTTTCGTGTTTTCTTTGGAAACCATGAATGTGAGAGGAGTAGTAATTGGGCATTAAAAAGTTGGTACAACGCTGGGAAAATTCTATCGCAAACAAAGGTGACTATGTAGAAAAGTGATGTCAGTTGTTTTTGAACTTTCAATGTCCCTCGTATATATACAATATGTAATCTCTAAACCCGTGTTGGGCGGCACGGTGGCGCAGTGGGTAGCGCTGCTGCCTCGCAGTTGGGAGATCTGGGGACCTGGGTTCACTTCCCGGGTCCTCCCTGCATGGAGTTTGCATGTTCTCCCCGTGTCTGCGTGGGTTTCCTCCCACATTCCAAAGACATGCAGGTTAGGTGGATTGGTGATTCTAAATTGGCCCTAGTGTGTGCTTGGTGTGTGGGTGTGTTTGTGTGTGTCCTGCGGTGGGTTGGCACCCTGCCCAGGATTGGTTCCCTGCCTTGTGCCCTGTGTTGGCTGGGATTGGCTCCAGCAGACCCCCGTGACCCTGTGTTCGGATTCAGCGGGTTGGACAATGGATGGATGGATAGGTAATCCTTTTTGCAATGTTATGACAAAAACAGGTCATGTTGATTCTGTTTTAACTACATATTTTGAAGTAAACCTTTGTATTTCTAGTAATTCAGATTCAATATGATTTTTCATTTGTTCTAATATTTGACTATTGTTTATAGTTTGATGGTTACAGTTGCTTTCTAATTATATTCCCTTTTTCATTATCATTTGTTTTGAATACACAGCATATATATTTTTTATTTTAACTCCCTACTTTTTCTTTTTTTTTTGTAAATGAATGAATGTCTTTAGTATTTAATAACTATGACATATCTTGTTTCATATTGTGTTATTATTACAGTATATAGTTGGCACATACTGTTTCTTTACCCAAAACAATGTGCTACAATAGTATATGCTGGAGTCATTTGTAGTGCATTAACTAGCTTGGGGTTACATAACACATCATGAAACTTGTGCTTTAAAGTCCAATGCTCAATTTACCATGCTCCACTATACTGTAAAATGTTTATTCAGACTGTCTGTAATAAAATAATTTCATAATTAATATTTCAATAATACATTGAAACAAATAATATTTGTCCCACTGTTTAAAGAAACAAATATAATCTTAAACATTTAACAGCTTTTGAGTGTTAGGAAAAAAAAAGATTCATAACTTTTCCTCCCTCCACCCAATTTCTAATAAAATTATTGAAATACATATCTCAACTTAGACATCACTCCCAAAATCCTACGAGATTTTTTACTACATGTGTACACTGACATCATATGTACAAAAATGCAGGTTTTTATGATGTACCGTTTAGTGTTATATTATTATGTGTTAGTGTGGGGCGAGAAGAATCAGAAACTAGGAGACCACATGAGAAGGACCAGATATGATTCAAATTTTGATAACGAACATTTCCAAACTAAGGCAGGTGTACTCATGTAGTCGTTAGAGGACTGCACACCTCATGGAGTTTATTGGAAGGACTTACATTTATCATAAGCAGCGTCAACAACCAGAACGAGTCACTTTGTGACAGAGCTCACCTGAAGTGATTGCTCCAGTTGCTCCCATCCGGTATAGAATTTATAGGGACAACAGACTGTTTTTCTGTTTATTCTTTGGTTACGTTGTGCGTATGCTGAGTGTGGTGATATTGTGGTTAGCACTACTGGCTCATTAATTAGGCATTCTGGTTGGAATCCCGATGCTCACTATGTGGAGTTTACCTGTTCTTCCCATATTTTCCTGGGTTCACATATCTTGTGGTCACTCCAATTGTCCTCCCACATCCCCAAAGATGTGTTGGTTAAGTTAGCTGTAAATTCTATACTGGCCATGTCTGAGGGTGAGTGTGGGTATGTGAAGAGTGAGTCTTGTAATAGACTGGGGTCCCCTTCAGTGTTGGTTCTTGTCTTGAACTCAATGCTGTTAGGACTAGCTTTGACGCCCTGCTACCTTTAACTTGACTAATTAGATCTGGTAATGTGAGAAAACAGTGCCATCATCCTTCCTCAATACAGTCTATATGTTTTTAAAATATCTGGTGTAGCATGGTAGTGCAAGAGTTTGCATGGCTGGCTCCAAAGTGCTGGGTTAATTCATTCTGTGCACTTTGAGATGTTTCAAGAATTCTTCCATTATTCCAAATACATACAGCATATTTTACGTGGACTGGTGACTCTGAGGCTCAGGATCTGCACTGGCAATCGGAAGGATGCCGGTTCGAATCCCGTAAATGCCATTAGGGACTCTGCTCTGTTGGGCCCTTGAGCAAGGCCCTTAACCTGCAATTGCTGAGCGCTTTGAGTAGTGAGAAAAGCACTATATAAATGCAAAGAGTTATTATTATTATTACAGTCGGTTGTCACTTGTGGTAGACTAGTGCCCGATCCTGCCTTGTTCCTGATGTTGTCAGGATTGCCATGTAGGCCTGCATGCCAGTAGGGTCCAATAAAGGCATGAACATATTAGTGTGACATGACCCCGATATTAATTACATTTCATTGAAATCAATCTCAGTTTATCCAAAAGAAACCTCCAAGGAAAGTCTTTAATTGAATTTGAAAATATTTTTGTTCAAGGAAAATGATACAAAAATTATATTTAATATTATGTCAGATATTTCTGAAGTTTTTCTTTAAAAATATTCGAACGTGTTGCAAGCACAACTGCCAAACCTTAAATTATAGCAATCAGCAACCATTTGTTCATTTTTATCTAATTCACCATTGAAATTGAGTACATTAAACTTCGAAATAAGACTGCTTCTTATTTACGATGGCATTGTAAAAAAAAACAATCGACAGCAGTTGCACAGCACTTAACGGAAATTATTATAGATATTATTAGATATGTCTTAATGTGCACAGTTTCAGTATAGAAGGTTCTGTGTTTTAAGGCTGAATTATACATAATTAAGATCACATTGAAGTCTTATTTTTGTATAAACTGCACGTTTAGTAACCTCTTAATTACCGTTTAACAGACATAGTACTGAGATGTATAAAAATCAGTTTGCATTATTGTTCTATTTCACTTGATTTGAAGGAACTAAAAGTACTATATAATATAACACAGGGTCACGGGGGTCTGCTGGAGCCAATCCCAGGGCACAAGGCAGGAACCAATCCCGGGCAGGGTGCCAACCCACTGCAGGACACACACAAACACCAAGCACACACTAGGGCCAATTTAGAATCGCCAATCCACCTAACCTGCATGTCTTTGGTCTGTGGGAGGAAACCGGAACGCCCGGAGGAAACCCACGCAGACAACATGCAAACTCCATGCAGGGAGGACCCAGGAAGCGAACCCAGGTCCCCAAACTGCAAGGCAGCAGCGCTACCAATTGCGCCACCGTGCCGCCCGACTTGACTATTTATGTTGTCTCAATTACAATAAAACTACTGCTGAGTTAACAAGACTTGTATATCATAACAGAGTTATTAGATTAGGTGGCACAGTGGGTAGTGCTGCTGCCTTGCAGTTAGGAGACCCAGGTTCACTTCCTGGGTCCTCCCTGCGTGGAGTTTGTATGTTCTCCCCGTGTCTGTGTGGGTTTCCTCCCACAGTCCAAAGACATGCAGGTTAGGTACATTGGTGATTCCAAATTGTCCCTAGTGTGTGTGGGCTGGCGCCCTACCCGGGGTTTGTTTCCTGCCTTGCACCCTGTGTTGGCTGGGATTGGCTCCAGCAGACCCCTGTGACCCTGTAGTTAGGATATAGCGGGTTGGATAATGGATGGATGGAGTTATTAGATTAGATAAACTTTATTAACCCAATGGAGACTAATTTAGCACACTTCAGATAACAGTTACAGTGCCTCTAAAAAGTATTTATCCCCCCAGAGGTTTTCACACTGTATTGTTTACTCTTTACTCTTACTCTTTGACATTCAACAGTCTTTTTCTGTTGATCAGTGTCAGATTTAACATTGTATTACAATAAAAAACGAAAACTTCCAAGGAGGAAGTGATACGTCGTCTTCTTTAATTTAGCTAGTTACATTGCTTATATGTCCAGGCTGCAGTAGGAGCAATGGTTTGACCCCAGATAGTAACAATCCTAGGTGAATTCTAAAAGGTAAAAGTAATTTAGAAACACATTTGAAAAGGGTTTACTTTTAACCAGAGTGTACATTCTACACGTTTCCACATCAAAGAAGATAGAAATCCTTTTCACAGTACCTTTCTAGAACAGAAGTTGGTGTTTTTTAGGTGTTACTTCAGTGAGGTGCGGCAGCCCCTGCCTTATGACAAGCAGCTGTCACAATGCCATACTGTACAACTGATAGAAAAAGCAAAGAGCCAAAAGAAACATTGAAGGGATCTACTTTTAGGAAAAAATAGTGAATTCAGACGGAAATAGCAAGCAAACCTGAAAACATAATAAAACTGTTTTAATGAAAGTAACAGCCTAGCACTACATTTATTTAAATTGTTAGTTTTGAAAGCCATTGGTGCAAGAAAAAAATGAGAACTACTTCAGAAATCACTGCTTTTTGGTTATCCTGAAGGCCACCTTTATCTGTATTGTTCCTAAACATAGAGGTCTGCTGTTAACCAGCAGAGGCAATGAATGGAAACAAACAGCACGCTGAAAAATTACTATTTTAGATGACATAATAGCTGAATGTACTTAGCCAGCTTTTCCTGTTGACTGGATATGTTTAAAATTGTTGGCTAAGATCAGCTGAAAAAATGAATCAGGATAATCCTGTTGGAAATGCTGCATGATTTAGCTAAGGTTTAATATTTAAAAAATGTTTACATATATTTTTATATTAGAGGTGGAATTTGAGTGGATAAAAAGTTGGGGAAAGTAAGCAAAGACATCAAAGTTTAGCTCTGTATCCATTTGCTTGGTACCCATAGTAGCTTAGCAAACAGTTAACGGAGTCTGAAAAATTCATTATACACCCCATTTACCATTTAATCTATCCATTTTTTTAGTCTGCCTTGTATTTTGATGAATTTGCAAATGCAGACGCTTTGTCTAGGAAACCCTGCAAGGTAGAAGGTACCCAACCATTTGAAGACTTCATGCTGATATTCTGTTGAATTTACTGCACAGGTTGCTCAATCAGTCCTCAGAAGTGTTAATAAATTTGTTGTATTACTTTTTCTCACTACTTCCTTTTTTTCTCAGTTGACAAATAGCAGTTTTCCGATCAGCAACCTCATCGTATTCATTCAGTTAAAAACCACAGTAAGGTCAAACAAGTTCAGAAGCATTGTTTGGACAAAAAATCTTCCCTTGCTTTTCTTTTTTTTCTTGGGTGTGTGTTTACTAGCAATCCTTACAGAATCAGAATTGCATCTGTTGTCTCTAAATTTCCTAAATACATTTTAAAGGATGATTTTACCGATCCCTCTCCCACTTGGACAGAGGCAGTGGTGCTGTAAGAATTATGCTTCTGGACTTCTCTAGTGCCTTCAACACCATCCAACCTCTGCTCCTTAGGGACAAGCTGACAGAGATGGGAGTAGAGTCATACCTGGTGGCATGGATCATGGACTATCTTATAGACAGACCTCAGTATGTGTGTCTCGGGAACTGCAGGTCTGACATTGTGGTCAGCAGCACAGGAGTGCCGCAGGGGACTGTACTTTCTCCGGTCCTGTTCAGCCTATATACATCGGACTTCCAATACAACTCGGAGACCTACAACGTGCAAAAGTTCGCTGACGACACTGCTATCGTGGGCTGCATCAGGAGTGGACAAGAGGAGGAGTACAGGAACCTAATGAAGGACTTTGTTAAATGGTGCGACTCAAACCACCTACAACTGAACACCAGCAAAACCAAGGAGCTGGTGGTGGATTTTAGGAGGACCAGGCCCCTCATGGACCCCGTGATCATCAGAGGTAACTGTGTGCAGAGGGTGCAGACCTATAAATACCTGGGAGTTTAGCTGGATGATAAATTGGACTGGACTGCCAATGCTGATGCTCTGTGCAAAAGAGGACAGAGTCGACTATACTTCCTTAGAAGGCTGGCGTCCTTCAACATCTTCAATAAGATGCTGCAGATGTTCTATCAGACGGCACTGAGCAGACTCCTATCAATCATGGAGAATCCGCTGCATCCACTGAACAGTATCATCTCAAGACAGAGGAGCAGCTTCAGTGATAGACTGCTGTCAATGTCCTGCTCCACTGACAGACTGAGGAGATTGTTCCTCCCCCACACTATGCAACTCTTCAATTCCACCCGGGGGAGTAAACATTAACATTATACAAAGTTATTGTCTGTCTGTATACCTGCATTGTTATCACTCTTTAATTTAATATTTTCTTTATCATTATGCTGCTGCTGGAGTATGTGAATTTCCCCTTGGGGATGCTATTATTGCAGCCATTCCCCAATTTTCTGTGAATGGTACTCATGGCCATTGATCAATGGACAATTTGCATATCATTGATCACATGGCCCATTGTTAGTCAATGGTGCTAGTTTCGGTCATTATGCAAAGGTACTGTTTATAAGGTTGGAGAAACCTGCAGTCAACTGAGATGAAGGAAGTCACTTGGATGAGTGATGTAACGAATCTCCCTGGAAAAGAACTATGTCCAGATGAACTGAGTCAACTTTCTAGAATTTCCTTACGTGGATTATTGAGCATGCACATCGAGATATACAGGAGCAGTGACACACTGGGACAAGTGCATTACATTTCAAGGAGAGGATTTTGAAGGTGGCTAAAAGGAAATTGCTGTAAGTTTTATAATGAAAGGGTTTTTCTAAAAGTTTCAGGAATTCTTGGGTCCCCCCTCGTATAGTTTGTAATAGGCGGTTGGTAAATTTGATATGGATATACAGTACATGATGAATTATGCACATGTCAAGCAGGATTTTCAGCCGGTTTCTTTCATTTATCTTTTTTTTGTTTGCTATCTTTTATCTAATTAATTATTTTTCTGCATTTTGTGAACTCCCAACAAGACATTTATCACATCAATGTTTATCTAAATATTATAAATCCTGTATTAAGGTAGTTTCTATTTGATATACTTTGATGGTCTGTATTGTACTGCGTCACATGCCTGTTGATTCTGCCTAACTGTTTATATGTCTAGGAAGGTTTACTGCCAACACACCCTTTTATTTCTTAAATTGTGCCATCATTAGTACACCTGGGGGCGGCACGGTGGCGCAGTGGGTAGCGCTGCTGCCTCGCAGTTGGGAGACCTGGGGACCTGGGTTCGCTTCCCGGGTCCTCCCTGCGTGGAGTTTGCATGTTCTCCCCGTGTCTGCGTGGGTTTCCTCCGGGTGCTCCGGTTTCCTCCCACAGTCCAAAGACATGCAGGTTAGGTGGATTGGCGATTCTAAATTGGCCCTAGTGTGTGCTTGGTGTGTTTGTGTGTGTCCTGAGGTGGGTTGGCACCCTGCCCAGGATTGGTTCCCCGCCTTGTGCCCTGTGTTGGCTGGGATTGGCTCCAGCAGACCCCCGTGACCCTGTGTTCGGATTCAGCGGGTTGGAAAATGGATGGATGGATAGTACACCTGGTTTTGCCAATCGTTGCTTCATTAATGTGATGCGGGTGTGCTGTTGGTGGAATGTAGCAAATGCAGGAAAGGCTGCCACAAGGAGAGACATCCTTTAATATCAGTAAGGTTTAGGAAAATACAAGAAATTAATTTCTTTAATGTTTTATATCAATTTGTGTTCATTCTACTTGTACTGTATATTGTGCTTTCACAAGCAAATAACCACTTACTAGAAAGATAACTACTTTTAAAAAAGTTTTCTACAATACTCTATATATGTCAGTCAGCCAGTCATCATCCAACCCGCTATATCCTAACACAGGGTCACGGGGGTCCGCTGGAGCCAATCCCAGCCAACACAGGGCGCAAGGCAGGAACAAACCCCAGGCAGGGTGCCAGCCCACCGCAGGGCACACACCTACACACCAAGCACACACTAGGGACAATTTAGGATCACCAAAGCACCTAACCTGCATGTCTTTGGACTGTGGGAGGAAACCGGAGCACCTGGAGGAAACCCATGCAGACACGGGGAGAACATGCAAACTCTACGCAGGGAGAACCCGGGAAGCGAACCCAGGTCTCCTAACCATGAGGCAGCAGCGCTACCACTGTGCCCCTCTATATATGTATACTACAAAATAAATTCACTCTTCAAGTGATAACATAATATGTTTCCTTTCTTCACAAAAGTTGAAATTAATGAAATGTGATTTGATTTGATAAACACGTCAATATAAAGGTCAAAGTTTGGTACAATAATTACATGTAATTGTTAATATCTTGATTATAAGTATATAATAATATTCTGATTTATTATAATTTATTAATACTGGCAAAAGTCCCCCGTGACCCTGTGTTTGGATTCAGCAGGTTGGAAAATGGATGGATGGATGTATGGCAAAAGTCTGCTATATGTTAGTACAAGTAAGCCCGCGATTCACTAGCGAATTGGAAATCCTAGAATGGCAATCAGTTTCTTTTCCGTCCGATATGTGGATGGATGACATATCATGAAGGGCGGGTGCGTCTGGGGAAATGTCATTTAATCCAATCTGTACTAAAGCGGTTTCGTTTTGTGGAGACGTGAGTCTGTTGCCTTCGCTGACACCGACTGCTTGAACAGGTTGTATTGTTTGGGGGCCACCTACTGACTCTAGGAAGCCGCTGCGTCTGACTGTGGGGCGAGCGCCACAGTGCAATATGCGCCTTGGTGGGAAGCCGCTGCGTGAAGACATATCATGAAGGGTATATGCGGTGGTGTGGGCGGTCGCGTCCGGGCGGCCGTACAACCTGGCGTGCACGCTTTACCTCAGGTGTAGTTCACAGGTCGTAGTCTCGTTTCTGTGTTTTCTTTGGTTTGAGTTGCGACTCCTTTCGCAAGCGCGTTTTAGGAGCGCACGTTGTCACAGTTGGTTTGAGCCGTGACTCCTTTCGCAAGCGCGTTGTAGGTGCGCGCATTGTCACAGTTGGTTTGAGCCATGACTCCTTTTGCAAGCGCGTTGTAGGCGCGCGCGTTGTCACAGCATGGACCTTTGGTTTGAGCCGTGACTCCTTTCGCAAGCGCGTTGTAGGCATGCGCGTTGTCACAGTTGGTGTGTGCCATGACTCCTTTCGCAAGCGCGTTGTAGGCGCACGCGTTGTCACAGCATGGACATTTGGGGTTTCCGTACATCCGGTGAGCCCTGCGCCCTGCGCCCATCTGGTTTACAACCTTCAGTTAGTAATATGGATAAGATAATAAGTGCAGCTGTTGTGGACTAACATAACTTTGCAGTACACTTACATTTTGCCAAAATATTCCTCTTACATCATGTATTTGTTATTCTGGCTAATCTTTATACCATATATCCGCATGATCTCTGGGGAATGTTTGTCTGGAGTAATTAATTTTCTTAAATCATATGCTGTAACTGCATCATTCATGTTAGTGTGAAATAGAAAATAAAATAGTTAAGAGTAATGTCAGTCAGTCATTGTCTAACCCGCTATATCCTAACACAGGGTAACGGGGGTCTGCTGGAGCCAATCCCAGCCAGCACAGGGCGCAAGGCAGGAACAAATCCCGGGCAGGGCGCCAGCCCACCGCAGGGCACACACACACCCACACACCAAGCACACACTAGGGACAATTTAGGATCGCCAGTGCACCTAACCTGCATGTCTTTGGACTCTGGGAGGAAACCGGAGCACCCACAGGAAACCCATGCAGACATGGGGAGAACATAAGAGTAATGTGAAACATTTAAATATGTCTCTCCATGTCTGTATGGGTTTTCTCTCTAGGCAATGTGGTTTTACTTGTAAGAAATATGCAAATGTTAAGATATTTCTGAATTAATCTTGAATTGCAGTGTCATAGACTCTGTCCAGGATTGAGTTCTGCTAGGCTCCTGATGCTATCAGAAAAAGCTTCAGACACCCACAACCCTGGCCATGTTATGTTATCCACTGAAAATCATATTTAATTGTATTTCTTATTATTTCTTTTTACATAGAATTGTTTTCCATATTTAAAACTAAAAAAAATATTTTTAATTTTATTCAGTCAGGATTGACTGTGCTTGTAAACGGAGTTCAGATTTCTTATTTTCACACTGAGGTCTCATTTGGATCTGCCCAGAAATATACTTTGAGACACAGATTTAATGGCATAGTTAAAACATTTTGCTTATAACTAAATACATTTGAAATAAGAAGGAATTGTTGAAAACCTTTTCTCAATGTGTCACTGTTTTCTTCCTAGGAGATAGACAAAATTCTTCAGTTGGCATGTGCGTTACAGCAAAATACTAAGAAAATAAAGTTAAACAAGAATCTTCAAGAGGCCATTGTGAACCTTACTGAACTTATTAAAAAGTCCATGAGATGCTCCTGTGAGGAAAGAAAGGTGAGAGGCATGACTACTTTCTTCTTTGAGTTACATTTTACAGCTGTTAGAGTATTCTAGACTTCTCCTGACTAGCAGCGAAATGGAGTTCACTTTAAGTCCTGGAGTCGCAGTACTGCTGACACAGATATGGTTAGGGAGAACACAGCCAAGTGCACAATGCCAGAACATGAGGACAGACCTCTGCATTTACTATATTTTTTTAACAGAATTCTGATCTATTTACATGGAGGAAGGAAGTCAAATATGTACGAGAACAGAATCTGTGACAAATTTAGTAAGGTTAAGCCACAACCTTTGTCTGAGGTATTTATATTAAATATAGCACATTTTTCAAATGTCCCACAGAATCATGCTGTCATCCTACTTATGATCTGGATAATCATGCAGCTACCCACTGTAGACAAATTCTTAGAAAAGTTTTCATCTGTATCAACAACATAATTCATTTTGTGCAACATAACTAAACACAGTATTAGTATGTTTATAAATATTATTGCTGTGTTGTTGTGGAAACACACAATAACCCTTCTCAGTTTGGATATTTGCACTGTGGTAACTGCTAGTGGCCAGCTGTGAATCCGCAATGTCAGGATTACAAAGGCCATCAGGAGCAGCTGCTGTTGCTCATAGCATAAGAAAGATAAGTTTTATGCTTGTGTGTGTAGGACCTGCCTCTAAGCACTACAAGTCGAGCACTTGTACTCTCACTCCCAGCCCACATTTTTTGAGCAACACCAACCACTACACTGTGTCCAAAGTACAAATATTGCCGACTACGCCAAGTGTTTTGACATGGAATCACACTACGATCCATCCCATTCATTTGTAGTGTAGTAACTTCTGGTGGCCAGCTATAAACTCGTGATGTCTGGATTACAAAGGCCCTTTGAAGCAGTTCCTTTACAGTGTAAGGTAGTAGGAGAACTACTTTGCTCATGTGCGCAGGGACTTCTTCTAAACACTGCACCGTGCTTACTGGTGACGTCAATTGAGTGCTTGCTCCTACTCAGTCCCCATCTTTTGCACTGTACCGCCACTTCTCTATCTCAGCTTGTGTTTTGTAACACATGTCATATTGGAAAAAGATTACCGTATTTACGTGTGTACCACGCACACATTTTTTTCTGAAAATTAGCATTAGAAAATCAGGTGCACGTCATACACGAGGAAATTTTTTTCTGGTAATGTTTACTTCTTCTGCTAGGGCTCGCTCGCGCGCTCTCTCTCTCTCTCTCTCTCTCTCTCTCGTGCTCTCTCTCTCTCTCTCTCTCGTGCTCTCTCTCTCTCTCTCTCTCTCTCGCTCGCTCTTTCGTCATGAAACAAAAACAGAAGTGCGTTTTGCGGAAAACATGCCCTAAACGCTTCCTATACAATCACAACGCGCATCATACACGGGGCAAATTTTTTTCGCTATTTTATTTGTAAAAATTAGGGTGCGTGTCTTACACGAGGGTGCGTGGTACATGAGTAAATACGGTAATTCTAAGGTGCAGTAGGTATAAGGTAAGTAAAAAAGTAAAAAATCCAATGTAAAACCACAGTATAATTTCAAATTTCTCAGTCCCACCTCAGAGGACATAAAGAATGGCACAGCAGAAGCCACTCTGCATATCTTGCTCTATAAATCTTCATTCATTCATTTTCCAATTCTGCTAATCAGAAGTGGAGCGCCAGTATATGTATGTATCTCTAAACTAATCAGAGTCCTGATTCCTTAAGGCACCAAACACTTTGATATGTGGATGTCTAGGATCATTAGCCAATCAGAGTGCCAGGAGTGGCCTGACAGTCATCTCCAGCACCTCATGGAGGATCTAGCATTGGCATGACACAACATAATCTCTACATAATCTGGGGTCTGAAACAACAAACGTAGTTGTGTCAATTTATATGGATCAGATGGCTAGATTCCACAAACAGCAGAGGACAAGACTTCTTTTATATTTTCTAATTGTCTGCTACAGTTATTATAACAGTGGTATTACAACACATAAGCATATCTTTCACTCATTTAAATTCTTCTTGCATAGATGACAACTCCACAGGGCTAGAAGACACTCCATCAGAGCCACTCAAATCAAAAAATTTGTATTAATAATAATAATCATAATAATAATTGATTACATTTATATAGCGCTTTTCTCAGTACTCAAAGCGCTATCCACACAGGGAGGAACCGGGAAGCGAACCCACAATCTTCCACAGTCTCCTTACTGCAAAGCAGCACTACCACAGTGCACTGTAGACAATGTGTTATACAGATCAGTGTTATTTCTGAAGTAAACCAGATACAGAGGAAAATAGTGACCAGAAGATAAAAGCATTGAACATGAGCAAAGAGTAAATTTGATAACCAAATGTACATCTTATCCTTAACCAAAAATCATAAAGAAAAATTTGAATTCAGAAAACAAAGCAATATTTCTTTGCATCAAAGAATTAAACACTAAAGCATAAAACCAATAAAGAAGTCTTTTGAGCACCATCACTAACAGTTAGAAATGCGTTAAATTATATGCTCAATTTGTGGAATTTCATTTTTGTGTGATGTGAATTTTGTTTATTTTTTTTGTAAATATTTTATAGCTGTTGAAGCCATCATCATGGGATTATCTCTGTTGCCACTTTTTGTAGTAGCCGCTGTTTTGAGTGTGGTTTTTAGGAGTTCCTGTTACTAGCCTCATGTTTGCAATGGTTAGCGACATGTCACATTGGCCTGTTGCTGCTGTAAAATAGCATCATGCGTTAGAAGACAACTGAACATTGTGATTTAATTCTAAAGAATTTTCAATTTAAAAACTCTGGTGAAAGAATTTTACATTTAGTCTTTCACTTAAGTTTAAACTTTGCTGCTAAAAAAACTTGCTAAAAAAATATTTTGTGTTTTGGGCTATGCAAAAGGACGAAGGTCCAAATCTTTAGAGTCCTGGTGCTTCCTGCCTTGCTACATGACATGGAAGCTGTCCAGTGACCTGAGTTGAAGACTGGACTCCTTTGGTACTGTGTCACTCCGGAAAATCCTTGGGTACCGTTGGTTTGACTTTGTGACGAATGAGCGCTTGCTCATGGAGTCCCGAATGAGGTACATTACCTGCATTGTGAGGGAGCATCAGTTATGGCACTACGGCCATGTGCCGTGTTTCCCCGAAGGTGATGCAGCTCGTAAGATCCTCATTGTTGGGGACCCAAGTGGCTGGACCAAGCCAAGGGGTCACCCATGTAAGAGGGTCATTTCCAGAGGGTGGGGCTGGACCGCGTGTCTGCCTGGAGTGTTGCCAACCAGGATCCCGAGTTGTTTCGTCGTGTAGTGGGTGCGGCAACAGACTGTACCAGTGCATGCTCCCCAACTTGACTTGACTTGACTGTATTTCTGACCTTTGCCTGCTATTTCCTAAAATAACACCTTTGCTACCTTTATTACTGTCATCAAAATTTATTAATGAAATAGGCCACTTGTATACATAATAACCATCACTGAAGTCTAAAATTGCATATCAAAGCTAGTCAGCAATGTCTGCATCACTGAGAGATGCACATTTTTATCAAAATCAGAATTTAAACATCATTCTAGTTCTGTCTTAACTGGAAGTGCTCTGCTGTGTATTCCCTGTTTCAGACCTACCTTTTTCTCAAGGGAAATTTTGCAAGGTGCAATTTTACCTAAAGCAGGCTGTCAAGATGAGCACATTGACATATGCATGTAAAATTACATTTTATAAAAGAAAATTTAAATGTCAAATACAGGTTCACATATTTGTTAAAGTTTGTAGTGAGCGTCACATGTAGTATCAGTCTTTTGTTAGTTTGTTCTCTCCTTAAATCTGTACCTGGGAAAATGGGTTGTTGTGGGTTTGCCTCTTAATGAGGAGCTTTAATTGGGAGACATGGTGCAGACAGGACAGTTGGCCTAAAGGGGATTTAGGTATGAGGACAGAGAGAAACATCTGGACTGAAGCAAAAAGCAACAGTGCACTAGCACAGGAAATTCACAACTGGTGTTCCCTGCTGGAAATGGATATTTTTTTGTTCTGAATTACAACTGACATGCGTCACAGAAGATGAGCCTTTTTGTTTGTATATTTTCTGGAGCACCCAACTACTTTGGACGGAACTTTGATATTATTTGCGTTGGCTGGCTGGGTATTCTGTCCTGCTTCCTTTTTCTGTTGCCCTCTCACTGAACATGGACGACAGTAAAAGAAGACTGGGTTATTTTAGTTGGAATGGGTCAATAATAGCAATTACATCACACACCCAAATTTGTTAATTTCTGGCTTTGTTCTGGCAATGTATGTGATGTTTGGGGTGGGGTTTATATTAAAAAATATATGTAAACTGTAAATACACATTTTTCTTTTCTTTACTGCTGTTTACTGAGTGCTGGTCTGGGATTTGTTGTTAGTGAGTTAAACAAGGACACGTGTTGGTCACTGAACCCTGAACATATTTCTGTTAAGTATGACTGCTGGTACGATAGCAGTATTCTAATCATGCTACTGTGCTGGCCTTAGTTAGACTCCCAAGGTAGCAGTACAAGTTAACACATTAAACAAATCCGCATACCTGTACTAACTAAACTGGGATCAGATTCAGCATGGACTACCAAGAATACTTTGTGACATCTTCCTGCTTTGCCTGCCGTTTATCCATATTTATCCATTTTTTGTTTCTGATGTAAGACCTCATCAGTTTTGTGACAGCCTGGGCTTTTTTCCCAGGCTTGTATTAATTTTCTGTTTAATTTTGTTTTTTGTTATTTTTTTAATTGTTATCACTGCGATTGTTTCCTCCCACTGACTTTATATTTGGATGGAGGATCCCAGCAGTGGAAAAACGAGTTTGTCAGTATTGCCTTTCTTGTTCTCCTGTTTGGGGATTTTGAATTACTGGGTTACATATTGGAACTTAATTGATTTGGACTACTTTTTTGGGATCTATCTTTTTGACTGTTTTTTTTTTTTACTTTCTTGTGTATGAAGTATAGGGAAAGTATTGTAATTGTCCAAAAATTCGACCTCAAGATTTTGATGAATCTCGACTTTTTAGACCTCCCTTAGTCCGATTTACTTTCTCACAGGAAAAGTATTGTAATCGTCCAAAAATTTGACTTTAAGATTTTGAAGAATCTCGACATTTTAAGCCTCTCTGAGTCCGAAAATACCATTTTTGGAATTACGTCTGTGTGTCTGTGTCTGTGTGTGTGTGTAAAGACGATAACTTGAGTACCCTTTGAATTAGATCAACCAAATTTTGCATACAAGTATTAAGTACATAACATAGATTTCTACCAACTTTTGAGCTAATTCCGCTAACCCGGAAGTGGTACTTTTTTATTCATGCAGCTGCAGAGTTTGATTTATTGTTGATGGTTCTTTAATGTGCATAATATAAAAATGTAATCATTGTCTTGTGGTTTACTCCTCAAATATCCTTCCCCATATCTGAGAAAGTCTAGAGGAGACCACTCCCGATTTTTCTTTTTTGGCCTTCTGTGATTTTTGCGTTTGTGTTTATAAAACAAATATCTTAATTTATAAAGATCTCTTAATGGACTTGTCTGATCATGTCAGATGTTTTAATAGTTTATCTCTCACACAAGGCATTTTTATGTATTTTGAACGTTTAAAACCAGCCCCCCATTTTTAGGTCTTTGTAAGCCACATCCTGCAGGTAGTAGCTGGAGGCTGGCTGTCTATGGGTGAGGCTATATTTTTGACAGGCCTGTGGATGTCCTAGAATACCTTGAGGCTTTTGTAGACCTCTCTCACCCCTTTCTGCCATGTTTATGTGTCTTTTAAAATACTCTTAAATGACAGCTGAGTTCACCTCTGCAATGATCTAGGAATCGGACATCCTTTATTATAACATTGGACCCAATGGAGCCTAAAACTGATTTCTCTGTGCAGAATGAAGAATATGACAAAGTAACAATCTTAAGTAAGCTGGGTTCGTTTCCATAACACACTTAAGAAATACATTAGTTGTACCAATCAGAATACAGATAAATGGTGTAATGTATAACACCCCCTATATCTTTGTATATTTAAAGCAGTGGTTCTCAAACTGTGGGGTAAGTAACAAAAAAGGGAGCGCGAATGTTGCCATATGTGGCGTAATTTCGCTATTCGTAGAAAAATTTTAAACTTGTAACGGTGTATCGGCAGCAAAAAATATAGGAATAAATTTTATTAGGGTTTCAAAAAAACGTTAGGGGGCGCAATTAAAACTGTTATGAAAACTCGGGTCGCATGTACTTAAAGGTTGAGAAACGCTGATGTAACAGTTCCAAAATGGTTAAATAGATTTAAAGTCTTTAGCAAACATCTATATCTAAAGAGGAACTTCTTATATAAATTCTTATAGAGGACAAAATGAAAAGAATCAGTTATCATTATCTCATTGTTACCTTGGTTAATGTGCTAGAAAGAAAAGATACAGAAAGTATAGGAAGGGCAAACTCAGTAACACTCACAAACTCACACAGAAACCTTTACCTAACATTATGTCACCCTAATTACAATACCATCAATTGTAAGCTGCATTCTGATCTCAGACATAATAAAATATGGGACAAAAATGTACATCTTAGAACAGATCAGATTATATTAGATGTATACACAAAGGAATGATAAACAAACAAAAACTGTTTTTTTAAACTTTACACACAGTATATATAACCAGACTTTCCATTCAACGGTCTATCTGTCTATCTAGTTATCTGCCTCTGATGAGGATGCCCAGTGAACATCTAGCAGTGTAGATGCACAAGAGACAGCCCAATAGGAGGTGATCATGAACAACCTCAGGACAAATCTGGAAAAATCATATTTATCAGCTTTCCTGGAAATTACTAGAAATCAAACAGAGTCAGTATCAGCTGCTATCAATTGGAAGATATGGTTGCCCTGCAAGCATTTTGCTAAAAGGATACCAACTAGAACAAACAGTTTATGAAAATGGATGGAAGGGATGAATGCAAATAATGGAAAAACAGAACTGAGTTTGTAGAAGCTGATAATGTTGCTTTTTCAAGGTCTCGAGTAAGGCATTTTCTGCATGGAATCTATATGTTCTTCCAGTATCAATAGGGGCTTCCAGAGGACTTGGTTTCCTCTCACAGGCCACTTTCATTCTTTCAGGTTGATTTCCATATATAAAATGCTCATATTTGAGGGTGTGAATAATGGCATAGTCATTAAATACTTAGCATTTCCCCTAACCTCAACCGACACAAACGACCATAAAAAAGAATATTGTGGAAAATGTATGAATGAATACTGTAGAAAGGCAAAAACAAATCCTTGTAAAATGTGTCAGGTTGAGCAAGTACATCTCTGTAAAAATGACATCTTTCTCAGACATTCCAAGATTTAATAAGCAAAATGTTTCAAACTAAGGCTAAAGAAGCCAGCCTTTGGATTCTTCTTTCAGTAATCTTCTATGAGAACTTTCTTGTTCA